>NC_132846.1:52022953-52328286 GCF_048164855.1 Canis lupus baileyi | reverse complement strand
TATGGCTGTCACCACCATTTTGTCACCAGTTCCCTTAATCATACTCTTCATTTGTAGCATGCCCCTCCCAATTCATCCCTGTCCTCAAGAAAGAAAATCTGTGACTTAAGGGAATGCCTGAGGGATGGGTATCACGATACTAACAGTAATTCCTTCAGGGAGGTAGGACTATAGGTGCTTTCCATGATCTTCTTTATGCATCTCTTATTTTACTGAATTTTGGGTTTCTCTTTTTTTTTTTCTTTTTGTCCCCATGTACATGGCACATCATTCATCCATTCTATTCCTTTTTTAAAATGAGAAAAAATGTAAATCCCTTTCAAAACGTCCCAGGCCTTGTCTCTAGAAGGTGGTTCATAAAGGAGAATGAAGCAGGATGATACATCCTCATTCCATCCTCAAGGACTAGGCAAGAAGCTTGAATTTTGGAAGCAGGGACAGGGACATTCATTCATCCAGCAGGCGTTCACTGAGTGTTCACCCCATGTGAGGCATCACGTGTGAACAAAACAAAGTCCCATTTAGACCTCGGGGTGATGAGGTCCTATTCAGACAAACAGATAATCTGCAAAATGAATGTATATGTAATATGTCAGACAGTGTAAGGGGCTATGAAAATTAAGTAAGGGGATTGAGGGCTGAGAAGGGATGTGCTATTCTGGAAGGGTAGTTGGGAGGGCTTGCCCAAAGAGGGTCATTTGTGCAGAGACCTGCACAAATGGAATGGAAACGGCCAAGGAAGCAGCCAGGACAAAGGCATGGATGTTGGACTGGGTTTAGCAAGTTCAATAGGCAGTATGAGCAAGGAGAATGAAAGGAGAAAAGGTTGGACAGGTGCTGGGGCCAGATCTGGTGTGGCTTTGCAGTCATATTTAGGACTATTCACTACGGTACACTGTGACTGGCATGGGAAACCAATGAAGAGTTTTGAGCGGAGTAACATAATTTGACTTTCATTTTAAAGGATCATTCCCAACTGCTGTGTGGAGAAAAAAAAAAACTGCAAGGAGTCAAGAGTGGAAGCAGGAGTGCAATAAGGAAGACACTGTAATAATCCAGGAAAGAGGTAGTGGCAGCAGTTTAGACTTTACATAGATAAGAAATATGGTCCTATTCTGGGTCCATTTTTAAGGAAGACCTACAGGCTTTACCGATAGCTTGAACTTGGGACATGAGAGCAAGAGTCAACAACAATCCTAAGTGTGTTAGGTGTGAGCACCTAGGAGATGGTGTTGCTTACTTCTAAAATGGGAAAACTTACCAGGGTTGGAGAAACAATTAAAGGATGTTAAAACACAGAAAGTTTGAGTTGAATTAATACTTGACAGCAGGTAGAGATGATGGCCAAGCAAGTGGATATTCAAATTTGAGTTGAAGGGAGAGGTCCAGGCCAGACCTATAATTCCTAGAGCACTCAACTAGGTACTGTACCTATAATTCCTCATTTAATATTCCAAACACATCTTTGGGGTATGACTTTATTCCTTTTGTAAAGGGCAAATCTGAGACTCTGAGAGGGGGAGTCACTTGCCCAAAGCTTATACACACAGAACAGATTCACCTGCATTCACACCTGGGTCAGTCTGATGCCAGAGTCCAGGACTCAGATTGTAAGAAATCCAGATTATAACAGGAGGCCAATTCAATAAACATGGCAACCTGTATCTGTCCCATTCAGGAAGCTGAGCCCCACCTCCTTACAAGATCTGTGATTGTTCTCATTGCCCAAGCGTCCATGGTATCCAGGACCCAGTGTGATGTCTAGCTCTTATGCATGGGTTTCTGCCTTTGCCTCTTGATTTGCTCCCAAGTCTCCAAGGAACCTGAAATCAGGCTCTAAACACCAGCCCAGCACTATAGCCTTACTGACCCGTCAGTTCTTGCCAGACCTCTCCCTGGGCAGGCACTGCAGCTGTCTGCTTCACATCTGGGAGGTAACCATGAGCTTGGAAATCTCATAACTTTAACTGCAGGTTCCCTCTGGGGGAACCTGATCAAATCATTTGACTGCGGAAGCCTCAGTTTCCTCAACTACCAGAAGGTGGGAGTTAGATAAGTTATGAGTTAAGAGTCTGTGAAATATGCAGAAAGGCAAGTTTTTCTAACACCGATTTCCTGCAGTAGAAAAGCCTTGGATCCAGCAGTCCCTTTTTGAATCTTGTTCTGATACTTACTGTCTTGCAGAGCCATCAGCAATTTTGTCCCTCTAATCTGTCCCTCCAATACAAGGGTGACAATATTAACCTTCCAGGGGTGTGGGCAGGACAGTCACATGGCTCATGGGTATTACCAATGTGTTCATTTACAAAAGTCCCAAGAACACACAGTGAGCTCAAGGTCCCTACTCCACTTAGGGACTCCCCTTCCTCCACATAAAGGACTCTGTCATGTTCCACTAAGTCATCTGATGATTTCTCTCACCTCAGGCTTTGACCTACCCCATCCCCAAAACCCTGAGATCCTAACAGCTCACCTTTACACTTAGCCCTGATCTCATTTCTTCAATTCTTGGTCCTAAGAAAATCCAGGTCAAGGTATTAGGAGGGAGAAAAACGAAAAGAAAGTCTCCTTGCCCGTTCCATTTGTCACCTGATGCAGAAATTGCTATTAGAACACTCCAACTAACACAAAATAAAAATTACCACCATCACTACTATCATGGCTATGGCTGTTGGAAGCCAGGCAGAACCAAAGTGGTATAGAATGGAGAGAAGAGTGACATCAGACCACTTGGGTTCTAACCCTTGATACCAACTGCAAGATGACCTTGGACAAGTCACTTGATTCTGAGCTATCCCCCAACAACAAAGATTATGTCATTACCTCTGATTTACAGATAAGGACACTTGAGCTCAGCTTTACCACTTGACTAGTAAATAAGCATCAGGGAGTTACCCAAAATCTGCATGTGTGATCCCAAAACTCATGCTTTTCCTACCACATCTTGATAACCAGAGCACTGCAGGCCTTTAAGTCAGAAACTACTGGATTTACATCTCACTTACTTTCTGAG
Organism: Canis lupus baileyi; assembly: GCF_048164855.1. NCBI lineage: Eukaryota > Metazoa > Chordata > Mammalia > Carnivora > Canidae > Canis > Canis lupus. The sequence goes on along the minus strand of NC_132846.1, from coordinate 52,325,273 downwards.
AGGCTTTGGGAAAATTACTTAACCTCTCTGAGCTTTTATTTTTCTGATCTATAAAGTGAAGATACTGCTACCTGCCTCATGGGCCATATCGTGAGGATCTAGATAGCACGGGAAAAGCTCAGGCACAGTGCGTGCATGAAGCAGCCCCTCAATGACTTAGAGGTCCATTCTCACTGTTACCTCAGGAGTCCTGCAGAACAAAAAACATTCACACGACCCAGAGAGTCATCAGTTCCTCCATAGCTGTCCTCTGAAATTTAAAAGCCAAGTGTCCAGTGCCACATGGCTATGAACACCAGCTAAATTCAAATATGGTTCTTTTTGCCCAAGTCTATAGCTCACCCAAAAGTCAGCTCAGAGCAGTAGGACAATCTGAACCTTGAAATCACCATGTCCCAGGCCCCTCTATCCACACCTTACCACCCTCGTTCAATGTCCAGCTACCCCAAACAGATTCACACACAGGAGTAAAAATCACCAAGACAGAAGAGGCCCCTTTTTGCCAGCTCAGGGTGGGATCCTCTAGTAAAATTTCTGCCTTCATTTCAGGAAACAAAAACAAAAAGCGTCCTATTGACTTTGAGGCATAAAGCAAATTAATTCTCCAAACACAGTCCGGAGCATAGAACGGCCCAGTGAGGGCCAGCTAAATATGACCAGAAACCAGCAAAGCAATTCTGAAGTTATCATATCCTTGAGGAAATAGTGATGTTGCCAAGGCACCTATCAATCAAAGCTGATCCTGGAGGAGCTGTGCATGTACACACTGCAAAAGGAATAAAAAACTCAAATACCTAAAGCATGAACTCGGGTTCCTGTACCTCAGGCTTTGCCTCGGAAACCATAAGACCCTTCAGAAGTATTTTGCAAGAAGCACCAATCCTCAGGCTTCCCTAAAAGACTCTTAGCCTCTTTTCTCTGAAGAATGACAAAAACCACAGGAAAACAATGTTGAAAGATGAAGACTGGCTTAGCCCTTGTAGTTACCCCCTTACTCCCTTTCCTCCTCCCTGCCTGTGTGCCAAGATGAGTCACAAGCACCCACATGGACCATATTCTGGACTGAGCTCAATGATCCAGCTTGGTGGCTTCTGCTGAGAGAGTAGAGCCATGTCAGGCAGGCAGTGTCTTCTGAATTGAATTTGTAGAAGCCCACACCACACCAGCTTGGTCTGTGAGTAGTGTTGGCTTTCCAGAGGGCATTCTCTCACTCCCCACCTCCTAAGCTTTCATAGAACCGCAAATGGGCATATGAGAGATGATAGCACGGGGTACACTGTGGACAGGGAATGGGGTAAGAGATCAGTAATGGATCAGCAAATCAGACTCGTACTGCAAACCGCCTCTATACACAGTATTCAAACTCAGGCAGGGTCACTGGAATCCCTCCATCCAGCCCACATGGGCTCCCTCTATAGCAGTCCTATCAAATCCACCCACAACTATTCTCATGCAACTCTCCTTAGCTCAGTTCCCCAAGGTCCAGCCTCAGCTCTGTCATCAATCACCTGTGTGTCTTGGGCAAGTCACTTACCTGCTCTTGGCCCCCATCTCTACATTGAAGAAGCTAGTCGTGTACCGTTTCCACCCACTCTGTAGGCTGCTAGGGTTCTTCTTAGGAGAATGGAACCTCTCCTTTCCAAACCCACCACTGGGAGAAATTCCAGACTCTAACACTAAATAAGGACTAGGGTTTTTCCCACCCTTCAAACTTTCTTCTGTCCTTTCCTTATCTCCTGAGTAATGGGACACATTTTCTCCCAAGGGGTCTAATATGGTGCCTGCCTTAGGTGCCAAGAAGAGAGAGGCTCAACAATTCTTCCTTAAGACATAAGATCTAAGATGCCAAAATTTGCCAACTGCCTCATTACACCCAAAATCTAAATCTGGAAGCTCAAAGGCATGAGAGGCTGCTGTGAAAAGTGCTCATGCTACATCTTTAAGTGAAAAATCAAGCTAGTATGAGAGCTTCCAAAATGTGATTGCTGGTGCCTGGCACAGAGTGGGTGCTCAATTAGTGCTTGTTAAATGAGCGAATGAATTTCTTCAAAAACAAAATAGCACACCCTGGATTGTAGATGCTTAGAAATTAAGCTGGAAAGACAGATATCAAAAATTTTCCCACTAGTTAATTTTGTAGGGGTGACTTACAGGTGATTTTTTATTTTTGTTTTTGGTATTTTCTAAATGTTCTATAACAAACATATGTTATTCTGTAATAAGAAAATAATTAAGTCACTTTTATAAGAAGTTGACTGTAAAAAAAAAATAAATAACCACACATATATGAAAAAAGAAAGTGCAACTGTCATCCAAACTCCACAACCCACACACTGGCCAACCTCCTTACCTCCCACACATCCCGCCCCTTCTCAGAGAAAGCTTCCCTGCTTTCTCTTTTCTGTCTTGATTCCAGGAATCTGGGGAGTGGCCTTCAAGTGTTAGCCTCATCAGAGTTAGAGCCCAGTACTGAGGCAGCCCCCACCACTCTAAGACCTGGAGAAAAGCAGACGAGAAGCTAGACTGCCCACTTCTGATGTCCCCCTTGCCAGAACCACCTTGTCAACCCTGGAAGAGGCACAGAGCAGGGTGCAAAATGGCCTCCATCTCATGGGGTGCTCATCTACATGCACAGCTTTTTTTTTAAGATATTTTTTTAATTTTTATTTATTTATGATAGTCACAGAGAGAGAGAGAGAGAGAGAGGCAGAGAGAGAAGCAGGCTCCATGCACCGGGAGCCCGACGTGGGATTCGATCCCGGGTCTCCAGGATCGCGCCCTGGGGCAAAGGCAGGCGCCAAACCGCTGCACCACCCAGGGATCCCTACATGCACAGCTTTACTCACCTGTAGGTCAGGTCAGAAAGGAGGTCAAAGAAATGAACTCCCATGTCCTGGTAAACTTTTCAGGAATTTAATATTTTACCAGCGCCTTATGAACACATCTCCTTTCTCTGTGCACATCTTCTGGCCTCTCCCTCCTGACGCCAGACCAAGTCCATGACCTGAGTCCCTATACCTCTTCCTACCTCCACTCATATCTTCTCAGGGTGGCCAGAGGACCCCACAACTTAAGGGCGGAGGAGATAGCAGGTGAGCACAGGGAAGGAGACAGCAATTGTTTAGGGAGGCACCAGGAGGAGGTGGGAGGGAATATCAGGTGACCAGCATCTCACTAATTAGTAACAGGTGGGGCTGGAAGGTGGGGAGACAGGGTCAGAGGGTAAATGTTCCCTATGGACTTATGGGCCAACAGACCTAGAAGGCTGGCCTGGTGGCTCTTGCCAAAGGGAAGAAAAGCAGAGACTACTCATGAGACAGAGGGGCAACTATGCCCCCAGAGATATCCTGTGCTCACCCTTCCCCCGGGTTTTCCCTGACCCAGAATAAACAGGCCTGTGGACCCTGGTGGAATCATCTCTATCACCCACTCAATCAACATTTCCTCTATGCCCTCATTCTACATTAGGGCTCCATAATTCTCAGAGCCCTCCTGTATGTTTCCTTCAGAGCATTCATCATAATTAATAATTATATATTTCTTGGTGGTGTTTGATACTTACCTCTCCACCCAAGTGTAAGCTCCATCAGGGAACAACCAAGTAATCTCTCTTGACTGTGGCTGTATTCCCAGCACCTGGTACAGTGCCTGGATACAGTAGGTGTTTAATAAATATCTCTTGGATGAATAAATGCATGAATAGATGAACAGAATATTAGCGCTGGCATAGATGATCACCAAGGTCCCTTCCAGCTCTGAGAGTCTCTGACTATTCTCTATTTTTTGACAGCTTTGGAAGAAAAGTTTAAAATGAGCCCCAGAGAAGCTGTTTCACTGATCCCTGGGGAAGGCTCAGGATGGTTGCTGCTGACAGACTTCCAAACACTCAAGTTGTGCAGAGATTTACTCTGATTTTTTTAAACCTGAGAAGGGAGCCTGCCGAATTTCCAGGTTGGGATCATCCTCTCCTCCCTCAGGGCTCCTGCACACAGGGCACTAAACACAGCTCTGCATAGGCCTTCCCATGTCAGTAGTGGACACCTGGTCCTAGGCAAAAAAGGCCAAATCTCACAGAGCAATAGGTAACCACAGCAGACCCTGTCCTTACCTTTTTGCCCTCCAAATAAAGAGGGTCTCACAAAGTTCTGGAATGGAATAAAAGGAGTTCTGAGGCTGGCCCTGTATGTCACAACTTCACCCGGCCACAGAAAGTACTTGCTTTCAATGTAGATTCCTGGGCCCCACCCCAGACCTAACTCAGATGTGCAGTGGGCCTGAGAATACGCATTTTGTAAGAGCTCCCAAGACATTTTGATGCATACCAAAGTCTGAAAGATGCTACTCTAAAGAGAAGCAAACTGATCACAATAAGCACTGCCCCCACTGGGTCCTGGGTAGGTACAACCAATTACTTTCTCAATTGCAACATAACTCTGGAAACAGATGCTGGCCTAGCCTGCCAACACCTGCTTTGCAGCAGAGACATTCTGAACCACTGTTTTGCAAGCCTGATGGAATCACCCAGGCATCTTTAAAATATACTGATGCCAGGGTCTTACCCCTAAATATTCTAATTTAATCCATATGAGGTGCAACATAGGTTTGGGATTTAATATTGTGAATCCAATATGCAGCAAAGTTTGAGAACTGCTGCTCTAACTTAACCCCCCACCTCCCAGCTCACCACCATGCAGGCTTCAAGCACCACAAACACCCCAGACCAGCCTCCACCCAACCAGACACTCGGCCTAAGCTGCTACAGCCAAGAAAGGAAGGGACAGTGGGGGTCACCTGGCAAGACCTCGGATATTTCTGAGGCACATGGTCTGGTCAGAGCATCCATCCTAAAAGCCCCATGTGTTTACCTCCTAGAACTTATAGGTGATTTGCTGAGTGTATCAGTATATACAAGACAATGGAGCACAACTATAAAGGTTCCCAGAGTCTTCTTTACTAAAGTAACTTCAACTTTTATCTCAGCACCATTCACCAACTCTGCAACCTCAGGCAAGTTCATCTCTCCAAGCCCCACTTTCCCTGTCTGTAAAATGGGAATAATATTCCCTGACACTTGGTCACTGTAGCCTCACAACCTATGGGCAAGGCACTTAATGTGGCTGCAGGCACATAGTTAGTTCAATACGTCTGAATCAACGATAAGGTATCAAAGGGTCCTGCTTGTTGCCTATCAGATGCTTCACTATTTTTTTTTTTTTTTTTTTTTTACTTTACAGGAGCTTGGACCCTTGGCAGCTGTTCTGCCAACCTCAGGTACTTCCTACTCCTCCAGGGCCCCCTTCCTTGCCGTACTTTGCCAGTTCTTTGCTCTTGAATTCGCCATTTAACTTGTCTGAGACTCAGTTTCCAAAGTGGTGGTATAAAAGCACTAACCCCACATTTATCAAAAGAATGCTAACATGAGGCTGGGCACAAGGGAGTTCAACAAAGCAGAGAGGCCGGTGAAGATGGGGAATAGTCATTTCTCTTCCTTGAATTGAGGTTCAGCAAAGAGCACTCTCCATCTGCTCTGGCAGCCAGTGGGTAGAAAAGATGCCTCCTGAAGGCTCATGGGGAGATGGCAATTCCAAATCTGGAACCAGAACAAGAGGCAGCCCCAGCTCCCCTCTACCCCCACCCCCTGGGGCAATGCTGCAAGAATGCTGACTCCAGCTTGGGGCCCCTCTTACCAGCTCCCCATCCTCCTCACTCCATTTAGCTCTAGCAATCCAATTCCCTTTCCTCCATCCGGAAATCGATGTTTAATTAACACATTATTGGAAAAATAAACACAGTCTTCAATGGGACTGCAATGAAGCTAATGCAGCTCAGCTTGGGGGCTTCAGACCATCCCCTCAGTCAGAAAAATGCTCTTCTCTTCCCTCCCACTCAACCAAGAAAAAGCTCTTCCTTTGGCTGTGGAGTCCTCCAGTCTAGGGAATCCATACTCTTCCCTCTGTGTATTTCCCTCCCTGGATCTAGGCGTAAACCCACCCATCCCTTCTTACCCTTAACCTGATGACATTGATGCAGGAGGGAAAGGTAGGATTTGGTGTCAGTACACATATCACTATTCCATGTGGGAAAGATGTCCCCAGCCTCCACCTAAGAAGCTGTGGATGAGCCCATCTCCCCGCCTGCTCTCCAGACCAGAACCACACTCATCTAGCTTAGGGGTCAGCAGCTATCTTGCCCTGGCTGACTAAGATGATGAGCCCCAGATGCTCCAACCAGCCCTCAGCCTCAAGAGCTGATTTGAAGACCTCCCCTCCTCTAGTCCCCATTTTAGATCTTCTATAACTCCTGCCCCCTCTCCTCCAGTACAAGTTCTCAGAAACAGCATGAATCCTAGAGTCAGATGCAAGGTCTGTTACTTCTTCACTGTCTGATCTTAGACAAGCTATTTAACCCCATTTCCTTGTCAGGCAAATGAGAACACTACCTGTCTAAAGGAAATACCAAGCAGACACCATGCTTTGTGAATAGCAGGTGCTAGAGGACAGTCCATTCACCAGATTCTCCCACTGAGGTCCAGGCCCTACTGCAGGAGCCATGAGAGTGCAGGCTCATCAAGGATCAGGGCCACAGAATAAAGCAGAGGTAAACACATTGCAAGTTCTCTGCCTTCTGCCAACCCACCACCATCCCAAACAACCTAAACTCTTTTTTCTGACAAGATGCTTGAAGCAAGGAAGAAGGTAACAGACACCACGAGGAACAGAGTTTCCAAGTGCCATCATAAAGACAACCAGCAGTGCCATTGCATGGCCAGCAGTGTCCCTGCCCTAACCCTAAAGTGCCTCTGACTGGCAGCAACATCTTCAGCATGTCCCAGAGTTGAGTCAGAATGCCTGGCAAGTGGGTCAGCTCTCAGAATCAGGTTCCCAGACTTTGGGATCTGGAGTACAGGCCCACAGAGGGGGTATGACACAGGATTTAAGAACCAGAGGCTTCAGAGCCAGGCTCACTGAGTTTAAATCATGACCTCGCCATTCCTACCTGCATGACCTTAGACATATTACTTAACCTTTTTAGGCCTTGGGCGGGAGGTTGTAATACAGAAATGACAATAGCACCTATCTCATAGGGTTGTGGGAAGACTAAGGGAGATAATGCATGTCAGGGGCTTAGCATAATATCTGGTACACAGTAAGACTCAAATGTTGGCTAGTAGTAGTGTTGCAAGACTAATAAGGTTAGTAGTAGTGGTGATGTTGATCGTAAAACTAGTCAAAAGATTCAGGTCTTCAACCTTTAAAAATGGGGACAGTGGAAGTATCTCTAGCAAAAGGCTCTACTTTCAGTCACCTTCCTCCTAAAACTGGATTTCCCCCGCTGCATTCCCCTTTCCTCTCTCTACCCATTAACAGAAAGTGGGTGGCGCCATCTCAAAGAAAGATGATTATATATTTTATCATCCAAACCAGGACACTTTTGAAAGTTAATAATTACACTAGGACAAAGGCCTAGATGGGAACTGTCTCTGCAAACCAGGGCATTTGGTCACCCCATCTCAAGGTCACACAGAAACAGCTTCATGCCCTGTCTCAAGGTCCAGGCACAGGGTAAGTCTTCCCTGGTTCTCAGAATCCACTGCACTCTGGCCTCCGTTATCCCACTGCCCTCACCCCAACAACACACACACATACACACATATACACACACACCTGGCTAGGATGTCTAACCCCTCTCTAATTCAAGGTTAAGGCCAACCCTAGGGGTGGAGCAGCAGAACTTGACAGGGGCCCTTCACCCACATTTCATGACATCATGCTCCCTAGCCAGCCTCTGGACACAGAAATGAAACACATTGAGGCTAATATCTGAGCCCATGCCTCCTTTTCTTGAGAAACCAGGGCCAAGCCAGTCTAGGAGAAACACACAAGTTTCGTAGGTTGTCAGGATCCAGAGACCAGCTGCTTGGAATTCTGAATGGAGCCGCTACTACATCCTGAGAGCAACCTTAAGGGGCATGGGATTGAAAACCTGGAGCATGCCACTGTGGTCTCTTCCTCCAGCACATTCAGAGGATAACTTTGACCAGCGCTCAAGGACTCCAGTGACCTGGTAGTGTAGGCCACCAGTCGTCCTCCAGTCTCCCTCTACTCTGCAAGAGTCAAGTCAGCCCTCTTTAAAGGCACAGCTCCCCCCAACCCCCTCACCAAGACCTGCCCCTCTGATAGAGGAAGGAGAAGAACTAAGAGGGCCCCTCAGGTAGCCAGTAGCACGATACCCTTTGAAAAAGTATGTATGATGGTGTGGAAGGAGCACTATCTGGGCACCAAGAAACCTGGATTCCAGCTTTGTCTCTGGATCAGATTTGGCATATGAATTTGGAAAAGCCACTTAATCTCTCTACACCTCAGTTTTCTCATCTGTATTTGAGGGCACTGAAAGAGATGATGGCTCATCTCCCATTTACCTCTAACAGGTAATACATAAGGGTCATGAACTTGGACTCTGGAATAAGACAGACCTAAGTTCAAACTTTGATCTGCCAGTTTACTAGTTTACTTTGTGTAAGTCTAAGCCTCAATCTCCTCTGTTTCAAGGCAAATAATAAGAATATACTGCATCCTGCTGTTTGGAGAATTAAATGAGATAATGAATGTTTACCAAAAAAAAAAAAAAAAAGACGCCAAAAAAATACAAACCAAAAAAAATCTTGGTGCAGAACTTGGTATATATATTAAGATCCTCAAAAATGGCAGCTATACCACCATTTTGATGATGATGACTATGATGACTAATATTACAGGGATCATGAAGGAGGAAGAGTCCCTCTGAGTCAGGCATGGAGACCTTTCTCAATCAGAAAGTTTCACATTTTCCAATCCCTCCAGCAGATCTGGGACTTGCATGGAGGGATAAGACAGCCAGAGGCAAAGTTCAACTTTCCCAGAAGAAAGATCCAAGGTGCTAGAGAAGAAAAGAGAACGCCAATACCAAACCCATAAGATTCTTTCCTCCAATCGACAAATATTTGTTGAGTACCTACTATGCAGCTGGAAGTGTCCTAGGCACCAAGAAGAAGGCAATGAACAAAAACAAAGTCCCCGAGCACCCAGAGTTTGCATTCTAGAGGAGACAAGATCACCTTAACACTTCAATATATAATACAGTATTAGGTAGCGATTAGCTGATTAGAATTAAAGGCAAGCTAATGGGCTGGAAAGTGGCCAGTGGTGGGGTCAAAGGGCTATTTCAGAAAGCTGGTCAAGATAGTCCTCTCTGAGTAGGTATCATTTGCACAGGGACCTGGAGAAAGAGGCTGGGAGCTGGTCCCATGCAGAGCCCCCACTGGAGCCCAGTACTGCCACCTGTGACTGGCCCAGCCACAGGGCCTCACTTAGTCAACTGCAGAGCAGCCAGGGCTGGACCTCAAGGGTCAGAACTGTGGCTCAGCCATTTCTGCCTGCAGGTGTGTGCTTGGGGGAGACCAGGCCTGACCATCACAGGCAGACTAACTAACCTACCAGGCAGGTGCATTTCTAGGAGGCAAGCTTTGGAAGGGACACTTGTACTTTTACACGTCTCCCATCCACACATAAGGGTCATGTAAGGAGAAGGGAGTGGGGATCCCAAGAATACTCCCTTCTCAGTGTTTGGCACAAAAATTTGCCCCTGAGGCATCCTGCTCCCTATTTCTCCCCTTTCTCTAGCAATGACGTAACCCTTTCTCCCTAACTCCTCAAGGTCAGCCCCGGGAAGGGGGAGGGACATCAGAAACGGAGGACAATCAGCATTTTGCTCTGGGGATTTTTTTTTTCTTTCAGGCAAAATGTTTGCCAGTTTCATTTATAATTACATAAAGAGGGACACACCTTTAGCCAAAGGAGACGGAAAATGGCGTCTGGTAGTTAGGGCAGCCCAGCCTGGAGCCCGGGAGCCCTGGGGCCGGCTGCTTTCCCAGGGCCATCTCGGATCCTGGGGGCTGTGGCCTCCACCAGGGCCCAGCTGCCCAAGGCGGGCAGGCGCCGGGAGGACGGCTCCGGAGGTGGCAGGGAAACCCTCAATTTCGCCCACCTCTCCCCCTTCAGTCTGTACCGCCCACCAGTCAGCCACCAGCACCCCCGCCCACAGGCTAGCTTGGGGACACGGGGACCTCGCGCCAGCTTTCCCTGGAGACCCGAGCAGTTTCTCCCCCCCACCCCCACCACCACCCTCTTCTCAGCTACCCTGAACACTCCACACCCCTGCTTTTTTGCCCTCCCATCCCCAAGGGAAGTCAGCTCCCCCTCCCTGGCACCCCCGCACCTCTCCAGAGCCCCGCGCACGGCCACAGCCAACAATCACACTCCGGCGACACAGACAGACAGGCAGCCTCCTGCGTGACCCGCACACATGGTGTTGACGCTCCCATGTGGTCCAACAGGAGGCATACCGGGGCTTGGCAAAACACAAACACCCCGCCAGCCCCCTCCCAAAAGGCAACACAAAGGCCACCAAGAATTTCAAGACCAGACACCATCGGACATCAGAGCGAGAGCTGGGTAGGACAAAGACATCATTCCGTCCTCGCAAGGAACGACGACAACTCTGGGACATTCTGCAGTGCCCTCTGGCTTGACACAGCCCACTGAGCAGAGCTGTGTGTGTTGGCGTGAGAGAGCATACGTATGGGTGGGTGTGGGGGTGCTGTCTGTCTCTACCGTCCAGGCAGCAAATCTCCCCAGAGGTAACCCAGTCCAGACTCTGCTTTCCCCATAACCTTCCTCCAACGTGCCGCAAACATATTACACGGATGGTTAAATTGGATCATTATCACTGGATGCTTATTTGGCAAAAAAAAAAAAAAGGGAAAGAAATCATTAATGTCATCTACCCCCACTCCAATCCCTTCTCAAGAAGTCCCCTCCCCCAAAGACTCTCCAACATGCTAATCCCATGAACTGCGACACACCACAGCTTTCGGGAAAGAATAATGGCGAGGAGAAAGAAGAGAGCGGTGTGGGGAGAAGACGTGGATAGCGTTACTGCATTGCCCGTATGAAGATGGGTGGAAAGGAGCCATGGTGGAGGTAGGGGCGGGGAGAGCGACAGAGGGGAATGAAACCAAACGAAATCAAGTCCTTGGTCGCCTGTGTCCGTCTGAGTGTGTGTGTGTGCAAGAGCGTGTGCAAGTGCGTGTGTAGATGTGCCGACTTAGCCCTCCTATCAGAAGGCTGCATCCGTGTGGCATGTAGGAAAGGCCATCGCACCACTGTTGTGTTGCAAAAAAAAAAAAAAAAAAAAAAAAAGGAAAGGAAAGGAAAGGAAAGAAAAAAGAGCCGCAGAGCCATCAGAATCTGAATTTTCTCATGGAGATGGAAAGGGCTAGAGGAAAGGGGGGAGGGGGGCATATGGGGTAGGGGAGAGCCATGCATGGCAATAGAAGGCAAGAGCATGGCCGAATTGGGGGAGGATAAAGGGGGGAATTGGTGGTGGGGTGGAAAACACTGCACGAGCACTTGAGACACGAACGCACACAATACCCAAACGCCAAGCCCACTGCTCCACTGTTCATCTAAGACTGACAACCTGTCCCCCATCTCCCGCTGCCTCTCTGTGCCCCCAAAGCTGGTGCGGGTGGATTTCTCTATCTCAGTTTTGCAGCAGTGGGCTAATTACAACCAGGCCCCCTTACCAAATTAACCCCTCCCCTCCCTCTCTTTTTCTCTCTAAAAGGCCAATTGAAGAATAATGTGTTTTTAGAGATAATGGATTTTTTTTTTCCCAAGGAGCGAGAGAAAGGGGGATGCAAGACAGAAATTCTGCAAACCGGTGACTTCCGACCTCACCTCCGTCTCCCCTCATATCCCCATTCGCTGTAGCATCTCATCTACCATTTCCCAACCGTCCCCTTGTCCCCCACCACCCAAAAGAAAAGACCTTCCTACCATGCACATCGACAAATACACCAATCGCCACCCAATCTCAGTAGCCGATCTCAAAACCCCAAGCATCAATCCACCTCAATACATTCTTTCCCTTATATAAGCAGCAAATCATCAACATATTCAGTAGAAACGCAGCATTAAAAAGAAATTAACCAAAACGGAGGCCAGACCCCCGTACAACCCCCAATAATTAATAACAGGGAGCTACCAGAGAAGCAAAGAGGTAGTTGTCTCTAAAAAATCTAGAATCCCTTTGATTTCTGGCCCCTTCATCTTAAGAAGCAATTTTTTAAAAATCATTATTTCACTAGAAAGGGCCGGAAAGCTCCAGAAAAGGGTATTCGCACAGTCCGGTTGTTTAAAAAGAAAAAAATTAACCCAGCCCTGTTGCTCACTTTAATAGCGAACTTCCAGCGTCCAGCCTTTTCCCCCTCTTCCAGAAGGAAGACTGGCTCTCAGGATGAACCCCAGGCTGCAGAAAATGGGCCAAGAGCCCTTGCTCTCCACTCCCCAACAAAAAAAAAAAAAATCAAACAATAGAAATATCTCTGCACAACCAGCACCCGTCTGAAATATCGTTTGCCCCAATATCACATAGGCAGATTAAGCTAGATGATTAAAAAAAAAAATTCCAGCCTTGCTATGTCTCTCTCCCCTCCATCCCTCCGCCACGTACCCAGTAGCCCTTAGGTAAACTTGCCCATCATAACCAGCGGGACCATTTTAACTCGAAAGGCGATGCAGAAGCCCTTGAACGATGAAGGAGGCTCTACCCCAGAACAGCAAAGTCATAAAGGGCTAGTTCTTCGGGTTCGCCAGACCTAACCTCCAGGTGCCCCCAGATAGACTATCCCGGGCACAGAGTCACCCAGTGCGCTGGGAGTTCAAATTTCCATTGGAACCTTCATCACAAAGGCAAACGGTCATCTGACCCCTGAAACTACACTGTCCTCCAGGTGTGACAAGAAGTGCCCCTCTTGCTCCCAGAGCCATCCACAGGACCCCGGGCAGAGAAAGAATTAAGAATATTGAGGTGGATTGGTCTGGTAAAAGGAAACTATCTCCCCAAGCGGGAATGACCGGAGGAAGCGGGGAGAGGACAGCTCCTGCTCTCCCACTTCTCCTAGGTGGTCTGTGTCTTGCTCCATCCTAGCCTAGCTCTCAATGATCTCTGACCTTTGCATTTAAAAAAAAAAAATTTAAAAATAATGATCAGGGGAAAAGAATCCTACCTTAACTAAACCCAGTAAGAGTTAGCAAAAATATAATTTTCTCACTGCATGATGGTATTTCTACATCCAAATCAAAAGAGAAGGCATTTAATGGAGGGTGGAAGAAATTTATTTTTTTAACAAGTAATCACAGGATAAGTCACCTGCAAAGCAGCCGAGCCCATAGGTTGGTATTACATCACTGGCCTAGGAAGGGATGGGGGGTGAGGGGAGGACAGATTATTTTTCCCTTGTCATCAGGATGATGTTTCTAAAGCAGTTAAGTTTCATGGTTAAAAAAGAGAGAGGGAAAGAGCCAAAACTCTGGGTACAACACAATGCCTTGAAAAAAAAAAATACATCGAATCAGCCTTTAAGGTCACTGAGAGCTTGCAAAACCCACAGTGCTTACACAGAGTGGAAGTTTTCAGGCAAGCCTGCTACTAAATCATTAATATAAACAAATGGAAGGCAGAAGAAGAAGATTTCCTTGTAACAGATCCAAACAGGAGCGCACACGCGCGCGCAGACACACACACATACACACACTCTCCCTTTTCACCTTCTGATTATGCCCACCTTCACAAGATAACAGGAGTCCAACCTGAATCTTCAGACTCAAGAAACATCTCCTCACACCCTTTCTAAAAAAAAAAAAAAAAAAAATCTTACACACACACACACACACACACATAACACACATACACACACACCCCTTAATTCCTCAACAGCTAGGGAAATCCCGTCTCAATTCAATTTTGTCTTATGATCCTCAGAGTGTCCCTTCTCTTTCGCTTTTGAGCCAGCCTTCTCCCAAGAAAAAAATAATAATAATTAGAGGGAAAGTAGCTACAAAATGCCAAAAAAACTACCTGCCCAAAATGAAGTGTTGGGGATACATCATTTCAGACTAACAATCTAAGCAAATAGGAGAAAGACTCCAAAAAATTTAAAAATCTAAAACATTCTCTGACTTTTTCCAACATCTGGAGCAAAAGGACTCAACTTCCAGGAGAAACTGAAAGAGGAGAAAGCCAGTTGAAAAGCCATTCCCATGGTCAGCCGAGGCTCTCGGATCCAGCATCCAAAAAAAAAAAAAAAAATCTAGGTTGGTCGCTCCCAACTGAAAACTTCTACCCTCTCAGGAGCAACCTCTTCCCAGAACGAACAAGAACCTTGAGTTGTTTCAAAACCCTGCCTGCCTTCCTTTTCCCCCCAAACCTTACCTTTCCAGTTGAACAGAAGATTTGGGATCTGTTTGTTTGTTTGATGTTTAGTCAACTGACTTTGCTGGGTATGTTTCCTCTTTGGGAAGGTTCAAATTCCAGAATCTTTCTGTCTCCTTTTTCTTTTCTCTCTCTCTCTGGGAGGGAGTGGCGGGGAAGAAGGGAGGGGGGTGTCAGAGGTGTGAAAAGCAGGTCCGCGGTGGCTTGAGATGCTGGCGGCTGCCAGAGAGGGGAGGACACGCTCGCCTCTCCCTCTCGGGGAGTTGCATGCAAGAGGAGATGTGTAGGGCTGAGCTCGGAGCCTGAGACTGCCGGGGAGCCCAGGAATTTCACGCACTCCAGAGCCGGCCCCTCCCTCTCTCACACAGACCCCGGCATTTAAAGAGACAGCCAGGCTGCCTGGCTTAGGGCTTCACCTCCTCTCTGGCTGTTTTGCAAACAGCTGAGAAGATATCATCAGGGAGAGGCACTGTGCAGCCCCCCTGTGACAAAGAGGCAGTGTCAGGAGCTCAGTCCTCCCCCCACCCCAGCCCGAGGAAGGTTCTTTGCCAGAACCGGAGCAGGCGTTAAAAATAAAGACAAAATCCTCATTTACAGCTTCAGTAGACTAAGCCACTTCCCCACTGCTGAAGGTACATGTGTCTTATTGCAGAGACAGGGAATGGAGAGGAGCCTCACCTAGAAGCATGCCTCAATTTCCCCAAGTAGGCACTCCTTGCGAAATCAGGGCAATCCTTGAGCATCTGGTGGAGGCTAGGGCTGTAACTAGGACACAAAGTGGTTCCTTCAACAAGCACTTTGAATGCCTGCTTAGGATGAGGCACAGTGCATAGGACGACTGGGGACATAGAAATGAAAGTGACAAATTGGGCTTCCCATCCAAGGGCGGATGGAGGCACAGCCAACTCTATCCACAGGGGCTTCAAGTTAAGAAAGACAGACGCAGGGGTCTAGTGCTGTGGTGGGTCAGGGGGATGGCTCCCTTCTGTGGCTCGCACCCTGAGCTCAAGGCCTAGGTATTTCCACTGCACCCCCAAACCCTTTGAAATTTGTTGCCAGTTTTGCGGAACTAGTCTATGTCTGTGGAAACATTTCCGCATTCGAGCCTAAACAAGAGATGACAGTCGGTGGCACCAAACACAAGGTTTTTTTTTTTTTTTTTTTTTTTTTTTTTTTTTTTTTTTTTTTCAAACACAAGGTTTTGTTCAGCATCAGGCCCTGATGCCTCACCAGGGAAAACAGCCCCACCCCTCTGTCTTCTCGAACTTCCCCTTTCTAATGGCACATCCTTCACCTGGCCAGGGCCAACAGCGGGAATAGCCACTAACAACTGTTGAGCACCTACCACATGCAATCACATCGGTCAGCTCGTCCAGTCCATTGACACTGGTGCTATTTGACAGTTGTCCATCTTACAGTTGAGGAAGTCAAAGCTTTAGGGAGGCTCTCCAAGGTCACACAGCCAGAAATAACCAGAATGAATTTGAACTTGGGTCTGACTCCAGAGCCTGCCTACTCAGCCACGCTGCTATATTGCCTCCCTTCTATGGAGGCCAGTTCTTAAATTTCTGCTCTTTACAGGACATTCTTTCAGCCATCCTAGCATTTACCCAACCCAGCAAACTTTGTTAGCACGTGTACCAGACATTGTGCTAACCGGAAACGAAATGAGGAAGATAAGTTCTCTGCCCCCAAGGAGTCCACTCTGCATTGGCGGAAGACAAACGTGTTTCTATAAAGCAAGGGAAAAACGACAGTCATGGAAACAATGTAAAGGAAGCTGTATGGGATTGTCAAGAACCAAGTGATAAATTCAAGTTTGGTGGGCTAAAGTGGCATTTTTGGGCTAGGCTTGGATGGTCACATGTAATACCAGCATTCCTAGTTGATTTTTCAGTCTGTTTTGCCTTTTAGATCATAGTCTTTTTTTGTTTTTTTTATGTTTCTTTGGGTCCCCAATCTTCAATACCACTATGGTATTTGGCACCTAACAGGAATACAAACAAATATGCCTTAATGGATCAATTTCATGCATGACACATCACCTTCTGCCAATTTATGTGAGACCTGAACTGCCCTAGCCAGCTGGTCTATATCTTCCTTACCTGGCCTTTCTTGAAGCCCATGTACCTTATTTGTTCTTGGAACGCAGAAGGGAAATTCAAAGAACCTAGTGCATGAGTTTGGGCAAGTTGTCTGGAGCTCCAGAGAGAAGAACCATATAAAGAAACGATCATGATCCAGCAGGATCTTGGGAACAATGGTACACTCACTTTTGGGAGCAACAGGAAGAGACTTAAGGGACTCCACGGGGACCTGAGAGCATAAGCCCAAAGGGAAAGCCTGAGGACTCACTGTCCTGAGATGTCAGCTCCCATCAGACTCCTTCCACAAACACCAACCTTAGAAGGACATCCTCTAGAGAAGTCCACTGTTCATCTACAGTAACCTTGAGGCTAGGACATGTACCTGGATTCCAATCCCATCTTAGCCACCTATGTTCCCTGAGACTTGAATGGTTTTCTTTGCCCTTTCCATGTCTTAGCATCTTCACCTACAAAATGGAGAGAACACCTGTACTTCATAGAATTGCTGTGAGAACTAGTGATAAAATAATACAGAGAACACCTGCCCCACAGAAGGGCTAAACAAGTATCTGCTACTTTGACCCAAAGGTCTGCCTTTGCCCCTGCATGGGATTATTAACTTTGGACTGCCCCCTATAGTTAGCATTCTCTTATTTCATCATTTCACTTTTAATATTTTAACTTACTGAGGATCACTACAGTTACTCTCATTTACTTGTTTTTAGCCCTTTGCTTTCTAACCTTGCGTACTTTGAATATATTTGTTATTATCATTTCATCCCATTTAGTAGTTTCTTGGGCTTAAGTGTTATTTACCTTTCAATTACTCTGGTGTGTTCTTTTAGCCTGCCTTTTATCATGAAATCTCTAGGGTCATTTTGTTCTTTCCTCCATAGCATTTTAGCTAACTACACTCTGCTCATTCTCAGTGATCCAGCATTCCCCCCGGTTAGCTCCAGATTTACAAGGACGGATATGTTCAAAGAGCAGAGAAAGACAGCATCAAAGACAACATGCTAGACACGTAATACAACCATAAGCATAAAACAATATCAGGTGTTCGCCTAAATGAAGGTGCCATGTCAGCAATGGTACTGATTATTTTTAAAAGGACTCAGTAGGGGCAACTGAAGCCCTCAGAGATTCTGGTCTTTCACTGCTCACAGTTCTGACAGTCATAAGGCCACAATCAGAGGCCATTAGGTTAGAAGGTTCCCTTGCGGAAAGGAAGCCTATATCCCTTTCCCTCGGCTGTGTGGCTGCTGCCTTTACTTAGTTCAGAGGGAGAACAAAATGGGACAGGGACGGTTTCAGCTTTTCTCAAATGTGCCAGACTGGCATTTTCAGGATGGAGTGAAGAACAATTTCATTGCCAATCAAAAGAACAAGTTGTCCATGGCATCCTGGAAAAAAATCAGGTTAATGTAATGACAGTGACAGTAATAAACACCACCACCACCACCACAGGTCACCCTGCTGGCCCTCTACTTGGTAGCATCATGGTTAAGATCCCAAGGCTCTGCTAAGAGGACATTTGAATTCAAATCCCAGCTCTGCCATTTGCTGGCTATGAGACCTTGGCCAAGTTACTAACATTTCAAGCCTCAGTTTTCTCATCTGTAAAATGGGAACAATACCATTCTCAACCATTTCCTGTGGTGATTATATCAAAAGCCCATTTATAATAGCAAATGGCACATGGAAAGTCCACCACAAAGAGTATCAGTTATCATTCTCAGAATGAGATTTTAAATATTTAACATCTGAGATAGTACAGGCAGCAGCATCCAATCAGCCTGAAAGCTGGCCATAAGCAACTGATTTGACTCTATCAGGGCATACCAACAACTATCAGTTCTGATCAATAGTATTACTACTACCTGCCGGTACCACTTGGCATGTGCTAATGTGTTATCTCATTTAATTTTCACACAGTAAGTCAGCTTTATGTTATTTATTGAAATATATGCAATTGCATATGGGTGGGGGGAGAGCAGAGGGAGAAAGAATCCTAAGCAGACTCTACATTCAGCATGGAGCCCAACATGGGGCTCGATCTCACAACCCTGAAATGATGACCTGAGCTGAAATCAAGAGTCAGATGCTTAATGGATTGAGCCACCCAGGCGCCCCTATGCAACAGCATATTTATTTGCACGTGTGTGTGTGTCTTACTCATATGGGCAAGACTGTACCCATAAAATCAGGGTTACAGATAAATATACTTAACATATACATTCCTGTTGCCCTAATGATTCTTGTATATGAATTTCAAGGATTTGCTTTGGCTGGGAGTTTTAAAACTTCATTATATAGCTTCCTTTTTTTACTTATTCTTTCAATAATCTTTGGAATATAATGATAATGGTCAATGGCCTCAATTTCTTCATCCATTAAATGGTTCCTTTCTGTCCTGAGTTCCTACTGCACTACCCCAACCATCCTGGAAATATCAAAGGTTTCTCCAGCCAAGACTAAATCATTAAAAACTGGATGCTAAACACTTCTGCCAATCCCTGGGCCAGCACTTTAGTCAAGATAAGGTCTTGGGTCCTCACATGCCTTGCTCCTGAGCAGATTTCAGATTCACGTTTAAATGTTATTGGCTCAAAGCAGTCTGCCCAACACCCTCTGCAAGTATCCCTTGTGTTCTTTCTTCTCCCTACCTCCCCCCAACACCCAAAAGCTGTGCTGCACTGCTGGCCTTCTGGAATTTATTTGACTTTCTGTCACCTACGTGATGATGTTTCTAGTGTTCTTAATAAGTGACTGCTTATTAATTAGTATTATTAGACATGCACCATGCAGTGCAGACAGTACCACAGAGGGGCCTGGCATCTTCAAGAAGAGGATTTGTACAGAAAGATTTGTCCCTGCAGCCCAGTTAGAGGACACAGGGCTGGCAGTGAGTCCTGGGGAGCCAACAGCAGAACTTCCCAAATTCTGAAAGCTGTACACCTAATCAGGCCACTTGTGTTCTGGCATAGGATGGAAGAAGAGCAAGTGAATGTGAGATTTGCAGGCAGGTGATGGCATAAGCCCAAAGGGGAGCCTGAGGAGGTTAGGGCCCATGAAGCAGTTCTAACTCCAGGCATCCCTTCCACTAGGGTATCAGCCACCCCCAAGAGGCTGAAGGAAAGGCCAGCTCCTGGGAAGGCCAAAGGTCTCCAACTTTCAGATTCAATAGGGAGATCTGTACCCTTATTTTTCTCTCCTGCTTATTCTATGGAAATAAAATATTCTCTGGGGCTTGCAGCCAGTAGAAGCCTCTCAGCCATCTCCATGAATTCAGGTAGGCTTTTGCCAGCTGAAAAGAACCAGCCCTCAGGATAGGACTCCTGACTCCAGCCTCAGGGAGACCCAGGCTAGGGTGTGGAATGGCATCCCCGTGGCTATATCTTTCTCCCTAAGCACCCAGGCACAGGAAACTCAGCTAGACTGATGATGACAGAGTATCTCACCAAAAGCTGTAGAAGAAAAAGACTGAGAATGAAATTATTTCCTCCCACTCTGATCATTTTCAGAGCAATTCTAGAATTTCCTGCTTGAGGATCAAATTTTAACATGGTCCAGGTATATTTGGAGTGTTTAATAGGTTTGAATGTTTAAGTGACAGGGAGTTACCTATTAATACGTGATGATTGCTTTCAAAAAAGAATCACCCTTTTCTCCATTTATGATGGAAGTTCTTGTCTGTTTTATACCTCATTCCTCCCACCAGAGAAGTAAGAGCAGACAGGGTTGGCACAGTCACTTTTAGTTTGAGCACTGATTGGACAGGACTTTCACCTCAGGAAGCAGCAGCATAATGTGGTGGCAAAGGGCATGAACCCCGGCTTCAGGCTGCACAGGCTGGCAATCCAGCTCTACCCCATACAAGCCTTGGGACCTTGGGCAAGTTGCTTGACCATTACTGTATCTCTTTCTCCTTCCATACAAGGGAGATCATGATAGGACCTATCTACCCCATAGGGTTGTTATAAAGATCAAATGAGGTAATATTTTTAAAGTACTCCAACAGTGGCTGTCACAGTATAAAAGCTATTTAAGTGTTTGTTAAATAAAAAAATAAAACTTCCCATCAGCACTACTCCCAGGAGATCCTTAATAATAATAATAGCAGTGGTAATGTGCTGGTTCTAGAATATCTCAGGATCATGCGCAGGAAAGATGTCAACTCTGCTATCATTCCTGGCAACCTTGCTTGTGGAGGTACAACGGGGCCCAGATCCCAGTGCTTCCCCACTGCCCCATTGACCCTCTCTCTCCCTCTACTGGACAGGCCTCATACCATCCCTACCCCCTTACGCTGTAAAGCCAGCTCAGCTGCAGGTGCAGGCAGGAAAGGCAGCATCAGCAGCGATGATTTTGTGGAGTCCAAAGCACGCCTCATCTCCATCCCCATCCCCAGCAACCATTCTCTCTGACCCACGCACTAGGACTATTTTTAAATGATATACTTTTGCCTGGTTGTTGGGGTGGGGGAGAGGAGAGAAGAAAGAAACACCCTCCCCAGGATTCAAGCTGAAGATGGAATGATTGCCAAATGCTAACAGCTTTTCGAACAGGACGCAGTTAAAAATATGTCTGAAATGGTTTTAACTCAAACTCAAAAAATAGCTTAACTGACTGGAGAGCCATAGGCAGTGGGGGTGGGGAAGCAGAAGAGGAAGAGGGATTCCCTTGGGAGGGGCCATAGCAAACCTCATCACAGGGACACAGGAGAGATGCCTGATTTATTTTCCCTCATGAATAATACCTTTTGAAAACACAGACCAGATCTCCAGGGAAAGTAGTGACACCACAAAGCTTATTGCTGCTTTTACACAGAGAGATGCTCCTGATAAAGGCCCCACAGTGAGGCTTTCTGGATCCTCACTACTCTAAGTGTGGCCATCACAGCACCAGCATTACCTCTGAGCAGTTTGCAATGCAGATTTTTGGCCTCTCTCTCTATCCCCAGTAGACCTGCTGAATCAGAAGCTACACCTTAACACGATGCCCAGATGATTCAAAATCTAAATTTTGTAAGTACTATTCTAGACTCTTTCATGACACTTCAACCCTAAAAGGATTGGATGCAACATATTTCTCCCCATTTGACATATGAGGAAACAGACACGAGGAGGGACTCATCTAAGTTTACCAGCCGAATCAGGTCTAACAGTACCATCCAGAGTCTCATGCCCACCCCCCTAAGGCTTTAAACCCCAAATTAGGTTTCATCATCAAACCTAGTTAAGGACTACAGAGAACTTATGATACCTTCTTTCTAGGAGCAAAGGACTTGGAACATAAAACAATCACTTAAAGCAATGTTTCTCCAAATATGCTCAATTGGTCACTATTCCTACCAAATATTCTGTGAAAAAGAGTTCTATTGTTAAACATATTTAGAAAATTCATAATCCACATTAATATATTTAAGTCTCTGAGAAGTCCTATAGAAAACAAACTTGCTTAGCATTTTTTAATCTGGTGTTTTCCAAAGTTATTTTAGCACAAAACCCTTTGGGCCCCACAGAAGACCTAGTAACATGAAAAAGATCATGTTCTGAGAAATACATGTTGGGATTCACCACCAATTACCACTTAATAACATGCTCAACCAGTCTGCAGGAAAGGTCAAAAATGTCATTATTCAATCTGTGATTGATTACTTCCTGCAACAGGGAGGTCACTACCTTACAGAGCAGCCCAACTCATCATTGGATGACTCCATTATTCAGAAACATATTACACTAAGGCAAAATCCTCCTTCCTGCAACATCTTAAGCTACAATTGCTTAAACTCTATTTTCACCACTAGTGTGCACAGGGAATTAATCACTGTTTCTCACAGTTGTCCTTCACACACAGCTCTAGTAATAGTAGACTAATAAGTGTACTCTGTCCTTTACAGTCCAGACCTTCAAATATTCCCCAGAATCATGGAATTTCAGAGCTTAACAGCATTTTAAGTATCACTTAACCCAATCCTTTTATTTTACAGATGAGCAAACCATGTCTCAGACCAAATTATTTGCCCAAGGTCAAGCAGGCAGTAGAAATTTAACTTGATATTTTTGAGTTGATTATAGCAGGGTTCTCATGTTCTTTCCTTGGTAGGAGAGCTTTCTTTCCTCACCAGGATTTCCTAGATGCTTGAAGTTCACGTCTAACATCCAAGGCCCAACATGAAGAACCTCACAGTCTCCAACATCCTTCTTCCTGGTCCCCCTGTCAGATGCTACATTGGGGGCCAGATGAGTCACAGAGCTTACCCAGCGTGGGGAATTGTGTTCCAGTCTCTCCCCCATCCTGGAGTGGCCGAGCTGAGACTGTTCTTCACCCCACGCTGCCTCCTCACCACCACTGCCATCTGCACCCTCCTTCTCAAGGATCACCATCTGCTTTCCTGATACCACTCAGCCGCCCCCAGCACTTTGCTCAGTTTCCTAACCCACTGCTTGAGCCACTCTCCCTGTAACTTGTGATTTCCCTTTCCATGGTCCATCCACTCCATCTTCCCCTCCCCAGCTCACAATATCAAGAGTTTTCATGTTTGTAATCTCCTGCTTTCTTGCTTACTCCCATGCCAAGCCCCTGCTAACCTAGAAATTCCACTGGAGCCCACTGCTGGGGCTAAGACTTTGCTGTTTACTATGCATGTCTGCTGAATAAACAAATGAGGCTCATTCTTTCTGTCCCTTCTCTATCCCAGGCTGGCCTCTCATTTCCTGAAAGATTACTTAAGCCCACTTGCTCCTCTTCCTACAAGTATACTCCCTTCCTACAAAGCAAACAAGGGCTGGATACACAGTAGTTGTTAGATAAATGCAGAGTGATAGTACTAGATCACAACAAAATATTCCTAAAGATGACTGTTGCTCCTTCTTTCACTAGAAAGTTCTGTGCTATAGGAGGGCAGTGATCACATTCATATAATCATACTTAACACTTGAAAGGTCTTAATAAATATGTGATAAATGACTAAAAGAAAGTTTGGACACTTAGGCAGCCCACAATGATTTCCACTTGTCTGTCATCTATCCTGTGCCAGAATTTCATATAATTATTTCACTTAATACTTGAAAGAATTTTGTAAGGTCAGGAAAGGAAGTTCAGGGAAAGAATTCAGATCTAGGGCTTTCTGGTTTCCATGCCTGTGCACATCCATTTTCCTCTCTGTACCCTCAAAAGTATCCATCAACAGAGTCTAACCCCAGGTCCTGCATCCTCTAATTTCTTTCAATAGAGATTAGTTTCAGTTCTTTACTTCCCTCCTGTCCTTTCTAATCAGTGGTTATCCTCTCTGACACGCCCCCCCCCCTCATGTTCTACATCTCCAGCCCCTTGAGAAGCCCTTCCCATTCTTTACTCCCCATTGGATGTATGCAAAGGCAGACAAGAGCAAATAGAAGTTTTGCACGAAAGGCTCTTCTGGAAGTAAATCAGAATCCTCTGTGAGGGTAACTGTGAGAAACAGATTTCAGTAATTAATGCCCTATGCACACTGGTGGTGAAAATAGACTTTAGGCAATTGTTGACTAAGAAAATCGCAAAATATGAAAATCTGGCATGTAACTACGGGGACCAGGAAATCAACCTCTTCCCCCACCAAATGCTCTAATGCATCTGCTTCCAAACTCCAAATTAACTGGTTCAAGTCTTCTCTCCACAGCCTCTGGTAAATGAATAAGTGTGTACTATCAATGCCAAAATCTGGAAAGAAAATTATCTCAAAGTTTAGAAAATCAACTAATCATGTCTAAACCACCTTTGAAGAACTCAAACATTCTAAGAGCTTCACATTCTTGGTTTTTAAATGTTAACTGTCTTAATTTGCCCTTCCATGCCCCATCACCTTTTCTCCAATTTATCTTCTAATTTATGTAACAAGTGTGTATCACATTAAAAACTGATGATCCCACCCCTTTTCTGTGTTGCTGATCAGACTCTGAGGACCACATTCTGAGGATAGGCAAGATCTCTACAGTAGGCATCTGGGGGAAAGAAACAACCCAAGATGCCTCTTTTACTTCAAGGAAAAGAGATGACAAACTCATGAGTCACTCACTCTCCTAAACCATACCTCACTCTCCTAACCTCCCATCTTCCTTTTTGTCAATCTTCAATGTGAGCAAACATGCAGAACAACTCTGGTGAAAGGGTGAGACATACTAGTCTCACAAATACAGCTACCAAGACACCTGTTTACTCTGGTTCCCAAGAACCGGTTGCCCTTGCTGATTGGAAGTGGTCCCTCTTCCAGCTCTTTTTATAAGGTATATGCTGACTTCTCCATTTCATACTTGCTCTTACAAATCTCTCTGGATTCAGAGGACTTTATTAGATCTCTTCCTCTTTCTCTGGATTTTCCTACAAAAGTCTACCAAACTATTCTTGGGCATGGATTCATTACTGATCATATCACATTCCAAGTAGAGGGAATGCAGCATAAACAAGACAAACAAATCTTCTGTTCTCACATACCTTTTAGATTAAGAGGAATGATGAATAGAAAACCATAGAACACATAAATAAGGAGATATTTTCAAAATAGTGATGCATACAATGAACAAAACAAAGCCATAGGATGTGATAAAAAGTGGTTAGAGGAGGAAGTGCCATTTTAGACTGGATAGGCAGGGAATGTTTCTCTGAATTTAGACTGATAAGGAGCCCATCACGAATGAATTTTTTATAGGATAGGACAAATGTTACTTGGTAAAATTTCAGCTAAAAGATAAATAAAATTTCAGAAATGCCATTAAGGTGTGTCGTTCTTAGAAGTCAATCCATAAAATGATGAGGGAGGCATTTGTTATATGTATGAAGGACATGAGAAGAGAAGAGAATCAAGCCATCAAAATACTTCACTTTACCTCAAGGAACATGTAACCACTTCCCAGGAAGTTGTAATCTTCATCTTTTTATAGGATAGTGATTAAAAGAATTGACTCTGGAAGCAGACTACCTGGCATCAAATCACAGCTCTACTATTTACTAGCTGCATAACCTTTTGTGAGTTGTATGAGGCAACCTTTTTGTGCCTCGTTTTTCTGACCTGTAAAATAGCTATAATACTACCTACCTCAAAAGCTTGTCATGAGAATTAAACAATTTAATATATGTAAATTGATCATAGCAAATCACAAAATATAATATGTGCTGTATAAGTATTCCCATCATATTGTCAAGTGCATACCTTTATGAACACACACACACACACACACACACATATCAGCATTAGGCATTCTCCCAGCCCACTCCTCAGGACAAACAGTGTAGAGACCCTTATGCAAATTGAGGCATCTAAATCCCAGCAGGCAGCAGATTCAACCCGAAGCTTGAAGAGACTTTTTTTAAAGTCAGGGATGGAGACTCAGTCCATGTAAAAATATAGACTTCTGCTTCCTTTAGAACCCTCTCAAGCCTCATAATGTTCCTCTACTGTAACACTTACATTCAGCTTATTGAAGTCACAAAAGATACCCCAACATTCTCAGGACTTTTTCCAAATCTCTTGGCTACAACCACTACCTGAAGTTCTGAGTTGTTATACACCAGATATTTAGTACTTGTCAAGGCAAAAAAGCAGCTTTCCTGAAGTCACAGTTTATCTGACTCCTGTGTGTGCTGTAAGTACACCCAAGATTCAGCACTTACCACACTGCCTAGCATATTAAAGGTGCTCAACAAATGTTTGTAGAATATATGAATTACAGCTCTTTTATTATGCTTGTATTTCAGGTGGACAACAATACACTCCTTGTAATTAGCATAAGCTTATATTTTCCCCTCTCACCACCAGGTAGGAAACGAAACAAATTAAGCATTTTATAAAACAATCAGTTGGCATCAAAGAATAGAAGCAAATGTGAAAGCAGTCATTATCTTTTAGGGTGGAGGGGACAGCCATCCAGCAAGCCCTCAACAGCTTGCTACTCTGGTTTCATCTCAACCCTCCTATGGGGCAATGATGATCTTTAGAGCTGTTTGCAGACAATTTCCACTCAAATTCCCTATAGAAGTATATTGCTTCCAGCACCACAGAGAGCTCCCAACAACAGCCGTCTTCTAGGAGCGCTCGGCTTTCTCAGCACCACGGAGAGCTCCCTCGCGGCGTAGCAGGTGCGCAGGACCTTTCATGATCTGTGAAAAGTCCACTAGGAATTGCGGACCAATGATCCCCAGTGAAACCACCTCCACTGCAGTTCAAATATCAGAACAAGGCAAAAGGTGATCCTGGTAAAAAGCTCCCCAGAGTCCAAGGAATATCCAAAGAATCTGCTATCCTGTAGTAGGGACAGAGAGAGTAGGTCTGAAGCCAGCTGACTGATTGCAGCTACTTCTGTGCCAGATCGGCATTTTTATTTCCTTTTCTTTCCCCCCCTAAAAGTTAAATACCCAAGGTGAATTCAAAAACCGCAGTCCAAACTGTGATCAGATCAACGTGGCTGCACCAGACAAAACTGATCTTATCTGAATGGTGACTTTATCCACTTTGGAGAGCAGAACTCATTACAATAATAAGGAGCGACAGAAATGGGAGGAAGAGCAATCACAGCAGAGCCAGGAAAGAATTCACTTTACTATCATTTTGGAGGATTAATTCTAAGCTTCCCTCCTATAAATGTCATTTTTCACTTCAGCAGGAGGTCCGGGGTCTGAAATTATTCTAGCCGACTTGCAGAACGCATCACTTTGCACCTGATTTGCAATCCATTTCTGCTTCCTCCTACCAAGCTCAATGATATTTGTTTAATGGTCACCTGGCCCTCTGCATGCTCCACTGTGCTGGTGCAGAAAGGTGTACACACACTGGAGGTCAGGGGGTAGGATATATGTGTTCGAAGGTCTGAGTATATGTAGGTGAGGAAAATAATGTGTGAGCTTACAAGCACAAAAGAAGTGTCCACACTCACAAACAGGGTTGTATGGTTGCAAGGGGAAGTGAAGAGGGAAGAAAAAATGTGTTGAAGCAGCTGTGTGTGTTTTGAAATGTATTATTTCTAGATCTGGTCCCCTTTCTAGGTCCCTCATCTACTAGCCAATTTAAATGGGACGATTATATAATTACCTGGATCCTCCTCATTGGAGATACTAAGTGTTTTCAGCCTCATCTCAGCAGCCCCCTAAATGCCAGCCACACTGGATTAATTGCCTTTCCTCAGACTTGCTACACACTTTTTTACACCTCTAAGCTTTTACTCATGCTGTTCCCTTATCCCAAAATTCCCTCCTGACTCTTTCTTCCTCTCCATCTCCCCACCCAATTAAAATTGTATTCACGCTTTAAGGCTTAGGCTAAAGGCCAGATCCTCCATGACACTGTCCCTAAATATCCTCCATAGTAATTCACTTCTCTTTGTTCCACAACAGGCTATTTTTAATTCACATGAGTTACTTGTTTGCATGTTTCTCTCTCCCTCTAGATTATAAACTCCTTGAAAGTAACAGTCTTTTTAATCTTTGTATTCTTAGCAACACACTGCATCATTCCTTAGTCATCATAGATACATTTTAAAATACATTATTGAGTAAATGAATAAAATTTAATAATACAAAGCACAAAGCCAGAATATTTTCTTCTATTACATTTTGCCTAAAATCTTGTGCTATCAATAACTTGGAAATGGCCAAGTCGTTCCAGGTGCTGATTTTCTTCCACCAGTTTAACAACTGGGAGGGAAAAAGTCATCTCTGGAGTCCCTGGCTAGGGTTAGATCCACCATCCCCAGAAATAAATAGAACAGAGCCTTTGACTTAAGATCAGAGCACATCTCACTGACTCTTATGTGTGCCACTAGTGACATTTCTTCAACTGGTGGTCGGATTCTAGACACTACCTATGGCCTCACGGTGCTTAAAATTCCCATTATCTGAACTTGACTTATAGCCTTTCGAGATTTATGGTATCTCTGATTCCTAGCTTTCCCTCCAAAACTCATGTTCTTGCCTAACAGCTCTTTACTATCTCACTGAACATCAGATTCTGCATCTTTCAAAGCACTTTTTGTACCTGGTACCAATGCAGCATCCCAGAATATGAGTGTGGATGAGAACATGACCAGACCCTACAGCATGTGTGTATAAAGTCATTTGCACTCAGTATCACCCTATGTTCCATTATACAAATATCAGTGCACATTTCCATTAGGAACAAAGCACTCTTCACAGGAACAATGATAAACTCAATGCCAGAAAAATGCCTCCATTGTCTTCTTCATAATTTTTCCATCTAAGAGCAATTGTCAGTCCCCAGTAACATCTATATCCTCAACATCCACCACTCTTAGGAAAAGAGAGTGAAGGCTGCTGAATCTCAGTTGGAGCCTGCCTCTTCACCTAACATCCTCTGGAAAAGACTGGGGCTAGGATCGATTCTCCAGTTTCCCAGCTGTCCCATTCCATGCATCTTCCATAACTGGCTTCTTTGTATCCCACCCCACTTCTTGCTCAGTTCCTTTCAAGAAATCTGAACCTTCATGGATGGGTTATGACATTCCCAGCTTGCACGGCCCACTAGAGTCTGTGTCCTTTGATTTTCATGTATTTGCTTCCTGAGTCTTGAGCTGTAAGTGGCCTTTTCTTCTGAGATAGTCCAAGAATTTTACTTTTCCTGCCACCCACATTCCCTGATAAGAAGAGGGGTAATGCAGGACACTTAAGAAGAAAGAGATGAGAAAAGCAGCACCATGCTGTAGTGGAGGTGACAGTCTCACATCTGAATGATCACTGAGTTTCATCATAATCACTTTGAGAACCTGGTGGCTAACTTTCACTGCTCTGGAATCACTTCTCATTTTTTGGCTATTTCTTTTTTTTTAAGATTGATTGATTGATTGATTGATTGATTGATTTATGATAGACATAGAGAGTGAGAGAGAGGCAGAGACACAGGAGGAGGGAGAAGCAGGCTCCATGCCGGGAGCCCAACGCGGGACTGATCCCGGGACTCCAGGACCGCGCCCTGGGCCAAAGGCAGGCACTAAACCACTGAGCCACCCAGGGATCCCCGATTTTTTGGCTATTTCTTCCAGAATCAAAGGAGTTAGAGAAAAAGCCAACATGTAAAAGAAGCAGCATTATATTGAATTTGAACTTATTTCTATCTCTTCAAGCTCTGGGACTTACAGATCCTGAACCTGTTTCCCCATCTGTAAAATGGAGATCATACTTAACCCAGGACTACAATGACTAAATCAAATGGCCTAAGTGATAGTGCCTAGGACAATGCCAGGCACATAAAACAACCAGTTTGTTCCTATGCCCTGTGGGGCAAGCCTCTAGGACTTCCATGGTTAGTGTGGACTTGTGGCAGGTGGGGGCAGCAGAGGGCCACTGGGGCAGAGAAAAAGAAGAGTAGAAAGCCCTGAATCCTTGGTTTCAGGACAAAGGTTCCAAGAGTAAGCATCTCCAGGCAGGCCATGTCCTCCAAAAGGAAATACAGAAGTTGGAGCAAGCAGGCACACAGAGGTAAGTGGGTTGTGAGAGTCATGAGGTCAAGATGTCAGGAATTCATGAGAGAACTGGCACCGCAGAGCCAGCCATGCCAGCTGGGGAGCCTGGGGGTGCCACATAGAGAGGCCCACAACCAGCCATTACAGAGACTTCTTCCTTCAGTGGCTTTAAGCCACTACACCGTGAGAAAGAAGTTTTCCTCAGCCTCAACACAGGCAGCCCACATCAGCAAAACTATTTTGTTGGGCAAAGGTTTTTTGTTTGTTTGTTTGTTTGTTTGTTTAATATATAACTCACATCCTTAGCCCAAGTAAAAGATTTAAGAGTTTCTCCTAGCCAGATAATGTCCCCGCCTTGAGGCACTTACTAAAAAGTCCATCCTTGCAGCTTCCATGTCTCATTCTCCAGCTACAAAAATAACTCTCAAATGGGCTGCCTAAGGGCCTCAGGGTAGGTGTCAAACACCTCGGAAATCACGGAGGCACCTGAATCTGAGTTTTGTCATATGTACAAAGAGGGGACTGTATTGGGCCTTTGATTATTTTGAAAACTGCCAAGGGTCAAAAGCTGGAAGCCTCAGCTTTCCTTCATTCTCCTTATGCTAAGTGGCAGCTCCACAATGAGTGACCTTTTTTAGTGATGATGTCACTTTACTGCTGGGGACCCCAAGTGGGGTATCAGAGTAGTTCAACTGTCCCTAACAATGGCTCCTGGGGCTTGGCAGCATTCAGACCTTGAAGATGTGTATACCACACGTGGGTCTTGCCCCCCTAAGGCCACTCCTGGCTGCATATTAGAATCACTTGGGAAGATTTTAGGCCTCCATCACCAGGAAATTTTATTTTATTAGTCTGGATTAGGGTGAATAAAAATAATGATTAAAATACATACTTACTAGTAAGGAAAGAGCGCAATCAGACAGATGCTGGCAGTACACCCTCTCTGTATCTATACCATGAGTATCAGCCTCAGCCATGGGGCCTAGTCATCAGTGTGTTTTAAAAAACAGCCCCCATGATTCTGATGTACAGCCAGAATAGAGAACCATTGAGGCTAAGGTTAATTCTGCCTCTAGTAAATGTCCAGTAACTGAAGACCCTTCTGTGAATGACAGCAACTCATGAATGAACAGACCTAAGGCATTCTCTGCTCTTAGAAAGCAAGATGAGGTTGTGATCACATGGTTTTGAGGGCAGGACAATGTCACCTTCCCGTTCTCACAGTGCCTGGCACATAGTAGAGCATCAACAACATCTGATGCATGAATGAAGATCACTAGCCCTTCATGGGCTTCTGTCAGGATGCAAAATGGCATTCATAACTCCATGAAGAACGGATATAAACAGTGTGCACATGCTTCTAACCCATTTATAAAGCTGGTTTTATTTTTATTGAATGAAGTGAAGTGGGTTTTGTTCATTTTCCACATCTAGTATATTCAGGGCAATCACTAAGTAGTTTGGGAGAAAGTGGGGATTTCTCATCTTTGTGTAACTACTCCACCCAGATTCCTCTCCTGGATCCAGGAAAGCCTTCTTTGTGGGTGAATTTCTAGCAGCACCAGCCAAAATCTATGGTCTTGTCTCCAGAAATTCTGGTGGACGATTCAGCTCTTTCTCAGTCCCCTGATATGTTCCTGGGCTTGCTGTCCCAGCCTGAACCATGTTGGCACCTTGTCCTCACTTCTCTTGCCACATTCCCTGAGCCCCCTGCAGCACTGACCCACTTCTGCTGTCTGCACCATGGTGTAGGTCTCTGGCTGAATTAGGGAAAAAAAGAAAAAAAATACAGCTATTTGGAATCTTAATGAGACCAAGCTCATTTCATTATGTTGTCATTTCATATTTCACCACCTTGACAGGGAAGGCACAGGAGACCCCAGAGGGCCTTTCTGCTTTGCACACAGGGTGGAGAGGCAGGAGGGAGGAGGGAAGTGGCTAACAGGAGACATGCCCTCTCCGTCAGCCTCCCTGCTCACACTAAAACCAAAGTAGAAGAGGACAAGTCCTTTCCTTTGAGATCAACCATGACAGTCAGATTCAGGAGGCTGATGAAGGGCCTTTCTCCAAGTTAAAGACAGGCTCAGATCAAAACAGGACAGGAAGGGAGGATCCCCCTTCCCCCAGTGCCAAGCTCTCACGTGTTCTCAAATACAAACAGAGCTGGCCTCGGGGCATTGTAGAAATTGCTATTATAAATTCAGATGGTACACCAGGGGGTGCCTCATTTTCTATTATTGTGGTTGGTCTCGTGAGCCACTCCAGCAATAGGATCTCAAAAGTGCAAGTGCTACCCCCAGGGGCACCGTTGGAAACACATTATTTTAAAGCACCGCAATAAAGCATGAACTCAAACAACTTCATTGAAATAAAGACTAATATGGAACATGTGTTTTTCAGCCTCCTCCCACCCACACCCCCCACAACCCATACCTTTTTCCCCCACAGAAATACCTAGTAGTTTACTGCCCTGCCTACAGTTCAGTGTTTGATAAGGTAGGTATAGCACATGAACTCAGGTGACTCTCAGGAGAAGAGAACATAGAAAGGCCAGGCAGTGTTAGATATAATTTGAAGAAGCAGAGAGGCCACTTCCTTGAGATTCCGTACCTGTTAGCAGTGATAGGAGGCCTGGAAAGGAATCCAGGTTCAGCCACTAACTAGAGGAATCAACCTGAGCACATCATTTAACCTCTCAGAATCTCAATTATGTTTTTTATAAAAGAAAGCTAAATGTACTTTCTATTTTTCCTGCTTCCCAGGGTTACAGTGGGGATGGAACCAGGTAAGGTAGATTGAATGAAACATCATGAAAACTAAAACTTCCCATCCCAACCTAAGGTACATCTGCCCTTCTGCAGGGTGTGGTCCAGTGGAAAGGGCCTCAGGTTTCTCTCTCTGGCCACTGAGCCATAGGAAAGCAAGTGAGGCCCACCCCAACCAAGGCAACCACTTCGTCTCAGCTCAGCAGAGCTGGGACCTTGTGGAAAAAAAGGAGGGGCCGATACTATGCAGGGCAGCCAGGGCTTAGAGAGGACCTTACCAACTAGGACACTCTAGGCTTTTTCTATATAAGCCCAGGAGATGGAGGCATTACAAAAGTGGACCAGTGAAAAAGAAAACCAACAAGGTTTCTACCGACAAGGGTTTCGAAGAAGAGATATGTTCCAAGAAGAGAGAAATAAGTAATGAAAACAATCTTGCTGAAATTCATAAACTTCCCCTCCATCAGAGAGCACTGAGCTCTTATAGTCTCTCATCTCCATGGAGGGTGAGGGTAAGAGACCATCGTCCCTCTGTAAACAGATGGGGCACAGAAAGTTTATTCAAGTCAGGAGGTAAAACAATGGCTAGAATTCACAGATCCTGACCTCAGAGCCTGAAACCAGGGAAGGGCTGAAATCCAGACAGATTGGGCCAATTTAAGATAAAATAAGCAGATTATAGGCTGTAGCATGGCTTCCACAGTAGATTCAGTAGGTATCTGTGACTGATTAGAGCAAGCCAGTGCTTCCAGGTTTCGGCAGCAGATCTGGTGATGTGAGGAACCAGTGGTTCCATCTGAGGTACAGATGAGACTGCAGGTATCCAGAGAAAGAATAAGGGTCAGGGAGCATCAAGAAGTTTTGGGGACAAAGCTCAAAGGGGACAAAGGAACCACTAATAAAAAGCCTGTTCTGGGGGATCCCTGGGTAGCTCAGTGGTTTCGCGCCTGCCTTTGGCCCAGGGTGCGATCCTAGGATCGAGTCCCACGTCGGGCTCCGGCATGGAGCCTGCTTCTCCCTCTGCCTGTGTCTCTGCCTCTGTGTGTGTGTGTGTGTGTGTGTGTGTGTGTGTGTCTATCATAAATAAATAAAAGTAAATCTTAAAAAAAAAAAAGTCTGTTCTGTGAGATGCTGAATTCCCCATCATGGCAGTGTTCAAGCAGCATCTGAGTAAAGAAGATTTCTACATCAAGGGAGTAAATATTCCATATGAAAACTTAAGATCCCATGATTTCATTGGCTTTCTCCTCCTTCTACCCAAACTACCTTCACACATACACTATTAACTCCAACTAACCATGTCACCAAGTTAGTAAGAGAAACTGGTTGGGTAACAAAGGCAAAGTATACAAGTCCACTAAAATGTAAGGTCATGTTCTCTCAAAAAAAAGCTCTGTAATCTGCCATGGTTCAAAAGGAGAAGTGAAGACTGTTTTGTTTCTCTCAGTTATAACCAGCGGAGTGTTACTGCAGTGTTCTTATGCCCTCACACGGGAACAAGATATACTCCCAGGTCAGCATCTCAAACAGAGAATGAATACTGGTCAGTTCAAGCTCACATGGTAATTCTACCCCCCTTTGCTAATAACTGTTTTTTAAAAGGGCATTGATGCCATTCTGACCAATGAGACCTGATTGGAAAGTCTTGGCTTCTGTGAAATTTTTCTCTCTCCAGAATAAGCAGGGGGCTGTTTGCCTGTGACATCATCTTGAGACCGTAAGGGCGACTTAACCTAACAGGATCAGCCAAGACACAAAGGATGGCAGAATGGAAAGAGAGAAAGAATTTGGAGACACATTTGAGCCACAGAATTAACTAACCCTGGAACACCTGAATTCCTTGTTCTTGGAAATCACATATTTTCCTTATTATTAAAATCACTTTTGAGTCTTCCATTACTTGCAATTATAAAAGCATTCCAATTGATAGACACACCATATTGCTTTCACCTCTAGGGCCTTCACATATGCTTTCTTCCTGCCATCTGGGCCCTTTTTCTTCTCTAGCCTTCCTCCACCTGGAACCTTACTCATCATTCAAGTTTTACATAGGTATCACTTGCTCTAGGAAGCCATCCCTGACCCTCACCCATCATCAGCTCCCCCTGCATTCTAAACTTCCCTCCTCACAGCACTTACCTTGCTGTTCCGCCCTGTCATTCACCAGGTTGTAAGTTCAACGAAAATCAAGACAGTGGACATATCTATTTACTGCTCTATCTCAAGTCTAACACCTAATAGGCACTCAAACTTGTTATTCATTCCACAGATAACAGGAATAGTTAACACTTATTAAGCACTTTACATGAACCAAGTT
The DNA here is from genome assembly GCF_048164855.1 of Canis lupus baileyi. Classification (NCBI taxonomy): domain Eukaryota; kingdom Metazoa; phylum Chordata; class Mammalia; order Carnivora; family Canidae; genus Canis; species Canis lupus. The sequence goes on along the minus strand of NC_132846.1, from coordinate 52,290,343 downwards.
CTATTCTAAGCACTTTAACACTCACATGAACAAATGAAGTGAATGAAGCTCATCATTCTTCAAGTGAGAAAGCAATCACAGGTTCAATCATTTACCCAGGGTCACATCGCTGGAGACTGGCTAACCCAGGATGTTAGCCTAGGTGGTCTCTCTCCTCTACACAATACAAAATCATTGCTGGGCACCTACTATATGTAAAGCATGGTTCTAGATGCTAGAGATATAATAAGACAAAGTTCTTGCCTTTGCAGAGCTTATGTTTTAATGGGAAGAAACAAATAATAAGTAACAAATACATAAATGTAATAGTTGAATGAATGAGAGGAGACATATATGATGTAAAGCAAAGCAATGTGAAATACACACTGGTGTTGAAATCCCAATACCTAGTTTTAAACCCACCTCCTCATTTATCAATGGCATAGCCTTGTCACTTACTAACTCCCTCTGAACCTCAATTCCATTGTCATGCAAAAATGGATTAATGTGGGAATAAAATGTGAATGTAAAATGGCCTTTCACCCTATCTGCCATATAACAGGAGTTTAATAACTGTTAGTCAAATCTAGATTCCCATGAGATATGGATCCTATGAAACCAAAGGAGTCCTAGAACTGAAGAACTGGTTAAAAGAGCATCAAAAATCTGATAAATTACCCTTTCCTAAATTAGCTATCTTCTGGGCCTAGAAGGATTCCAGAGCCAAGTCAGGTCCTGACACCCATTTTCTCTAAGTTATCATCTGCATCTTCTATTTTTTTTTTTTTTAATTTATTTTTTTTATTGATGTTCAATTTACTAACATACAGAATAACCCCCAGTGCCCGTCACCCATTCACTCCCACCCCCCGCCCTCCTCCCCTTCTACCACCCCTAGTTCGTTTCCCAGAGTTAGCAGTCTTTACGTTCTGTCTCCCTTTCTGATATTTCCCACATATTTCTTCTCCCTTCTCTTATATTCCCTTTGACTATTATTTATATTCCCCAAATGAATGAGAACATATAATGTTTGTCCTTCTCCGACTGACTTACTTCACTCAGCATAATACCCTCCAGTTCCATCCACGTTGAAGCAAATGGTGGGTATTTGTCATTTCTAATAGCTGAGTAATATTCCATTGTATACATAAACCACATCTTCTTTATCCATTCCTCTTTCGTTGGACACCGAGGATCCTTCCACAGTTTGGCTATCGTGGCCATTGCTGCTATAAACATCGGGGTGCAGGTGTCCCGGCGTTTCATTGCATTTGTATCTTTGGGGTAAATCCCCAACAGTGCAATTGCTGGGTCGTAGGGCAGGTATATTTTTAACTGTTTGAGGAACCTCCACACAGTTTTCCAGAGTGGCTGCACCAGTTCACATTCCTACCAACAGTGTATGAGGGTTCCCTTTTCTCCGCATCCTCTCCAACATTTGTTGTTTCCTGCCTTGTTAATTTTCCCCATTCTCACTGGTGTGAGGTGGTATCTCATTGTGGTTTTGATTTGTATTTCCCTGATGGCAAGTGATGCAGAGCATTTTCTCATGTGCATGTGGCCATGTCTAGGTCTTCCTCTGTGAGATTTCTGTTCATGTCTTTTGCCCATTTCATGATTGGATTGTTTGTTTCTTTGGTGTTGAGTTTAATAAGTTCTTTATAGATCTTGGAAACTAGCCCTTTATCTGATATGTCATTGGCAAATATCTTCTCCCATTCTGTAGGTTGTCTTTTAGTTTTGTTGACTGTATCCTTTGCTGTGCAAAAGCTTCTTATCTTGATGAAGTCCCAATAGTTCATTTTTGCTTTTGTTTCTTTTGCCTTCGTGGATGTATCTTGCAAGAAGTTACTATGGCCGAGTTCAAAAAGGGTGTTGCCTGTGTTCTTCTCTAGGATTTTGATGGAATCTTGTCTCACATTTAGATCTTTCATCCATTTTGAGTTTATCTTTGTGTATGGTGCAAGAGAGTGGTCTAGTTTCATTCTTCTGCATGTGGATGTCCAATTTTCCCAGCACCATTTATTGAAGAGACTGTCTTTCTTCCAATGGATAGTCTTTCCTCCTTTATCGAATATTAGTTGCCCATAAAGTTCAGGGTCCATTTCTGGATTCTCTATTCTGTTCCACTGATCTATGTGTCTGTTTTTGTGCCAGTACCACACTGTCTTGATGACCACAGCTTTGTAGTACAACCTGAAATCTGGCATTGTGATGCCCCCAGATATGGTTTTCTTTTTTAAAATTCCCCTGGCTATTCGGGGTCTTTTCTGATTCCACACAAATCTTAAAATAATTTGTTCTAACTCTCTGAAGAAAGTCCATGGTATTTTGATAGGGATTGCATTAAATGTGTATATTGCCCTGGGTAACATTGACATTTTCACTATATTAATTCTGCCAATCCATGAGCATGGAATATTTTTCCATCTCTTTGTGTCTTCCTCAATTTCTTTCAGAAGTGTTCTATAGTTTTGAGGGTATAGATCCTTTACATCTTTGGTTAGGTTTATTCCTAGGTATCTTATGCTTTTGGGTGCAATTGTAAATGGGATTGACTCCTTAATTTCTCTTTCTTCAGTCTCATTGTTAGTGTATAGAAATGCCACTGACTTCTGGGCATTGATTTTGTATCCTGCCACGCTACCAAATTGCTGTATGAGTTCTAGCAATCTTGGGGTGGAGACTTTTGGGTTTTCTATGTAGAGTATCATGTCATCGGCGAAGAGGGAGAGTTTGACTTCTTCTTTGCCAATTTGAATGCCTTTAATGTCTTTTTGTTGTCTGATTGCTGAGGCTAGGACTTCCAGTACTATGTTGAACAGCAGTGGTGAGAGTGGACATCCCTGTCTTGTTCCTGATCTTAGGGGAAAGGCTCCCAGTGCTTCCCCATTGAGAATATTTGCTGTGGGCTTTTCATAGATGGCTTTTAAGATGTCGAGGAATGTTCCCTCTATCCCTACACTCTGAAGAGTTTTGATCAGGAATGGATGCTGTATTTTGTCAAATGCTTTCTCTGCATCCAATGAGAGGATCATATGGTTCTTGGTTTTTCTCTTGCTGATATGATGAATCACATTGATTGTTTTACGGGTGTTGAACCAGCCTTGTGTCCCAGGGATAAATCCTACTTGGTCATGGTGAATAATTTTCTTAATGTAGTGTTGGATCCTATTGGCCAGTATCTTGTTGAGAATTTTTGCATCCATGTTCATCAGGGATATTGGTCTGTAATTCTCCTTTTTGGTGGGGTCTTTGTCTGGTTTTGGAATTAAGGTGATGCTGGCCTCATAGAACGAATTTGGAAGTACTCCATCTCTTTCTATCTTTCCAAACAGCTTTAGGAGAATAGGTATGGTTTCTTCTTTAAACGTTTGATAAAATTCCCCTGGGAAGCCATCTGGCCCTGGACTCTTGTGTCTTGGGAGGTTTTTGATGACTGCTTCAATTTCCTCCCTGGTTATTGGCCTGTTCAGGTTTTCTATTTCTTCCTGTTCCAGTTTTGGTAGTTTGTGGCTTTCCAGGAATGCGTCCATTTCTTCTAGATTGCCTAATTTATTGGCGTATAGCTGTTCATAATATGTTTTTAAAATTGTTTGTATTTCCTTGGTGTTGGTAGTGATCTCTCCTTTCTCATTCATGATTTTATTAATTTGAGTCTTCTCTCTCTTCTTTTTAATAAGGCTGGCTAATGGTTTATCTATCTTATTAATTCTTTCAAAGAACCAACTCTTGGTTCTGTTGATCTGTTCCACAGTTCTTCTGGTCTCGATTTCGTTGAGTTCTGCTCGAATCTTTATTAACTCCCTTCTTCTCTTGGGTGTAGGATCTATTTGCTGTTTTTTCTCTAGCTCCTTTATGTGTAAGGTTAGCTTTTGTATTTGAGTTCTTTCCAGTTTTTGAATGGATGCTTGTATTGCGATGTATTTCCCCCTTAGGACTGCTTTTGCTGCATCCCAAAGATTTTGAACGGTTGTATCTTCATTCTCATTAGTTTCCATGAATCTTTTTAATTCTTCCTTAATTTCCTGGTTGACCCTTTTATCTTTTAGCAGGATGGTCCTTAACCTCCACGTGTTTGAGGTCCTTCCAAACTTCTTGTTGTGATTTAGTTCTAATTTCAAGGCATTATGGTCTGAGAATATGCAGGGGACAATCCCAATCTTTTGGTATCGGTTCAGACCCGATTTGTGACCCAATATGTGGTCTATTCTGGAGAAAGTTCCATGTGCGCTTGAGAAGAATGTGTATTCAGTTGAGTTTGGATGTAAAGTTCTGTAGATATCTGTGAAATCCATCTGGTCCAGTGTATCATTTAAAGCTCTCGTTTCTTTGGAGATGTTGTGCTTAGAAGACCTATCAAGTATAGAAAGAGCTAGATTGAAGTCACCAAGTATAAGTGTATTATTGTCTAAGTATTTCTTCACTTTGGTTAATAATTGATTTATATATTTGGCAGATCCCACATTCGGGGCATATATATTGAGGATTGTTAAGTCCTCTTGTTGAATAGATCCTTTAAGTATGATATAGTGTCCCTCTTCATCTCTCACTACAGTCTTTGGGGTAAATTTTAGTTTATCTGATATAAGGATGGCTACCCCTGCTTTCTTTTGAGGACCATTCGAATGGTAAATGGTTCTCCAACCTTTTATTTTCAGGCTGTAGGTGTCCTTCTGTCTAAAATGAGTCTCTTGTAGACAGCAAATAGATGGGTCCTGCTTTTTTATCCAGTCTGAAACCCTGCGCCTTTTGATGGGGTCATTAAGCCCGTTCACGTTCAGAGTTACTATTGACAGATATGAGTTTAGTGTCATCATGATATCTATTCAGTCCTTGTTTTTGTGGACTGTTCCACTGAACTTCTTCTTAAAGGGGAATTTTAAGAGGCCCCCTTAAAATTTCTTGCAGAGCTGGTTTGGAGGTCACATATTCTTTTAGTTGCTGCCTGTCTTGGAAGCTCTTTATCTCTCCTTCCATTTTGAATGAGAGCCTTGCTGGATAAAGTATTCTTGGTTGCATGCTCTTCTCATTTAGGACCCTGAATATATCCTGCCAGCCCTTTCTGGCCTGCCAGGTCTCTGTGGAGAGGTCTGCTGTTACCCTAATACTCCTCCCCATAAAAGTCAGGGATTTCTTGTCTCTTGCTGCTTTAAGGATCTTCTCCTTATCTTTGGAATTTGCAAGCTTCACTATTAAATGTCGAGGTGTTGAACGGTTTTTATTGATTTTAGGGGGGGATCTCTCTATTTCCTGGATCTGAATGCCTGTTTCCCTTCCCAGATTAGGAAAGTTTTCAGCTAGAATTTGTTCAAATACATATTCTGGCCCTCTGTCCCTTTCGGCGCCCTCGGGAACCCCAATTAAACGTAGGTTTTTCTTTCTCAGGCTGTCGTTTATTTCCCTTAATCTATCTTCATGGTCTTTTAATTGTTTGTCTCTTTTTTCCTCAGTTTCCCTCTTTGCTATCAACTTGTCTTCTATGTCACTCACTCGTTCTTCCACCTCGTTAACCCTCGTCGTTAGGACTTCTAGTTTGGATTGCATCTCATTCAATTGATTTTTAATTTCTGACTGATTAGCTCTAAATTCTGCAGTCATGAAGTCTCTTGAGTCCTTTATACTTTTTTCTAGAGCCACCAGTAGCTGTATAATAGTGCTTCTGAATTGGCTTTCTGACATTGAATTGTAATCCAGATTTTGTAACTCTGTGGGAGAGAGGACTGTTTCTGATTCTTTCTTTTGAGGTGAGGTTTTCCTTCTAGTCATTTTGCTCAGTGCAGTGGCCAAAAGCAAGTTGTATTGGAAAAAAGAGAAAAAGAGAGGAGAGAAAGAAGGAAAGAAAAGAGAAAGAGAAGAAAAAAGGGAAGAAAAAAACGAAAAAAGAAAAAAAAAAGAAGAAAAAGAGAAAGAAATAGAAAGGAGAAAAAAGAGGGGGTGGGGGAAGGAAACAAATCAAAAAGCAAAACAAAAAAAAAAAAAAAAGAACCACGGGGGAGTATCTTCTGATTCTGTGTACTTTAAGTCCCTTGGCTTCTCCTGGAAGTTGTCCGTCTAGCTGGTGTTCTGGGGGAGGGGCCTGTTGTGCTGATTTTCAGGTGTTAGCAGTTGGGGGAGCTGCTGTGCCCCTGCCTGGTGCAGGGCTCAGTGGGGGTTGTTTACCCCGTGAGGCCGCAGGAGGAACAGCCCCAGTGGCGGGGCAGCTCTGGAAACCTGGATTCAGCTCCGGCAGGAACTCCGTCTGCAGGGCCTGGAGGCTCCGGGGCGGGGCCGCTGATCTGCTCAGCTCGGGGCAGGAGCGTCCTCGCTGTCCTGGGCCCTCCCGGCCTCTGCCTGTCCCGGGGGAGGCCGGATCCTGGGCTGTGTCCCGGCGCCCTGTGCTCCGGAGCCTGCGCTGGTGGATTCGCGCTCCCGGGCCGCGCAACCCCCTCCGCGGAGCTGCCGCCGGAGCCCCTCCGAGCTGCTCCTGGAACCGCGCAGCCCCCTCCGCACGGAGCCTCTCCCTCCGCCCGAGCCCCTCTGAGCTGCTCCGGGTCCCGCCGTGCGCGCTGCAGCCCTTAGGGAGCTCGGCGCACTCTCCTGGGCGCGCAGTTGCTCTGTTACTGTCCCGGGGAGCCCGAGGGCATCCCCGCCCTCCTGGGTCCTGCTCCACCTCCCCACGAGCCCCTTTCCCCCGGGAAGGTCGGTGCAGCTCCTGCTCCTCCGGGACGGGGCTCTCCTGTCCTGGGGACACTCGCCCCGGCCTCAGCCCGGCTCCTCGCGGGCCCCTCCCCCTCGGAGGCCTTTGTTCCTTTATTTCTTTTTCCCCGTCTTCCTACCTTGATAGATGCGCGAACTCCTCTCACTGTAGCATTCCAGCTGGTCTCTCTTTAAATCTCAGGCCGAATTGATAGATTTTCAGGATAATTTGAAGGTTTTCTAGGTAATTTGGTGGAGACAGGTGATTTGGAGACCCTACTCTTACGCCATCTTGCTCCTCCCCCCCCTCATCTGCATCTTCTAGAGACAAAATAGGGATTAGCAAGGTTGGGGACCAAGATATTAATTTCTGCTACTATTTCACCAGTCAGAATTTTTGAGAAGCTGCCAATGTGTTTGCATAATAAAGCCTTATCTGGCCTGCTAAGGTCTCGATAATCATCCAGGAGACCAGGAGGAGACCATCATCAGTAGAACAGACCGTGGTACTGGATGGTGACAGAAAAATGAACTCCAAGGTCCTAATTATTGATGGATTCTGTTTTTTTTATAATTGCATTGAATTAATTAATGCATATTAATTAATACATTAGAAACCATTCATTATTTCAGAATGGATAAATGGTAATATACTTAACTAGTACTATCTTGAAAGCTAATTGCCCTCAGCCTATCTTTCTGACTGCTCCAAGGCAAGAAAAAGCAAACATTACATAAAGTAGGGGAGAACTAACCCCAGCAAACATCCATGAAGTAAGAAGCAGCCTTAATTATCAGACTAACAGGGCAGCCCCAGTGGCTCAGCAGTTTAGCGCTGCCGTCAGCCCTGGGTGGGATCCTGGAGACTTGGGATTGAGTCCCACATCAGGCTCCCTGCATGAAGCCTGCTTCTCCCTCTGCCTGTCTCTCTCTCTCTCTCTCATTATATATATATATATATATATATATATCTCATAAATAAATAAAAATCTTTAAAAAAATTATCAGACTAACATCCTGGCTAGGATAAGAGAGATTCAGGATCCTGCAAAAGTTGGCTTTTAAACAAGTGATGTTGCTATCTGACCACCACGTCACTTAAAATACAGAAGCTCCAAGATTATGGGAGAAAATCCTCTGCTTGGTTTTGTAGCAAGTGCCACATGTTCCCTAAGTATAGAACCAGAAGTTTTATAACTAAAAGAGCATGCTCTCCTTCAAATTACTCACCTTTGAAATCCATACACTTAAGCCAATGATTTGCCATGGCTTAAAACATTCATGGAACTCTGCTTTTGGATATAACATTAAGTCAGATTGATCCTTCCAAGAAAACCAAATTTATTACTCTATAGTCACATGGGTTGTTTTGGTTTTCCCAAAATATATTAGCCAGTTTAATAATGGAGATGCCAAGGCTTGGCTCTAAATGACTTCTGGCTGTTTCCAAAAATAAAAATCTATCCTCTTCGAGAAAAATATTTGGACCATGGAAGATATTCAAAGCAATGTGCAGTAACATATTTTTAAGCAGCCTAAATGACAGTGTAAAGATTACTGCATCAGTTCAGTGAATAAACATGCATATGTCGCTGCGTATGTTTACATCCATGTTTGCAGATGCATAAAAAATTACCAGAAAAATACACATTAGTTTTGACAAGGGTCTTCTCTGGATGCTAAGATTATGGATAATTTATTTTTATGTGTTTTATGTGTTGTACTTTCCAAACTTGCTGCTGCAAACCTATATAACTTTTTCATTCAGGGGGAAAAAAAAGCACAATAAATATTTTATATTTTTAATGTGCCATAGACCCTAAAGGCAACTTCAAATCAGAAGCTACAACAATGCTTGGCTCAGGAAAGCATCAATGGATTAAATGCACTGCCTTCCATGCTACAACTTTTGAAGGGCACAACCCTCATTTAGATGTACAACTTCTATTATGTTTGTTTTTCCAAAAAAATATCACTCTCCATTAACTTGGGGCCACACTGTATAATGTCATTCCATCTGTGCCAGTGGCAACTAAGCATTGTAATGAAGACCTTCCAGTACGTGCAGTCACTAACCCCCATGGACAGAGCCCAAGACAGGCCTGCATTGTGCCAAACGCCATTTTGCTACATAGGGTCATGGTCCAGAGCAAGGCCCCAGTGAATTTCCTTTGAAAACTCCCGCACCAACTCAAGAAACCTTTCTAAAGGAGAAGAAAAGGCATGACCCCATCTGAAATGTAATTTTTTATGTTCTCTATCACAAGATATCCAAGAATATTGGCAAGAAGCAACAATAGCAGTGGCTGTAATGGCAGGGTAATTCCAGGTGTTTCAGGTACTATAAGCAAATAGGAACTTCTGCCCCCTTTTCAGAGACCAATTGGCCCCAGGCCCAAATTGCTTTATGATGTCATAGTTGATACTTAATAGTAAATGGAATGACAGAAGAGGTGTAGCGAGGTGGGGCTTGATTTCACCACACCGGCAAGAAATTGCTAAGGTTCCGTAATAAAGAAAACACACCACTTAGACTCCTGGGATGAATTCTTCAAATTTCCAGCAAATCACTTTTTCTTACATGAAACAAATTGTCATTCTCTTGATGCCTCACATTTGCCCATTTCATGACATCATCTCCTCTCTTCTTCCTGATGGTATTTTGTCTTCGTTCTTGGAGAGGAATCACCAAGAATACTCAACAACATCAACAACATTGTGCATACTGCTGAAAAAAAAAATAAAAAGGAATAGAGGAAAGAAAAGGATCATGAGTCGCTGAATGACCCACATGCTTTCAGCAAAGTGAAACTTTAAGATGCCTTTCTCGTGTCTGATATGGCTAACAGCAGCTCAGACTGGCTGCCACATGTCTGAGTTAGGTAGGCCTATATGAGGCAGAACAAGAATGATTGCCATATCTGTTGACTTCATTATTTTTCATCTTTAAAATTTTAACAAAAGCCTGAGATTGCACAGAAAAATAGATGGGCAGGGAGAATTGGTCAGGAAGAAGGGATAGAAGAACCACTAGCCTCACTGTCTCTCTTACACTTTAGATGATAAAGTAAGCCCCAAATGGTGCTGTGCAGTTTTGCTGAATATAAGCTGCACCATAACCTTTAAAAAAGAGGAGACACAGGGACACCTGGGTGGCTCAGCGGTTGAGCGTCTGCCTTTGGTTCAGGGCGTGATCCCGGGATCCTGGGATCACGTCCCACATCAGGCTCCTCATGAGAAGCCTGCTTCTCTCTCTGCCTATGTCTCCACCTCTCTGTCTCTCTTTTCTCAAGAATAAATAAATAAAATCTTTTTAAAAAAGAGAGAGAGGAGAGAAGACACAAATACTGAGTGTGGAAATTCTCCTATAGAATATGCCCCTCCCCCCATGTAACTAACTCTTGGTAATAAAGAGGAAGGTACATGAGATCTCCCACTCTAGGCTGAGTGTCAGAGAATAATCTAGGAGTGCTCCTTTCCTAGCTGGCCAAGATATCATGATACTTCAATGGAGCCTTGAAACCACTAAATGTCTTCCATAGTGATAAAAGCCTATGAAACTGTGAAACATCTTTAAACTGCTCTGTACCTCTCAAAAACAGACTCCTGAAAGGTAAAACTGTGCATCTGTAATGATGTAAGAGAGAAATACTTTCCTTGCCAAAAAGCTAATCAGTCAATCAACACCTAACCTTTTAGAAAGAATTCATCCACACTTCAGTGGGCTCCCTGTCTATCTAAAAAGAAGGAAAGCTTCATGGGATATGCCTGGCAATAGTTCAGCAGATGGTAGAACTTTAAATATGGAAAACAATCAACTAACCATTTTTTTAGCATGTGTGCTTTCAAGTCACAGGACTGGACTCTTGGAGGAGATCAAGTATAAAAGAGCTTTGATAATTTCTGATCATCACTGAGGAGATCACTTGTTAAAAATAGAGTATTTCAAAAAATGTTAAACTATTAAAACATATACAAAGTGAAGTAAAACAATTCATAACCATCACTTTCACTAAATTAGTTCAACCCTTGATGAAGTCCCAATAGTTCATTTTTGCTTTTGTTTCTTTTGCCTTTGTGGATGTATCTTGCAAGAAGTTACTATGGCCGAGTTCAAAAAGGGTGTTGCCTGTGTTCTTCTCTAGGATTTTGATGGAATCTTGTCTCACATTTAGATCTTTCATCCATTTTGAGTTTATCTTTGTGTATGGTGAAAGAGAGTGGTCTAGTTTCATTCTTCTGCATGTGGATGTCCAATTTTCCCAGCACCATCTATAAAGAACTTATCAAACTCAACACCAAAGAAACAAACAATCCAATCATGAAATGGGCAAAAGACATGAACAGAAATCTCACAGAGGAAGACATAGACATGGCCAACATGCACATGAGAAAATGCTCTGCATCACTTGCCATCAGGGAAATACAAATCAAAACCACAATGAGATACCACCTCACACCAGTGAGAATGGGGAAAATTAACAAGGCAGGAAACAACAAATGTTGGAGAGGATGCGGAGAAAAGGGAACCCTCATACACTGTTGGTGGGAATGTGAACTGGTGCAGCCACTCTGGAAAACTGTGTGGAGGTTCCTCAAACAGTTAAAAATAGACCTGCCCTACGACCCAGCAATTGCACTGTTGGGGATTTACCCCAAAGATACAAATGCAATGAAACGCCGGGACACCTGCACCCCGATGTTTATAGCAGCAATGGCCACGATAGCCAAACTGTGGAAGGAGCCTCGGTGTCCAACGAAAGATGAATGGATAAAGATGTGGTTTATGTATACAATGGAATATTACTCAGCTATTAGAAATGACAAATACCCACCATTTGCTTCAACATGGATGGAACTGGAGGGTATCATGCTGAGTGAAGTAAGCCAGTCGGAGAAGGACAAACATTATATGTTCTCATTCTTTTGGGGAATATAAATAATAGTGAAAGGGAATATAAGGGAAGGGGGAAGAAATGTGTGGGAAATATCAGAAAGGGAGACAGAACGTAAAGACTGCTAACTCTGGGAAACGAACTAGGGGTGGTGGAAGGGGAGGAGGGCGGGGGGTGGGAGTGAATGGGTGACGGGCACTGGGGGTTATTCTGTATGTTAGTAAATTGAACACCAATAAAAAATAAATTAAAAATAAATAAATAAATAAATAAATAAATAAATAAATAAATAAATAAATTAGTTCAACCCTTCCTCTATAGCTATGAAGTTTGTGTTAATCATCCTGTATTATAATTAGGTAATATAAAACAACAATATAAGTGTCTTTACACAGCATCTGAATATTAACAAATGTATATGTGATGGGTCTGATTTCACAAAGGAAGGAAAACATGAGACTAAAGCTTTATGAATGTAAAGTATTTGAATAAAAGAAGAGAGAAATAAGGACATTTAAGGTAGAAAGAGTGGTATGAACCTAGGCATGGCTGCATAATGCATGCCAGGAATCAATGACTGAGAGTACCTTGACCCTGGCCGTAATGCAAGGTTTATGGCCATTTAAGTCCCATACAATGACCCAGAATAAATGCCTATCCAGTATGGTCAGGAGAAGGGCCCTAGGTAGGAGTTCCTTGGCAAAACAATTCTCTAATCTTATCTAGGAATATGACAAGCCCATAACAGCATAGAAAATTTATTAAAAAGAGAGGGGAGTCCATTCAAGCTGCTATAATAGACTACCATAGCCTAGATGGCTTACGTGATATTATTTATTTCTTATATTTATTTTTCAAAGGTTTACTTCTTAGTTCTGGAGACTAGAAAATCCAAGATCAAGGTTCCAGCAGATCTGGTGTCTGATGAGGCCCTACTTGCTGATTTTACATAGTTATCTTTTCTTTGTATTTAATATAATATAAATTACGTGGCCTAAAGAGATGGAAAGACAGAGACAGCTCTCCTCTCTTTTTTGTAAGGGTCCTACTTCCATTCATGTGGGCTCTACCCTTATGAACTAATCACTTCCCAAAGGTTCTACATCCAAATATTATCACACTGAGAGTTAGGATTTCAACATATGAATTTGGATGGGGAGGACACACAATCAGCCTGAGGTAAGTAGATATCAAAAGAGGTTGCACTGATATTTGGAGCAAGACTTCTAGGTGTCAGGGTCCTGCGTCATCTCTACACATCCAGCATCATTGGCTAGCCTAATCACTCTTAACTATCCCTTTCTCATTCCACCTGCTGAAGAAAAGAAAAAGAAAGAAAATTCTAAAGTTATATGGATATTGCATGGTTTAATTATCATTTAGACAATCCTCCAAAAATCTCTCATGAAAAACACCACTAAGGGTGCCTGGCGGGCCAGTCAGTTAAGCATTTGACTCTTGGTGTCATCTCAGGTCATGGTTTCAGGATCCGGAGATCAAGCCCCATGTCAGGCTCCACACTCAGTGCAAAGTCTGCTTGTCCCTATCTTTCTGTTCCTCCCCACACTTCCCCTCCCCTCCCTCTCTCTCTCTCTCTCTCTCTCTCACTTTCTCTCAGAATAAAATCTTTTTTTAAAAAAGAAAACACTACTATAGTGTAAAATGCTGTCATTACCAAAATCTAGAATATTCTTGGGTTCCTATGGTAAAGAATTTATAGCCTCTTCTGACTCTTTTCAAACAGGTGGGTAGACCCAGTTGTCAAGCAAAGAAAAAAATGGCTTAAAATAAATTGTAATATTTTACTGTAATATATCAGTCACTGAATTCAAGCTTTTTCTAAACTGCATTAAACACAACGTGAGACAGTGTCCCCGTCTGACGCCAAATTCTAAGCCAGTTGCTTCAGAGCTATGTGTTGTTCCCTTCTCCATGGTCCGACCTAATGTCCAGGCATTTATAAGTGTTCTTTCTGTAACCAAACAGCACTTATTCTGTATTATATGCTGTTTGGGCAGCCTGAAAATACCTCAGCAGCATGGATTTTTTGGCTTTTCCCTGGAGAAGTTAAGCCTTAAGCAAGTGTCTTATCCAGATGCATCATTCCCCTCTAGATTGGGTTTTATCACCAGCTCAGTCACCCTCTTAACTCACTTCTGAGAAATGAAGATTGGGGGCCAAAAGGTATGATTGAGTTGCATCCTCTCAGGCTCCTGCACAAGCACACTTTATTCTGCGGTCACATTTTCTAAGTGGTTGAACAAGTAGATGTTCCAAACTGAGTGATCCCATCATGGAAACTTCACAGGAATAAAATGAACATCATGGCTCCTTATGTGGGACAATATTCCAAAGTTCAAACTATTATTCCATCTGCAAGACTTGATAGAACTTGTCAGTACCATCTGAGTGTCTGTGAATAGTCTTAAAAGAATGGCAGCAGTATGACTAATGTCCTCTGTTTATGATCCTGTCAACTACAATATAACCTTCTTCCCTCCAGGAGAGATACTATTCCACTACAGGTAATATATACCATGTAATTCCAAGTAACTCAATTGCCCAGCCTCCTCCCCTTCAGAGATCATTACAAGACACCTCAAAGCAAAGTGGATCCCACCATCTTCTGAACCAAAGGACCACTAGGTTGCTTTTACATCACCTAAATGAGAGTCCTCATATTTTGGAAAGTTTGAGATTTACAGAAAGCAACATTTTCTACAAATGAAGATCCTCTCCCTAAGAAAATGAGTTCTAGTGACCTATTTCAGTGGGGGGAATGGTGAGGATTAAATGCTTAATATTTATTGAGCACCTGCAGTGATCTATGTCCTGCTCAGAACATAGCAGAGGAAGCATAACTTCTTTTTCAATCAGGTTAATGAGGAATTGATTTTTGAAGCTTTTTAAAAACACAAAGTACGATAGCAATGTTAAACACCAATAATATTGGGAGTGGTGCTCACCTAGCTAACTGCCTGATATGTAAGGGAAAATGTGGGCAATCAATAGCAGATCTTTAACTCTTTCTCAGGGTGGTCCTAGAATGCATTCACCTTCAGCAGCAACTACGAAAATGCAGCCTCTCCGCTCTAAACTGTTCTGGGAATCAGAAGGGAAGTCAACTTCTCCTGATAAGTAAATGAGTGCCATTTGTGGTCAGAAGATGGGTCACAAACAAAATCTAGAAGGGAGACATAGGCCAGGAACAAGCAAAAGGCTGTTACAGCCTTTTGCAAAATGTATGTCATGGTTTCTCAAGACAACTGAGCCACCTGGTGTTAGAAAGTTAACAGCTAAATCTCCTTTCTTGCTGCCTTCCTTGGAGGGCATATAAAGCTTTTCCCAAATGGTCTTAGACAGTGTTAGCCAATGTCATCTACAGAGAAGGTAGACTCAGCATAAAGCTTCTTGACTGTGAACATTCCCAACACTGATCTGGGAACACTCAGAAACATATCCTGCATTGGTCAGATTTGAATTATGCAGATAAATTTAAACCAGTTGAAGTCTGGTGAAATATCCACACTGGGAACAGAAAGAAAAATAATGGTAGCTTCTATTTATTGAGTATTTAGCATGTGCCAGGCCCTGTGTCCAAAAGATATTTTCATCTCATTTAATCCTCACATCAACCCCATGGACTAGGTATTATGATCACCATTATAATAGAGAGATGAGAAACCAAAGGTCAGGGAGGAGTTATCCAGCTGGTACATGGTAGCACTGGAATTCTATTCCAGAGTGTCAGATTGTAGGTCCTGTCCCCTTAATCACCCTACTACCTGCCTTTTAACAATTATAGCTAACATCTACCTTGCTCCATGCCATCCTAAACAATGAACAGATTATGTAGTCAACTCATAACACAGATAGTTAAGGTGAGTAATTTAGCAATTCTTTAATCTGCTGAGGATTGACCTCATATACTATGCCAAGATGTATCCTAAGTGGGAAGGAAACAAAGGTCACTGCCCTCAAGAAGGTTTTCAATCTTCCAGGTGACCTAGAAGCAAATCCTGAGATGGCATCAGGATGGGTTTCCCTACTGGGATAGCAATTCAGTCAGAACACATGGAAATATATAAATAAAGAGGTATGTCTGCACTTATTAAAAAGTCTGAATTATAAAACATTTTTTAAGAAATTCAATCTTTTCTATTAGAAAAAATATATAAGTAGACCTAAGGTAACAACATACTGCAAAGCAAAAATCCTGAATAGCTAAGAAAAATTCATTTATCATTCCTTTCACTTTTCACAAATTAGAAGTGCTTCTACAATGTCTGTAAATAGTTTATTCTCTTAAGAAGATGAAAGAGTCCCTCTGAAATCCAACTTCTGACTTATGACAAATTCCAAATTAATGGTCCCAGTAGGATTCATATTAATGAACATATATTTTTCTCCTATTGACTTTTTAAAAACAGCTCTTTCCCAAAGAATGCAAATGGTTTTAGTCCATCATCTAATTTACTTTTATATAATAAAGTAGGATAAACTGTGATCCACAGATGAAGTTACATCTCCCAAGTCACACATGGAAATGGAAATAGAATCCAGACCCTGCTCTGCCAAAACTTCTGGTCCAACCCATGTTTGCATTTCACGTTCCTCCCACCCACTGTGGTGAATCATGCCTCCCCCTCATTCTTCATGAGTGAAGTCTAGAACTCCTTAGGCTAACTGTTCATGTCTTTGTGTACAAATTAATGGTTAATGTTATTAACAATTGTATTTTAGTGATGATGTCACATTTTACGATAATAGAAGTTAAAGGAAGAACTCTAGTATCCAGCAAGAAAGGAAGAAAACAAGGAATGAAAGGAAGATTTGTTTATTCCTCTGTTTTTAAGTTTAGAAGAAACAAAGAAGTAGACCATGACATGTGCCAGAACTGTTAGTTATTCCTCTATTCTATTCTCTGCTGTCTCCTCACCACAAAATCCCAATTTTGTTCAAGGCTACAGTACATTCATTCAGCTAAAAACATTAACCTTCCCAGACTTCTTCAAAACCAGTAGTCATATGACCCAGTTCTGGCCAACAAAACATAAGCAGAAGTCCATGGGAGATTTCTGAGAAAAGTTTCTATTTTCCTGACACTTTCTCTTTCCTCCTCCCACCTCTTTCTGCCAAGGGTATGAGCAACCATCTCGCAATCATCGTGAGGATGAAAGTCACATGCTATGAATGACAAAACAAGGGAACAGAAGAAGCCACGTGCTCAGTGACATCCATGAGTATCTTCACTAATTGCGAACACCCTTCCACCCCTGCCACCTGTGGGCTTCTCTGGTGTGAGAAATTTCTTATTTAATCCACTATAATCAGGATTTCTATTATCCTCCACCAAAGAGACTCCTTTAAAGATTCTGTGTGTTTGGGAGGCATCCTACAAAAAGATAACCAAGACTTAAGGTACACAATTGAATGGGTCTATAGAGGTCATCTAATGAAATATCTTTAATCAAATGAGGAAACCAAAGAGCAAATTAGAGAAGATGTGTTCAGGTTGCAGAGCTAGTATTTCAGTCCCCTCTGCTTAAAGTTGCCTCTATGATTCCATGTTGCCTGCCCTCAAGAATTAAGCACTGGAACGAACTAGAAAGAGAAATATTTCTTAGCCAGATAACAGTAACACTGCAAGAGAATAAGCAGCTGGACTCAGTATCTGGACAGAGATGTACTCCAAAACTGCATTAAAGTAGTCTTTGTAAAAGGAACAAGTACAAGAAGGAAGAGGAGAAGGGGAAGAGGGAAGAAGGCATAGGAGAAGTGGAAGGGGAGGAGAATGAAAAGGAAGAGAAGGAAAGGAAGGAGAAGAGAAAAAAGAACAAAAGAAAAGCTCATGGACCTCTATAACCAGAAGTTGGAAACTATTAAATTTTTTTTTTAGCAATCTCCCCAGAGTAAGTTGGAAATAGAAACGTTGGTTTTATTCTTCTCTAAAAGAAAGTGGAAAATTGCTCTTTTCTTACTTGAGAAAAAATATTCAGAAGACAGTTCATTGTCTATGCAGTCTATACAGTCTTTGTACAGAGCCTTCTCTATCTCTAGAGGTTTAGAGCAGGGACTCTGGAGCCAGACTGCCTGGGTTCAAATCCCAGCTCCACCATTTACCAGCAGCATGGCCTTAGATAAGTGATATAACCTCCCTAGATTTGTTTCCACCTGCAAAATGAACTACTTACTAGTAAGGTTGTTGTGGACATTAATTGAGCTAATAATATGTAAAGTCCTTAGAAGTATGTGTGTGCACATACACATACATACATCTACACACCCGCATGCACACGTAAGTTATCATTACTGTGATAGCTATGGTCACATGAATTAGAAGATGAAGGCATTCAAAGAAAGGAAACCCAAGTTCCCAGGGATTTTTTTTTAGAAAACTGAGAAGAAAAGCACCCATATAAGTGACTTCCTAATTTGAAGGACCCAACCAAATATTTGTTGAACAAATGAATGAATGAACGAATGTCATCAGCCTAAGGCAGCTGCAAGCATTTTTGATGCCTAATGGGCCTGGGGTCACAAAGAATCTTATAAATCTCAGGAAGGATATCTAAGGGAAATGCAGAAAACACAAACTTTAGTCAAATGTGGAAATATGGCTAGGATTAGTTAAGCCATAAATTATAATTAATAAACTGCAAGGAAATATACAATTATACTGCCAGTGTGTATGTCTGCTAGAAAAATAGGGTGTTTAACTTCATCAGTTTTAACAATAAAATTATTTTTTTTTTCTTTTAAAAGATAGAATGGCTACAAATCTGAAATGGAAGCCTTAGCAACCCCAGTTAAATGCCAGGGCATATGCAGCCCTGGGGCTCAGAACATAGTCCTGGCATCTACTGCCACTTGGTGGACACTCCCCACCAGCTCTATGTTCACAAAGACAATAGCAGCAGTAGACTAAGAACCAGAACCCCAAGCTCTGAGTACTGTGGTGTGATGTTGGGCAGGTCACATAACCTGTTTGGGCCTGTTTTCTAAGAAGAAAAATCAGAGTCTTAGATTAGGTCACTACCAAAGTTCTTTGGTAAGTCCAGTCATTCTAAGAAATCTCCTACAGGAATACAATCAAAGGCTAAAGGATATAAATGGTGATAAATGCCACCAATACCAGGCCAAGAAAGATCAATAAGAATTCTTTCAAGGTTTGACAAACTTGGACTGTTTTACTTACTTTCAATATACCTATCCCTACTCACCTGTACAGTTTCCACAGTGATTATCACATTACTGTTGTAGAAGGAATATCTTTTGCACTTCAAATACTTAAGTTATTGCAACAACCGGGTATGGGTCAGATAGCACAACATCTCTGAGGCTATACTTCCAAGAAGGAAAAATAGGGGTGGAGGGGGGTTATTAGAAGAACTTACAAGATGGAAACTAAAGCATTATATAAAACTTCTATCAGAAAAAAATCATATTGAATGCCATATCAATTCTGAAGGCAAGAGCAGAATTTTGAGGCAAAGGTTGAGTTGCAGTAGGGGACATCTGTTGTCCCAGGGTCTGTTCCCACTTTACCTTTCCTAACATCATCCTAAATTTTCCAAGCAAGCAGTTAATTTTTTTTAAGATTGTATTTATTTGAGAGACAGCAAGCAAGAAAGTAAGCACAAGCAAAGGGAAGGGGCAGAGGGGGAAATAGATTGCCTCACTGATGTTGGGCTCAATCCTAGGACCCTGGGATCATGACCCAAGCCAAAGGCAGACACTTAACTTATGAAGCCATGCAGGTGCCCCTCCAGGCAAGCCATTTAGCTGAGACTGACTCTATCCCCAGAAAGAGGAACTGAGTCCTGACTGGCCTAAACCATCCTATGTATCTCCTCTGTCCTGGTCATAGCATTGAAGCAAGACACATTTATCGACTGAATGTCTGTATCCCTCCAAAATTCACATGTTGAAATCTAATCCCCATATGATGGTATTAGGAAGTGAGCCCTTTGGTAATTACTTCATGAAGGTAGAACCCTCATGAATGGGATTGATGCCTCATAACTTACTCTCTTTCCACCATTTGAGGATACTACCTGGAAGAAGACCATAACCTTCACCAAAACCCAACAAAGCTGGCACGCTGATATCACATACCCAGGCTCCAGAATTGTGAGAGATTTCTGTTGCTTATAAGTCACTTAGTCTACAGTACTTTGTTATAACAGCCTCAACTGACCAAGACAGCACATGATCAAAATCAGGCCAATCAGCACTAGTAAGATTCAATTTTTGGTTGAGCCCTCAGGGAAAAGCTTCTTTTTCTCATGGATTTGAATAAGGAAACTGCCATGGTAGATGTTCATAATCATCTTTAGACATATGAGGAGAGCCTGCTTGACAACAGAGCCAATGTCAAGGAATGGGGAGAGAAGCCAGGTTCTGGTTACTTCATCTGAATTCTAATTCAAACTTTGCCCAAACCATTTAGTTATAAAGCAATAGATTCCCCCCTTTCAGCTTTAGCCAATTTGAATTGAATTTTCCATCATTTGCAAGAAAACACTTCTTAACTGAAACATTTTACTGACTATTTAGATGGGGGTATTAAGAGCCAAATGAGGGTGCATGCTAGAACCAGGCATGATATAAGAGAAAATAATTACCAAACTCAAATAAGTTAGCAGAAAAGAACTAGCATAGCAGGTTGGTAGGGAAAGGTTGGAGAGAATTCCATTGGTTCATGTCTACATTTAAAAGATAAGGTACACACCTTCCTACTGGTGTCATAGGATGGGAGAAGTTAAGGCAAGAGGCTTCTAGGACTCTATCTGTCAAAACATGGAGGAACTCCACTAATTCACGTTGAGACCATTCTGCTAAAAGAGAATAAAAAGGCAGGCAGGGTTTGGGAAGTGAAAATCATAAAACATTGTCCAAAAGGCTTGGAAAAACCTAATAGGACTTAAAGCAGCATCAGTAACTACAGTGTCCAGCAAGATGGAGTTAGTGTCTCTAGGCAGCAGCAAAGCATGCAGTCAGACAGATGGTTTGGTATGATCCCAAAGGAAATAATCCATCTGGGGGCAAAACCCAGGCACGGTGACAAGCACAAAGAAAAACATCCCACCTCTTGGGGCAGAAGTTGAGATGAGCAAGAACTTAGCAGAAGAACCCTCTCTTTTCATCTCAAGTATCATTTCTTCTTCGGTACTCCCATCCCCAGTACTTCAATAACTTTGTGATTCAATATTGTAGTTTATAAAGAACTAGGCAGAAACACTGGAATACTCATGAATACAAGTTCCATCAGGGAGATGACTCACATCTGTTTGTTCACTGTTCTATCCTCAGTATCCAAAACAGTGCCTGACACATAAAAGGTGTTCAATAAATACTTGTTGAAGGAATAAGTGTACTTGGTAGGCTATTCATTTGCAAGGTACTAAAAGAGGCTTCTGCTGCAATGGGGCAAGTAAAGCATTCCACAGGAAAATACTGGGTTACTACATGTGAGGAGGGAAGGCTGATGGGCATATAGGTATAGCCACTTCACTGTTGACATTAGGGAAAGCACTATACCTCATTTTCTGGAGAGGGGATTGATAGAAAAGTCAGAGCTGACATTTGGCAAATACACATCAGTTCAGCTGTAATGGTTGTTTACAACTAAGTGGTCAGTGACATTGCAATACTGGTTTGAAATATTTAGAATTATCACCCTAGGGAGAGCACGTAAGGTACTTTGGAAAGTACTCTGTAGTCTGGACAGTGTGGTCCCTGGGCCTAGGTAGGACTAAACATGCAGGTGAAATCCATAAAGGCCAAGAGATGAATTAAAATGGCCAAAGCTGAGATGCCTGGCTGGCTCAGTTAAGCATCTGCCTTCAGCTCGGGTCATGATCCAAGGGTCCTGGATTAAGCCCTGCATCACATGGGGTTCCCTGCTCAGTGGGGAGTCTGCTTCTCCCTCTGCCCCTGTCCTGAGTGCAAGTGCATGTGCAAGCTCACTTGTGCACTTGCTCTCTCACTCGCTCTCTCTCTCTCTCCCCACCTCTGTCTCAGAAAAAGATGACCAAAGCATGGGGTGCCTGGGGGCTCAGCTGGTTGAGCATCCAACTTTTGGTTTTGGCTCAGGTTGTGATCTCATGGATCGTGGGATCAAGCCCGGTGTCAGGCTCCCCAATCAGTAAGGAGTCTACTTGAAGATTCTCTCCCTCTACCCCTCCCCCCACTCACGCTCATGTGCTCTTTCTAAAATAAATAAATCTTGGGCAGCCCCAGTGGCGCAGCGGTTTATCGCCGCCTGCAACCCAGGACGTGATCCTGGAGACCCTGGATCGAGTCCCACATCAGGCTCCCTGCATGGAGCCTGCTTCTCCCTCTGCCTGTGTCTCTGCCTCTCTCTCTCAATCTCTCTGTGTCTCTATGAATAAATAAATTTTAAAAAATAAAATAAATAAATCTTTAAAAAAAAAAGATGGCCATAGCAAAGGCTGATAAAGAAAGATCTTAGGTTCTATGGCTGATGTCTATCCTGGACAGTACCCTTCCACCCAAATCTCCAAATTTAAGGTCTTTCATTTATTCATTTACTCATTCATTCATTCAAATAATGTGTTTTGAGTTTATACTGTGTGCCAGTATGGAGTTACAATGGTGAACCAAAGATAAAAGTTCCCTTCATCCATTTAGTGTATAGTCTAGTGAGAAAGCTATAAAGTAAATAAACATGATGAGGTCATTTAGAAAGTGAAAAGTGCTATAAGGAAAAGAAAATAGGGCACTAGGGTAGATAGTAACCACAGGAACAGGAGATGCTTTAGGTAAACTGGCACGGGTGTGCCTTTTGAGCTTCAACCTGGACAAGAAAAGGTACCAAGTTCAGTAGATATTTGGGTTGGTTTGGGAATTAAGGACAAGCAAGTACAAGGACCTTAGGGAATTTTCCCAATGTTTTCAAGATACTGAAAGGAAGCCAGTGTGGATGTGGTTTAGCAAGCAAGGGGGACTGACAGGAGATGAGGTAGGAAAGAACAGAGGCTAGATCTGTAGGGACTAGAATTAGGACATTAATGAAGTTTAATGGAGAGCCAGAAGATTTTAAGTAAATGAGTGGCATTATCTAAGCTTGAAAAGATCATGCCTGTGTGGCTTAATGGACTAGGAGACGAGTATGGAACCTGAGAGAACCCATCAGGGGGAGGGTGTGTGGACTCTGGGCAAGAGACACTGGTGGTTTAGCTGGTGAAGATGGTAGCAGTGGACATGGAGAGAAGAGGAAAGTTCTTCTTGGGACCTCTTAACATCTTGTAACATTTTTAGTCCCTTTCTTACAGCCACATCAAAACATAACAATAGCAGCTATGGGGATCCCTGGGTGGCGCAGCGGTTTGGCGCCTGCCTTTGGCCCAGGGCGCGATCCTGGAGACCCTGGATCGAATCCCACGTCAGGCTCCCGGTGCATGGAGCCTGCTTCTCCCTCTGCCTGTGTCTCTGCCTCTCTCTCTCTCTGTGACTATCATAAATAAATAAAAATTAAAAAAATAAGATCTTTAAAAAAAAATAGCAGCTATGAGCAGTAACTGTATGCCAAGTACTATTGTCCTAAGGATGTACCTATCACTGAAATCTCCTTTCATCTTCTTAACAAATCCACGAGGAAGTTTATTATGAGCTAAATTGTATTCTTCCAAAAATCCACATGCTGAAGCCCTAACCCCCGATGCCACTCTATTTGGAGACAAGGCCTTTAAGGAGATAAATAAGGTTAAATGAGGTCATAAAGGTAGGACTCTGATCCCATAGGACTAGGGTACTTATAAGAAGAGAGAGAGAGACACCAGGGATGATCACACACAAAGGAAAGACCATGTGAAGACAGGGAGAAGGTGGCTATGTACAAGCCAAGGAAAGAGGCCTCAGGAGAAACCAAACCTACACATACTTCAATCTTGGACTTCCAGCCACCAGAACTGTGAGAGAGAAATTTCCATTTTTACAGGCACTTGAGTAGCTCAGTCAGTGAAGCATCTGACTCTTGATTTCAGCTCAAATCATGATCTCAGAGTTGTGAGACTGAGCTCCACACTCAATGTGAATGCTGCTTGGGATTCTCTCTCTCCCTCTCCCCCTGCTCATGCACATTCTCTCATAAATAAATAAACAAACAAACAAACTTTTTAAAGCTACCCCATCTGTGGTATTAAGTTACGGTAGCTGGAGCTGACTAATACAAAGACACTGGCATTGAGTAGTGTGTAGATCTGAGCCTCAGAGCTAGATGTCTCCACTTGGAATCCTGACTTAATACTGTTAATTCACTTGCTTCCTAGTCTCCTTCACCATGATACTTTGCTGCCCACCAGAGAAGTAGCAGTGACTCTAATGAATATAAATTTACATTAAAATTATATTTACCCTACATATCATCCAGTGGGAAATGAAGGCAAAATATCCTCTGCCTAAAAAGGAGGCAATCTGTCAGTAAGTAGCTCTATTTGATAGTAATTGGGGGAGAAGGAAACGTGGTTTAGCGCTAGGGTTCAATGGGAAAACAGATGTACCCCTAAAGCTTTGACTTTGAACACTCGGCACCTAACTAAAATATGTTAGAGC
Source organism: Canis lupus baileyi (assembly GCF_048164855.1). NCBI lineage: Eukaryota > Metazoa > Chordata > Mammalia > Carnivora > Canidae > Canis > Canis lupus. The sequence continues at coordinate 52,266,212 of NC_132846.1, read as the reverse complement.
CTCTCCTACTGATTGAAGCCATCCTCAATGGGTTCCACTGGGCTATAGAATCACAGAAACAATGGGGTTTCTATCTCATCCAAATCCTCAGGTTCAGAAGTGAGGAGACAGAGGCCCAAAACGGCCAAGCGACTTGTAGAAGTTCACACAGTTGGCTGGTACCCTGCTGTGGAATTGGCCAACTATAGCTTTAATGGATCAATTTTTTTTTAATCTCCCAGAAAGTCTATATATTTTAGCAGGACAGCATCAGAAAACTCTTCAGCCTCAGACAAGGCTGGAGTTCAGGCTGATCTAATGACCAAAAAAGCTCAAAGGAAATCTCCTGGGGCTGCTTCTTGCCATTATTTTAATCCTTTTTTCAAGGACACACAGCCCACAAAACAGTCAGGCAGGTGGGAGCAAATTCCTCCAGAGTAATTCAGCCACTGGTAGCGATGGGGCACCGCGTTCCCCAGTAGATTTTTTTTTTAAGAATCGTTCATCTCCTTCCATATTTTGCAATAAGACCACTTTGTGACACACATTTTTTTCCCATTCACATTCAGCTTCCTATACTTCATTACTTTCTACAGATGCTTCCAGACTTCAGATCATGCCAGCTCTTTGTCACTGATAGGTTCCCGCCATTGAGCTGAAGTTTGCAGGAGGAGGGAGGTGGCAATTTTCCCTTGAATGGCTGAGAAACTCCCTCGCCCCCACATCCAATCAGCCACCAAAGTCTGTCATTTATTCCTTCCCAATGTCTCTCGCATCTGTTCCTCCCTCACCACTCCCACTGTGGAGAGTCCTGGTTCAGGACTCGATTGCCTCCTACCTGGGCTGCTGGTATAAAAGCCTCCTGCTTTTCCTATCTCTGGCTTCTCCCCCTCTACCAACTGAGGATACCAACATTCAAGCAGACTTCCTGCTACTTTATTCACTCCCCTGCACAAAAATCTCTCAGGGCTCCCTATTGCCCATGGAATGCAATCCAGCTGAAGCTAAGTATTTAAACCCTGTGTGCTGGTCCAGTCTACCCTCCTAACTAGATCTGTCATTCCAGCCCTGTGCTCTAACCAACAAATTTACCCAAGGCATCACAAAGATGTTATGCGTCATTTCCTTTCCATTATTTTTCTGGTCTTTTAGAACTTCCTGACTGTCTTCCACCAAAGCTCTATTGATTCCCTGAGATTCAGCTCTTCATTTGTTCAACCTTCCGTTATTCAACAAGGCATTACTGAGCAGCACAGTGGCTCTCCCAAGGCATTGGGAAGGCAATGGGTGAACAAGGCAGATGTGATAATCCCTTAAGGAATTCACAGGCTAGTGGGAGAGATAAAGAACTAAGTAATATTCACAAATGTGATAAGGGCTAAGGGAGTTCTTCAAGAATTAGGGGAGAATGATTAGGGTACCTCTTTTAAATTTGGAGATCGGGGAAGCAATCTTTGAAGCAGTGAAATCTGAGCTGAGAGCTAAAGAATGAATTAGCCTGTACCAGTTAAGATGGGGTGGCAGGAAGATTCCAGATAAGTAAGAATGGTATCAAGGAAAACAAAAGTAGGTCTTTTCTCCTAAGAAATTAGAGTACAGAAGCCACCCCCCAAATGAAAGTGACGCACACTCAAAGTACTCATTTACCTGTCCCTTCTGCAAGGATAAGAAAACTTGTAATATGAAAATGGGCTGCCTGCCCATCACAGATCTGGCTAAGCCAATGGATGGTGTAGTCATTGGATAAATATCTAGAGCCAACCAGTTAGTAGTGACCATAAGGACACACCCACTTGGCAGCCCCACCTGCTGATTCTCCCACACCAGCTGGGAATCCTGAGAGATTCCCAAAGCTCCTGAACATGTTTCCTAGGCTGTCCCAGACCTTTGCATGCCTCTGTATGTTACAAATGCGCTCTCACTAACTCTCTTGCTGTGCTTTTTCCCTCTCTCTCTCTCTCTCTCTCTCTCTCTCTCTCTCTCACACACACACACACACACACACACACACACACACACCAAGAGACATCTGTATGAGTGTAGATGTAAGGGGCTAAGGGTATGTATGCTAGTGGGTACTAGAGGATACAAATATGCTTAAGTTAGCCTCTGTTAACCTCCAACCCCTCCCTCATTTCCTGCCCCTATCTCCTAACCACAGACCTTTCTAGACTTACAGCTATCATGCAAGTAAAGCCAAATGTTACCTGAATTTCACCAATTATTGAAACATCCGATTCTTTAGGGAGAACCCAGTTAGCCTCTGTTTCCCCACCCTTCCCAAGACTGTGCCAGTTTTAACTGGACTCCAAATCCTCTTCTCCACTGCCACACCAAATTGTATGCCTAGAAACAGAAGTGAAAGCCACAGGAGTTCCCTGGGACAAGTCTTGGCAAGGGCCAGAAGGCCCAGGTCACTGTGCTTTTGAAAGGGTTGGCAATGAGAAAGCACAGAGGGCACACAGGGTCATCAGCCCTTTCTTAAAACATATATGATGAGGAGTAGGAAGAGATCTCCAGGCAAAGGAGACTTTAGGGAGGCCCTTAGGGAAATACCTTAGCATCTTTAAAGAACCATGTTCTTCAAAGTTTGGCTGGAACTTAACTACTGAGGGGGACAGAGAATTAAGGGGAATAGGGAAGTCTGTCAGGGGCCAAGTAACCAAGGCCAACATGCCAAGTGTGAAGGAAAGCCACAAAATGTGATGGGTTTTAAGTCCAACATAGTACCCTCTTCCAATTGGGATCTTCCATGCCACTTATCCCAAACCCTATTCATTTGGCCTCTTGCCATGAGCAGCATGATGATGGCTTCTCTATTGATGTTTACTGATTCCACACTCCATGTTCTAGATACCAGAGTTTTACTTTGCCACCTGCGGGCCCCTATGTGCTGTAGGCAGAAACCACCTAATCTAACACCATCATGTGACCAGTCATCTTACCTGGCCTTCTGCTCTGGCTCTTCCTTTCCACTCTAGTTCACCCACTGGGACTGAAGCCCAATCCTAAAGTCCAGCAATACCTGATCACCCTGTTGCCCTATGACTATTAGTACTAGCTATTCTCAACACTAAGAACTATCCCTGCCAAGATATCCCTACCCTACCTCAGTTCAGCCTCCTATATTCTGACATTGGCCATGACCAGACCTTGAACCACATGTTCTTAAACTCGTTCATGAACCATCCATAACAGAATCACCAGAGATGCTTGTTATATGCAGACTCCCAAGCTGGTCCTACCCTAGACCCTCTCAAGATAGAATCTAGTCATCTGTGTGTGTGCTTTTTAACAAATTTCCCAGATAATGTTTTTGTACATCATAGTTTGAGAGAGAAATGTCTAAACCCCGGAAGTTTCACAGTTTAAGTAATGGTTGCACCTTTCCTCCCAAGCCAACCTTGGATTCCTTTCTTCTCTCTGCCAAAAACTCCCAGGATACTAAAGAATCCAGACCATGGAACCCACAACAGTCCCAAACACTATAGCTTGAACACAGTTGACACTTCACAAATATGTTCAAAATCATTGTAACTGGCCTTAATCTAGGCTGTTGGGGGACACTCTAAGCATGCTTGCTTCTGTGTGCCATTCTATGTGAGTGAGGGCCAACATTTCAGCAGAAGTAGTACATAAAATCAGGTGGCAACCTGGAAAAGCCACACATCTTTTCCACCAGTGCAAGCAGCACCCTGAAACTCAATTGATCAGTTCGTCATTGGTTCCTACTAACCACCTCTGGTATGACCAGCCATGGAATACCTGTACATCCAATGGAGAGTGGGACAATGATATCCTCTTCATATAAATCACGGTATATTTTAGAGTTGTTATTATTACTTTTCTTGGGATAAAATTAGCTTGATTTTGTCCAAATATGTTTGTATCCAGGCTAGTAAGAACAACAAAATTGGCTGCTTAATTGAGTACTCTGATTAACACTGTTACCTGTAACAACTCTCATTACTGCCTACAGCACAGGGGTACTGAAGAGCATCTCAGTACAGGCATACTTTATTTGATTGCACTTTGCAGACAGAGCAGGCTTTGTTTTGTTACAAATTGAAGGTTTGTGGCAACCCTGCATCAAACATGTCTATTAGTGCCATTTTTCCAATAGCACTGGCTCACTTTGTGTCTCCAGGTTACAATTTGGTAATTCTCATATTTCAAAATTTTTCATTATTATTATATTTTATAGTGATCTTTTTCTTAAATATTTATTTTAGAGAGAGACTGTGTGTGAAGGAGTTGAGGAGCAAGAGAGGGAGAGAAAGAGAATCCTCAAGCAGACTCTCCTGCTGGGTGCAGAGTCCAATGTGGGGCACAATCCCACGACCCTAAGATCATGATGTGAGCTGAAACCAAGAGTTGGCCAGCTAACTGACTAAGGCACCCAGGCACCCCTGTGATCATTGATCTTTGATGTGACTATTGGAATTGTTTTGAAGGGTCATGAACCATGCCCATATAAGGTGGCCAACCAAATGTTTTTTGTCTCCTGACTGCTGTGCCAACCAGTCATTCTCCTGTCTTTCTCTCTCCCTCTCCTTGGGCTTCCCTGTTCCCTGAGACAAAACAATATTGAAGTTAGGCCAATTAGTAGCCCTACACTGGCCTCTAAGTGTTCAAAGGAAAGGAAGAGTCACGTGTCTTCCACTAAATCAAAAGTTAGAAGTGATTAAGCTTAGTGAGGAAGGCATGTTGAAAGACAACATGGGCCAAAAGGTAGACCTCTTGCTCCCAACAATGAAACAAGCTGTGAATGCAAGGAAAAGTTCCTGAAGGAAATGAAAAGTGCTACTCCAGTGAATGATAAGAAAGCAAACATCCTTACTGCTTATGGAGAAACTTCTAGTGGTCTGGATAGAAGATCACCCTAGCCACAACATTTCCTTAAGCCAAAGCCTCGTCCAGAGCAAGGCCCTAATTATCCTAGATTTTGTGAAGGCTAAGAGGTGAGGAACATGCAGAAGAAAAGTCTGAAGCTAACAGGAGTTGGTTCCTATGGTTTGAGGAAAGAAGCTGTCTCTGTAACATAGAAGTACAAGGTGAAGCAGCAAGTTATCCAGAAGATCCAGCTACGATAATTCATGAGGGCGGCTACACTTAACAACAGATTTTCAAATGTAGATGACACGGCCTTCTATTGGGAAAAGATACCATCTGGGACTTTCATAGCTAGAGAGAAGTCAATGCCTGGCTTCAAAGCTTCAAAGGACAGCTGACCCTCATGTTAAGGGCTAATGTGGCCAGTGAGCATAAGCGGAAGCCAGTGCTCGTTTACTATTCCAAACATCCTAGGACCCTTATGAATGATGCTTAATCTATTCTACCTGTACTCTGTAAATGGAACAACAAAGCCTGGATGATAGTACATCTGTTTACAACATGATTTACTGAATATTTTAAGCCCACTGTTGCGAGCTAAAAAGATTCAAAATATTATTGCTCATCGACAATACGCCCAGTCACCCAAGACTCTGATGGAGATGTACAATGAGATTAATGCTGTTTTCATGCCTGCCAACACAGCATTCATTGTGAAGCCCATAGATCAAGGAGTAATTTCAACTTTCAAGTCTTATTATTGAAGAAATACATTTTGTAAGGCTATAGGTGCCACGGATAGTGATTCTTCTGATGGATCTGGGCAAAGTAAATTGAAAACCTTCTGGAAAGAATTCCTCATTCTATAGGATATTAAAAACATTTGTGATTCATTGGAAAAGACCAAAATATCAGCATTAACAGGAGTTTGGAAGAAGTTGATTCCAGCCCTCATGGACGACTTTGAGGGGTTGAAGACTTCAGTGGAGGAAGTAACTGCAGATGTGGTGGAAACAGCAAAAGAGCTAGAATTAGAAGTCAAGCCTGGGAATAGGACTGAATTGCTACAATCTCATGATAAAACTTTAATGGATGGAGTTGCTTCTTATGTGCAAGTAAAGAAAGTGGTTTCTTGAGATGGCATCTACTCCTGGTGAAGATGTAGTAACAACAAAGCATTTAGAATATTACATAAACTTAGTTGATAAGGCAGCATCAGGGTGTGACAGGATTGACTCCCATGTTGAAAGAAGTTCTGTGGGTAAAAGGATATCAAACAGCATCACATACTACAGAGAAATGGTCCGTGAAAGAAGAGTCTGTTGATGATGTGACAAATTTCATTGTTGCCTTAAGAAACTACCACAGGCACCCAACCAAGCAGCCACCACTCTGATCAGTCAGCAGCCATCATCATCAAGGCAAGACCCTCCATCTCTACAACTCACTGAGAACTCTGGTGATGGTTAACATTTTTAGCAAAGTATAAATAGAGGTATATGTGCGTTGTTTTCTTAGACATAATGCTATTTCACCCTTAGCAGACCACAATACAGTGTCAACATAACTATTATATGCACTGGGCAATCAAAAAGTTCATTTGAGTTGCTTTATTGCAGTGGTCTGGAGCCAAACCCACAATACTTCCAAGGTATGCCTGAATGGAAGAGCTGAAGGGGACACAGTAGAGGCATGTTTTTAGAGAAGCACATTGAGATATATGTTAAGCCACATTCTCATACTCAGCCATGACCTCTTGGAAGGGAGGTAATGAATCTCAACAGCTCCCCAAAGCCAGGAGAGACAAAAGGCTTCAGGTAAAATAACACTTAAGTGTGCACCCAAAGCCACCTGGGAGATCCACCTGGGAGAAGAGCCCAGGTACCTGCCAGACACACTCAACCATCAGCCTAATTCATTCATTCCAAACCAGAGGCAGCATCCTATGGAAAAAATAGCAGCTGTGAAAAACACATGTGTATGACTTGGGAAGAAAGAAAAATTATCATAGTAATAGCAAACATTTACATATTACCAGAAACTGTTCTACAGTCTTTATTCATATTAACTCACTTACTCCATACCACAGTCCTATGGGGAAATACTACTGCTATTCAAGTTTATAAGAAACTTAGAGAAGCTAAGCAACATGTCCAAAGTCATGCAGAGATTTGAAGCCCAGCAGTATGGCTCCAGAGTCCAAGTGACAGAGCTGGGATTCAAACCCAGGCAGTCTGGTTCCCATGTCCTTTCTTGGGACCTCTATGATCTGCTGCCTCTTGTTAGACTGCAAAGGGTGAGGTGTCCGTTGGAGGGTAACTCCAAAGTTAGTTAGACCTCATCCCTGTCCTCAAGGATCTCCCTACCTTGCAGAGGGACACTGGGTGGAGACATGAAAACAAAATTATAACATAAGGTGAGACCTTAGGGAGAGAGGTGTGAGCCTAGGGCTATGGAGGACAGAAGAGAAAGTGATTTCTTCTGCCTGAGAGGGTCACCCATTGGACCTTGATCTTGCTAGTTAAATGGAAGTTTGCCTGGTGAGAGAAAGGAGTGAATATTTGCCATCTAACTTAAAAAACAGTTTACTGCCACCACAGTCAAGGTCGGCCCCAGAATTTAGATTCTGTGTTCTCTTCCTGTGACATTATGCAGAGATTAAGAATATCTGTTTCACTAACTTCTTTGAAGGACATCACAGGCCACAAGCAAGAGAGCTGACCCCATCCAGAGGACTGTCTGTGGGTTGCATTTTAAACTGCTATTGTTTTTCTCATAACACAACAAGGAACCTATGGGGCTGTTTTATATTCCAAATACCTAAAGATTACAATCCATTATAGGGCTGTATTTGTTCTTGGAATTGAGATAATACTGGGCAAAGCTGCAGAATTAATTGCCCTGAAGGTATAAATCTCCTATTTATTTCTTGATGAGTTTACAATAATGACTTGTAAATTCCTTCGCACCTATCACCTATCTACCTACACATACACATACACACACAGACACTTGGGGGATGCTTAGTTGGAAAGGTAAGCCAGGGAGTTGATTGTATCAGTGACAAGAACATAATAATGGCAATTACAGAAGTTACAATTCAGTGAGTGCTTTCTGCATGCCAGGCTCTATATTAAGTGCTAAACCTACATGATCTCCTCCAGTCCTCCTAGTAACCCCATGAGGTAGGTTATATTGCCCTCATTTTAGATAAGGTGACAGACTAAGGCTCAGAACAGCTCAAAGAGAAAAGGTAACTTGCTCAAGACACAGAGCTAGTAAGCAAAGTCAGGACTCAAACCCAAAGCCACGGATGGCAGGTCCACATCTGTAACTACAAGCCATGTAAGAGAGCCCAGGGACAAGAGACGAGGTTCCTGCTGAGTGATGACACCAGCTAGAGTGCTTCTTTGCTTAGAATGCAAGGACTAAAGCATTCTCAAGCAAAGACTTCTGGGAAATCCATACGTGGATCCCCAGAGCTGTGGGTGGAGCTCAGTGCCTCTGGGGCTGGGAAGATCAGAAACCAGGAGCTTGCAGTGTCAGTGCTTTGAAAACCAAAGAAGTAGGCACCTGTTTCAGTTCCCAGTCCAAGAGGCTGGGTATTGAGTGAGAGGACCAGCATAGAGAGTGCTTAGTAAATGAGGAACAAAGAGGTACAGGATGGAAGGTATAGAGAGGAGACTGTCATAATGGAGAGTAAGAGGAAAATAAGGCAAATTAACAAATTTTCAGAAAATAGAAACTCAGGAAGCAGTTGTTAGGGCATTGTAATAAACTCCACCCAATGGTATATTCCTCATCCCAGGAGCCCTTGAGACAAACACAAACCAATACCTTCTTTATAACATCTTAAAGGAGCTGCCTGATTCAGGATAAGATCTGCAATGTCCCGCAAATAAGCCTGAGCCCTTTGTGCTCCATACTGCTGACCCCAGCCTCATAACAAGATTATACAAGGGCAAAGCCTGAAGAATTCATTCATCCAACAAATATTTATACTGTAGTGCAGGCAGTACACTGGGAGCTGCCGATATAGTGATGAATAAAACACTCATAGGGCTTAATCCCCTAGTGGAGAAGACAAATAGGTAAAATACAAAATATACTATATGGCCATAAGTGGAGAGAAATAAAGTATGAAAGGGTGCCAGGGAGTGCAAGGTAGGAGATGGGAACAGTGTTTGACTTTCATTAGGAAATAAGAGAAGGCCTCACTTGACGATGAGCAAAGACAAGGAGAATGTTGAGGAACAATGGCAGAAGTGGTGGTGGCTGGGGGCGGGGGGCGGTGGGAAGTACAGGATTCAAGCAGATAAACTAGCAAGTGCAAAGGCCCTGAGATACAAACATTCCTGGAACCATTGAAAACCATCAAGGCTGGGGTTGGGGATCCCTGGGTGGCGCAGCGGTTTAGCGCCTGCCTTTGGCCCAGGGCGCAATCCTGGAGACCTGGAGACCCAGGATCGAATCCCACGTCGGGCTCCCGGTGCATGGAGCCTGCTTCTCCCTCTGCCTATGTCTCTGCCCCTCTCTCTCTCTCTCTCTCTCTCTCTCTCTCTCTCTCCCTCTGTGACTATCATAAAAAAAAAAAATGGCTGGGGCTGAGTGAGCAGAGAGAAGTAGATTAGGCCAGAGAGATCAAGGGTTGGGGAGACTTGAGGCCACTGTTGGAACTTTGGCTTTTTTTTTTTTTTAATTTATTTTTTATTGGTGTTCAATTGGAACTTTGGCTTTTATTTCAAATGAGAAGGGGAGGGATCCCTGGGTGGCGCAGCGGTTTGGCGCCTGCCTTTGGCCCAGGGCGCGATCCTGGAGACCCGGGATCGAATCCCACGTCGGGCTCCCGGTGCATGGAGCCTGCTTCTCCCTCTGCCTGTGTCTCTGCCTCTCTCTCTCTCCTCTGTGACTATCATGAATAAATAAATAAAATCTTTAAAAAAAAATAGTTCAAATGAGAAGGGGAGTCACTGAAGGTTTCTGAGCAGAGGAATGACATAAAGAGATTTATATTTGACCAGCATCATTCTGGCTAAGTTGAGAACAGATTTGATGGTCTAAGGGATGGTCTAAGGGAGGCCACTCAGGAGGTTCTTGCAGAAACCCAGGTGAAACAACAAGGGCTGGGATCAGGGTGATGGCAGCAGAGGTGAAGAGGTAGCTGGATCAGGATTGGCCAGAGGACTGGACGTGGGTGTGAGGAGAAGAGTGGTCAAAGTTAACTGCAAGGTCACTCACACCCAACTCTTAGCTCTCAGCTCAGTTCCCACAGAGCACGCAAGTCTAAGCCCCCTTGAATAAAATGTGAAGGCACTCATTCTTCACTTTTGTTTGATTTACTTACACTATGCCTGAAACGGAGGAGCTTACAACATATAGGGGATGAGGAACCACCTTCACATTTAAATACTTCACATTATGCACTATTCCCATGGGATCTTGTATAATCCTCCCCACACCTCAAGGAGGTAAACACCACAATTACCACTTCATAAACTAAGATTCATAGAAATGAAGGAAGAGCTTGTGCAAGGCCACACAGCTAGAATGAGGTGACCTTTAGTCCTAGAGCTCAGACCTCCTAAATGCGGATCTCGTGAGCTTTCTGTTACCTCAATGGTTTCGATTTTGTCAGTTCATTCAACAAATATTTATTGAACATCTCTAGGGTAAATACCAGGCAGTGTGCTTATATCTGGAGCATAGCAGAAGTCCTGATCCTGGCACTGAAAAGAACTCTTAGTCCTGGTTTTAAAGGGAGACAGACCCAGCACCCCTCCACTGTCCACAATGGGAGGTACACTCTCCTGTGGAGGGGGCACGGGGTGGGGAGGGTGGGGAGAGGACCATTTGTCCTATGTTCTCCCTTCTCCCTTTCCCCTCCTCTCATTCACAGGCAGGCATGACCCTTTCCCTGAAAAACTGCTAGAATTCAGCTCTAGGACCACTGGCTTGGAACTGGCATGCTGACCCAGTGCAGATGAAGTCACTGTAACCCAGGCCCCCAGCTGGGTGTGGTAAAATTGGCCGCAAGCAAAGAAATGATAAAGAAGTCTCTAACATGTGCCAAGGGAGGGATTATCATATGGGCTCTTGCTTTTTATGAAATAGGAAAAGTGGATTTTTCTAGTTGACTGCATTTGATCGTTTTTCCTCCATTTGTTTTAAAGTTGAACATCTGATCTGGCAGGGACTCCTCATATTCAGCTGAAAAAAAGAGATCTTTGAGCTCCTCTCTCAGACTCCCATCATAGGGGATGGGGGTGGCAGGGCTTGAAGCATCATTCCACCGCCACCCCCTAACACAGCACAGCCCTTGGCATAAATTTGCCTAAAATTCCTTCTAATTTTGTTCATGCTTCCCCCCCAGGGACCTTTTCCTTCTGGGTTTATCAAAATCTCTTTATGCTTTCTCCATGGTCTATTTTTTCTGTTACCTCTGAAAGATCTTATACAGCTGGCCCCTGTCCCTGCTATAAGCCACTTGGAGGCCAAGAGGAAGACATCCCAATAGGACAAGGAGGCCCAGAAATCTTACCTATTCAAATCCTACTAAGACAATTCTTGTCACTGACCTGAGGCTCTCACATCTGAGTCAGGGTCATGGAACACTTTGAAGCAGAGATGCAGCAGCACGGAGCAGGGCAGGGCATCTCACTCTTTAATATGCACACCAATCACCTGGGATCTTGTTAACATGCAAATTCTGATTTGGTAGGTCTAGAGATTCTATATCTCTAACAAGCTCCCAAGTGGTGCCCATGTTGCTGGTCCACAGACCAGCACACTTTGACACAGACCTTGCTACACTTTGAGTAGCAAGGATGAAGTAGAAAGCCCACAGGTTAGGAAACTGTGACTCTACCATTAATTCGTAAATATTGCAAGTGGGCAAGATTAATGTTTCAGAATGTGGCTTGCAGAATACAAACCCCTTGTGATAATCCTTTTTTAAAAAATGATTTTATGGTCAAGGTCACATAAGTTTGAGAAATACTGCATGGTTTACATGAACACCACATTTGCTAGCAAAGGCTCTGTAAAACTCTGTTTCAATATTGTTCAATATTGCTTAACTCTGCTTATCCCAGCGGGATATACTTGCAAGGTCCCATTCCCAGCATGATTTGTAAGTTTTCAGCCACAGAAACGACAGCCATATGCTATTCTTGTGGCAATAATTCTGTTTTTGTCCAGAAAGGGACCTATTTTTGGGGACCTATTATCACTTAAGCATATGTCTGCCTTTTTAAGTTCTTCTCCTCCTGTCTCCTTTCGAAGTCAGAAAGAGAGGGGCCACCAGGATGTTCTCCCCTCAGATCCAAGATCTGGACACAGATCTAAGAGCAGAGTCTCAGTCATAGGGCTTAGGGTCTCAGACAAGGGGCCAGGGTGGGAGGTGGGTGGATATTCCAGGAAAAGAACCCTGGTACCACAGAAACTTGAAGAGGGTCCCACAGGACCAAATCCCACCTTTGTACATATGATAAGTTCAACAAATGCTGGCTGTAAGTCCATGGATTCCAACAGCAAAACTAGGAATTATGACTGGCCCAGTGAAATTGGGAAACTAACTCCTTTCTCTTTCAGAATCTCTTGCTAATTCTAACTTTGCAAGCTTTCCACACAAACAAGGCTAGAGAGAGCAAGCAAAACCCAATTTCAGTTCCCCACTTCTACACAAGTCATTTTGTCAAAGTTCTTACAGCCAGTGCTGAGAGGTGGTCCTCATAGTCACAGAGAACCACAGAAACTCTTTGTCCTTTTGCATTCTCAGGAACTCAAGGGCAAACATACCAATAAAATAGATGTATAATATGCTTTATTTATATAGCCCACCATTCTGAAAAACACCTTGTAGCTTCAAGCTATAGCATCAGCAGTACTTAATCTCTGGGGCACAACATGAGGATACAGAAAGGACAGAGACCAGTAGCCAACACCCAACAAAATCATTTTGCTTGGTTCTTTAAATGAAAATTTTTTAATGTTCAAGTACAAAATACACTAATGGAATTGATTGTCCCTTAAACTTTCAGTCACCACTTGTAGCCGAGTGAAATTACAAATTAATAAATGCAATGAACTGCATAAACTATTCATTTAGTAAGTGACTGTCTGGCTCCACTGGGGCTGAGCAGAGCTGGGGCAGCAGAGGGGACAGGGAGTGAGGGCAGATGCAGAGACTGACCAAGCTCTCTGCAAGTCACTGGTCATTGAGATGAAGGTTTGAGGACAAAAGCATCAAGCATCTGAGAGGGGTTCCAACTTCCTTCCTACCCACCCTCAACCAAGAAATCCCAACTGCCTAAATCACCTGATTTGCAAACTTAAAACTTACAGGGCCTTTAACAATAAGTTCCCTCTTGTTCAATAACTGACAAAACTGAGGGCAGGGAGATTAAGGAACTTATATACAATTATACAGCCAATTAGTGATAGACTTTGAGCCCAGAAGAATATAGAACTCCCTTCTTGAGTAGAATTCTACAAAACTCTCTTACTGTCCATCCCTCTCTTATGCAGTAACTTCCCTTGGTCTAGGGAACAGGATTGGGGGCAGGGGAAGCCAAGCAAGTAGCAGTAGATACAAAAGGTAAATTCAGTTTAATCAACATTTGTCCAACGCTGCTCAGTCCTTCTGACTTCCAACCAGATACCAGCCCACATAAATATCACAGTGACCATTGATAGAAATGGAGATCAAGATGGAAGAGTCATTTCCCCTTCAAAGTTAGTCTTTCTTGGGATTATAGACGGGTAGAATGAGAGAATAGAAGCCTGAACTACAGAACAGCCATCATTCCAACTCACTACAGCATCCTTGACCATTTTCCCATGTTTCCCAACTCTCTAACAATTTAATTGTCACTACGGATGACTCAGCTCCTTATTTAAACAGAATGAACTTCAGGGAAAGTTAAGTCTACCAGTTAGTATGAATTACTGTTACTCACCTGATCAAACTGGCTAAATTAGGGGGATGGGGGTTTGGGCAGAGACTTTAGAAAAAAGGCACTTGCAGAAGGGCCTTGGTGACCTATTAATTATAACATTCTCTAGATAGCTAAACTGCTCCTAGCATTAAGCTAAGGATACCAAGTAGAGTAGAAGATTGCTTTTCTAACTATGCTTGAAAATCCACAAGTCATGTTTTAAGTTGATAGATATGATTACATTAAAAATTTTTAAATAAAAATATCATGGCAAAAAAACAAACCACTATAAAGTGAGTCAAAGACAATAAACAGCAAAAACATAATAACATTTTCCACTCATGTCACTGATAAAGAGCTTATCTTTCTAATATATAAGGAACTATCAGAATCTGTAGGAAAAAGAACTACCAGAATGGATAACAATAAAGTGCACTGAAAAATGGAAAAATATTAGAGAGTTCACAGAAAATACAATGACTCCTGAAACATATAAAGAAATGTTCAATCTCCATTATAATAAAAGAAATACAAATTAAAACACGCGACAATGCCATTCTTCACCCATCAGATTGGCAAAACTCCCAACAGTTTGATTACATACTTTGTTGATGAAGCCATAGAGAAACTCTCTTACTTTCTGGTGGTAATATAAACTCCTACCACCCCAGTGGAGGACAAGTGAATAAACTCGATCAAAATTACAAATGAATGAAGCCTATGGTTCTGCAATTCCATTTCTGGGAATTCATTCTATAAATATGCTTACATATGTGCAAAATTACATATGCACAAGGTTATTCACTGAGACAATATTGAAGCAATAGCAAAGATCAGAAGCAACCCAAATCACCACTGATAAGGACTGGTTAAATAAATTATGGTACACCCAAACCATGGACTTCTATGAAGCTATTAAAGAATGATGATGCAGATCTATTCACAGATATCAGAGTATCTCTAAGCTATATCACAAGAAGAGATAAGCATAAAACTAGATGCTATATAATAAACTTGATTATGAAGCAGGGCATAAGAATCTTTATTCACATTTGTTTGCATAAGCATAAAGAAACTCCGGAGGCTTCTCTAGGAAACTAATGACAGTATTGCCTGCAGTGGGGCTGGAGTTGAAACTCCAGTGGATACCCAGGATGAAGGCAGGAGCTCAAACATTTTGAATCACATGAGTCTATTCCCTATTAAAGAAATTAACTTTCAAAAGGTAGTAAGAAAATAAGACACAGATCCTACCATAAAGAGCTCATGAAGTACTATCGATATTTATATAGATGCACACACAAAAGGACCTACTATAGGTCTACTTAATGAAGCCCCAGAAATAAGAACTTGTTTTAGGCAGGAAATGAAATCATCAGACCCCATGGCAATACTGGGGCTTACCTACATCTTTCCTTGTCTGCAGCCTCCTGTGTCAGCACCTATGTATCTGAACATAGAAAAGCTTCCTCCCAGCTGCGCCTCCTACAAGCTACCCATCTTTAGAAACACAGAAAGAATGTCAACATGGCCACCATTGATATGGGCCCACTGGCACTCAAGACTTCCTGCCAGGCAAGCACCTTCTCCTGCTACCTCCCCTGTCATACATGAGCATTTATATTGGGGGCAGGGGTAGGGACAGAGGATGCACTGAGTTCCAGGACAGCTCCTTACTAAAACTACCTGCCTTAGTTTAGATTCCCTACCAAAGTAGACCTGGAGACAGGAATTTAGATACAGGTAATTTTGGAGACAATCCCAGGAAACACGGCAAAGGCATGAAGAAGTAAAACAGGAAAGGGAGGAATCAATTAAAGTTGTGTCAATAAACAGATCACCACTGTGGAAAAAACTGGAGTTCAAATCCCACCTGGGTACCCACTGAGAGACTGTATAGAACATGCAACAGGAACTGATCTCCCAATGGGGAAGGAAGCTGGGATATTGATCCACCAAATGCCATCCCTCATTGGTTAAAGGGCACTCTAGTGTGTTATTTTGCTGGCATTTCCATCTTATACAAGTGGGCAGTGTGCTTCTGAGGCCTGAGAATGTCTGCAGATAGAGGCATAGTAAGGCACCATGTCCAAGAACTACATTAAACTGAACTCAGGTGGGCCTCAGGGATTTGGCAGTAAGTTTACCTTTAGCATCTGTGACACTATCCTGTGCAGAGCTCAAAAGGTTGAATTTGAAGTAAAATAGTCAGGAAGACACCCAACAATATGTTCAAATGTGTGATGGTCTCATACAGAGTTGATAGAAGTATAAATTACTATAAATATTTTGGAGGACATTTAGAAATATCTACTTAAAAAGTCCATAAATCACCCAGCCAGGCAATAATTCAGTCTTTCCTGATGTTTCCTTTCTTCCTTCAATAAAAATGTTTGTGTATCAGACACTAGGAATACAAAGATTAAAATGTCATGTTGCTATTCCCACTCAAGGAACCTACTGGCCACCTCCTACCACATCCACCATCACCAAAGTCATATATTCCATGTCCCGTATCTTTCAGGTGCTGCAATTTAAAACAGCTAAGAAACCAGCAAGTAACACAGATGAAAGAAGTGAGTCAAAGTAATGAAATAGGAAATGGTAGGGACCATGGCAAATTGAGAACACAAGTCCTCTCCAAAGATCTTCAAATGTAGCTTAAAAACAGAAGGAGAAAGGAGGGAGGGAAGGAAGGAACTGAGGGAGGGAGGGAGGGAGGGAGGGAGGGAGGAAGGAAAGAACGAACGAACCACTATTCAATACTTCTATTCCAAAATGGAATAACAAGGAGATTTACCCTCCTGCCTGAACAACCAAGAAATTATAATGTGTATATTTTTAAAATGGTTTTCAAGACCCTAGACATGTTGCTGGACCATGAAAGCCAGCAACATCTCAAAGCCAGGAAACAAATGAGGTGAGCCCTAAGACTAACTCAGATTCCTACCTTGAAAGAGTTTACAGGCCATGATGGAAACCAATAGACTCCCTGAGCTGAGGAGACAGCTACCACTTGAAAGTCAGATTACCATGAAGGAGAAAGCCTCAGAGAGAGAACTCCAAAGATCTGAAAAGCATCCTCCTCAAGTTTTCATGCAAGCCAGGAAAATAACAGAGGCTAGGGAAAGAAATATCCAAAACAATTAGAGGAAGCACACCCAACACCCACTTGGGGCTGGGAATCGTGACTGTTCCCACCAGCCAGACTGGAAAAGAACAAAATTCATTAGGCACTGAACAGAATACTCAGAAGAGTCTTGCCTCAGCAGTGGAAAATAATTTGCCCTAGATTAATCACTTCTCAGGTCCTGTGTAATAAATCTTAAAATCAAGACTTGAAAGGATGACACTATTTTCAAAAAACCTAGACACATCCCAGAACAATGATCACATTAAATATAATTGGTCTAAACACCACTTATAAAAAATTCAGAGATCGTCAGATTGGATAAAAAAAAAAAAATCAAGAACCAATACACTATCCATAAGAAATTCACTTTAAATATAAAGACAGGTTAAATATAAAAGGATGGTAAAATGGTATACCATGTTAACACAAAGAAAATAATAGTATGAATGGTTATATCAATATGAGATAAGGTAGATTTCCAAGTAAACAATATTACTAGGAATAAAAAAGATCAGGAATCAATTTGTCAAGAAGATCTAATCCTAAACACTTATACACCTAATTACAGAGCTTCAAAATACACTAAGAACTTATAGAACTGCAAAGATAATAGACAAAGATGATGCATTTATGGTCAGATTTCAATACCTCCCTCTCTCAATAATTGACAAATAGAAAAATCAGTAAAAATACAAAATATTTGAACATTATCAACCAACTTGACCTGACATTTAAAGAAAACTCTACTCAACAGATTATACATTCTTTTCAAGAATACACAGAACATTTACCAAAATAAACTATATCCTATGTTATAAAAGAAGTCCCTCAAGGGCAGCCCGGGTGGTTCAGCAATTTAGTGCCACCTTCAGCCCAGGGCGTGATCCTGGAGACCCGGGATTGAGTCCCATGTCAGGCTCCCTGCATGGAGCCTGCTTCTCCCTCTATGTCTCTCTCTCTTTCTCTCTCTCTCTCTCTCTCTCTGTCTGTGTGTGTGTATGTGTGTGTGTGTGTGTGTCTCATGAATAAATAAATAAAATCTTAAAAATCTTAAAAAAAAAAAAAGAAGTCCCTCGATAACTGAAAGGATTCAAGCATACAAAGCATGTTCGGGGTCCATATGGAATTAAGTTAGAAATCAGTAAAGATCTTTATATAATATAAAATACTCATATTTTCCAAAGATCAGGTCCAAATACTCATATTTTCCAAATATTTAGAAACTAAATAACACACTTATAGGTAATATACTTGTCAACAAAAAAAAAATCAAAAGGAAAATTAGTATTTGGAACTGAATTAAAATGAGAACACAACGTATCAAAATTTGTGGGATGGCACTAAGGCAATACTCAGAGGAAAATGTATAGCACTAACTGCCTATACTAGAAAAGGAAAAAAAGATTCTAGAAAATGATCTCAGCCTAAGAAACTAGAAAAACTAGAGCAAATTAAACCTAAAGTATGTATAGAAAATAAGTAATAAAGATTAGACTAGAAAGATTAAATATTAGACTAGATTAAAGATTAGACTAGAAATCAATGATGTAGAAAAAAGGGGATAAGTATAGCTGGTTCTTATAAAGATTTACAAAATTTATTTTTTTTTAATTTTTTTTTTTTTATGATAGTTACAGAGAGAGAGAGAGAGAGGCAGAGACACAGGCAGAGGGAGAAGCAGGCTCCATGCACCGGGAGCCCGATGTGGGATTCGATCCCGGGTCTCCAGGATCACGCCCTGGGCCAAAGGCAGGCGCCAAACCGCTGCGCCACCAGGGATCCCAAGATTTACAAAATTTATAAACCTCTAGGTAGAGTACTCAGAAAAAAAGAGAGAAGTTACAAATTACCAATATCAGGGATGAGAGATACAGATGATATCACTACAGATTCTATATATATTAAATATAAAGATATATTAAAATAATAAGGGGATTTTATGAACAACTTTATGCTAGTAAATTCAACAACTTAGAACGGACTTTTTCTAATACACAAATGGCTAAACCTTGCTCAAGAAGAAATAGCTAATGAATAGCCCTATATATACTTAAGAAATTGAATTTGTAGTTTAAAATCTTCCCAGAAAGAGAAATTCGGGTCCAGATGGCTTCAATGGTGAACTGTACCAAATATTTAAGAAGAAATACTCTTCATTATATATAAACTCTTCCAGAGGAGGGAAAATTTCCCATCTCATTCTAATAGGCCAACATTATCCAGACACCAAACCAGACAAATACATTATTTTAAAACTACAAATACTCCCCCATGAATGTAAGTGGAAAAATACTAAACAGTATTTTAGTAAATTGAATCCAACAATATGGTAAAAGATAATACATCCTAACCAAGTGGGATTTACCTTAGGAATGCAGGGCTGCTTTAATATTTTTTTAAATAATCAAGAAAATTCATTATGTTTAACAAACTAAAGAGAAAACTACATGATTTCAATACACACAGAAGCACATGTTAATATCCAAAATCTATTCTGATTTTTTAAAAAACACGAAATTCTCAGCAAATTAGGAATAAAGGGGAATCTCTTCAATCTGACAAAGGATATCTATAAAATAGCCACATGCTAACATCATACTTAGTGGTAAAAGACAGAAAGCTTTCCTACAAAGCTCAAGAATAAGATGTCCACTCTCAGCACTGTTTTCAACATTTTACTAGAGGTCCTAGCCAGTTCAATCAGAAAAGAAAAAGAAATAACAGGCCTCTCTAAATTAAAAAGGAAGAAGTAAAACTGTCTTTATGCAACATAGTTGTTAGTGCAAAAAAATTCAATGAAATCTGCAAGAATAACCAAGGTTGCATAATATAAAAAGAATACATGATAAATATACAAAACTCAATTGTATTTCTATATTCCAGTGATGAACAATCAGATATTGACTTTTTTTTTTTTTTAAAGAAAACTATTGAGGAAAAGGAAAAAAAAAAACAACACTTTGTGGCCCTCCCAGATAGTTTCACAAGGCTCTCAAGAGCCCTTAACCAGAAGAACTAAATAAACATGGAATTTCAGACAGGATTCACAAAGGAAATGCAGCTGCACAGTGACTGCAATGCAAATTCTGATCTCAAAGTAATCTTCAAAGGTCACCAGGCTGAGCTAAGCTTCACTTCGAGTCTCAGTGAAGTCTCCAGCTCACTAACAAGGGAGATTCCTCTATGATTCTAGTTTATCTACAAAAATGATGTGACGTCGCCCATTCCTCTTGCAGTTGCCCTGAAATGGTCATTCAGTATGAAAGTATGGTAGGAATGCAGGGAGGGGGGAAAATGATGAGTCCCATGGTCAGGCCCAAGGTTAGTGCCATGCAGTCTCTCAGCTGCAGAATTGTCAACTAAGAACATTCCTTAAGCCGTGGAAAAAGGAACGCATGGATAAAAGCAGAATTGGTCCCCAGAAATTCTGGGCCAATAAGTTTTAAGAGCAGAGCCAATCACCCAAAAACTTAGAGAATCCAAAAAGCCAAGTCTGTCTGTGGGAGAGGAAGCAGAGTAATATAACCTATCACCTCACAAAAGACCCTTGTATTAGTCTGCTAGTGGGTGCCTTAACAAAGTACCACAGAATCTTCCAACAATTCTGGAGGTTAGAAATCCAAGACTTTCAAGGTGTCAACAGGTTTGACACCTGCCTTAGCTTGTAGATGGCCATCTTCGCCTTGTGTCTTCATATGGTCTTCCCTCAGCATATGTTTGTATCCTATCTCCTCTTATAAGGACACCAGTCATACTGGATTTGGGCTCACCCTAATGACCTCATTTTGATCAAATTATCTTGTAAAGATTCTGTCTCCAAATACACCCATATTCTGAGGTATTGAGGGTTAGGACTTCAACATATAAATTTAGTCCATAGCAACTCCCCCTGCTTCTACCCTCTCATATATTTTCCAGCTTCCGAAAGATCCAAATCCTTGCCAGTTCTTATCAGCCTCACAGATCAGGTCAGAGGGAAGCAGAGCTGCTCTCACACGTGACATCTTCCACTATCCAAAGCCCATAGCCATTTCTCCCTCAATTCAATTAGGGATTCCTAACCACCAAAACACCAGTAGAACCTTGAACGCCAAGCTCACCCTCCTTCTCCCTTTGGATATCAGTTAAGCACTTCTCCTTCTCCTGCCCTGTTCATTTCAGGATTACATTTAGAGAGCCAACATGACCTATTTAGGCTCTGACCCACTTACAACAGAAATACCAATCACAAACACTGTTTGGGGAGGGGGAGGATGACCACAAATTTAACTGATTGTAAATAAAAAGAATGATGGAAAAGTCTTCACTAGTGTACCTACTGCTGATGCTACTGCAAAATGCCCTGAGGGGAGCAGTTATGGAAATGTGCAATACCCAAGTAGCCCCTTTTGGCATCAAGGCACTGTATAGGGTTTCCAGCCTTGCAAGTGACCTAGAAATCAATGAAGTAGGTCCGTTTATCTTGTTTTGCTCAAAGATGAGCTAAGCATTTCCAAATGTCTGAAGGAAGTTATTTCCTGCCTAAGAGTTGGGACAACTCATTACACGAGTGTGAAAATTAAGGAATCAAGGAGGATACCGGATTAGCCTTCCTCATCCATTCTAGACCAAGAATAAGTGGAATGAGTCTAGAGGCCTCTTGGACAGAGGCTTTTGCTGTAAATACGTTTGAGTAGCTGCCTGACTCAAACAGCAGTTTATTTTCTTTTCTCTGGGAATGCTCTATTTCCCAAGGATAGCTGTGTCTTTGCTATGTGACAAATCATCTTAATCTCCTGTCACAGTTTATCAGTCCCAGGAAAGAGACTTGGTTCAAGCCCAAGCCAATCAGATTCCCTCAGAAGCCTGCAACTTAAGGAGACAGGAGGCTGGGGATCTTTGGGATCCCTCCAAGACTCCTGATAAGAGGGCAACTGGGGACCCTAGACAGGCCTGCTTTTTGCTCTTCCAGAGGCTTGGCTAGTCTCTTCTGCAGATTTTGGCAACCATCCCAATATCCTTCCTATTAATTGCTCATTTGGCTTACATTTGGTCTTCTGTTATGATTAAAAGAATCACAATAATAACAATAAAATAATTCGGTTTTATTTTATTTTTGGTCTCAGTACCTACCACAAGATTTAACTAATGTGGCAATACCTTCACTCTAAATTTATGAAAGGCCAATTTACCCCTGCCAATCTACATGAGATAAGATCAAGAACAATAACAGAGTATCCTGTGGTAGAAAGGAAAAGATTCTTTGATGCCAATCTTTCCTGACAGAACAAATTATATAAAGATTCTTTCTTTGGTCTTCCTTGAAAGGGGAAAAGGTGCTAAGATTTTCTAGCAAAAAGAATGACCTGGTGCCAGATACCCAGCAAGTCAGAAGGGGGGAATATTGGGTCCTAATCTCTGTTGATGTGTGAGCAGCATCCTCAAGTCTGCCAAGAGGTGGCTGGAGGCAATAGGCACTTGTTTTGTTGGGATCTGCTTATCCCAAATGTAATTTCACACAATTTATATCCTCGCTGTGGTTCTTCACATTTACACATCCTCTCTATGCAACCTCCATCCATTTGCATGGCCTGGTCTAAGACTTGGGATCTCTACCCAGCCATCCTTCCACCATGTCCCATCATCCACCCACCCACCCACTCACTCAAGCATGGGAATTTACTGAGCCCCTGGTTGTGCCTCTAGACTGTACATCTAGGTGACTGTGCCAGTCCCAATAGCACACGGGGTAGGACAAACCTCGAAGGTTACTCCAGAGCCCCCACTCACCCTTAGACATCTACAGAACTCTTCTAAATGATTACTCAGTCCCCAGCCTCTTGCTTCCTCATCCAAACTTCACTACACCATTCCTAGCTTCCCAAGATGCCAATTTAACGAGGGTACATTCCTATTCCTACACCAAACCCTGGGCTTGGCATTCAAGAGTAACTACAACTTGAACTAAATCTTTTTTTTTTTAACTTCTATTTATTCTTCCAAATTTACCTCCTGCATGAAACCTCTACCCTCACAGAAGCAGCCTGTTCACCTGCCTCACTGCTGAGCAGATGGGCGCAAGCCTGGAGTTTCCAGAAGCCATGCTGCCAACATGTGAGGAAAAAGAAGCCAACACAGAGAAAGCAAAACTGAGTGGTGGAGGAAAAGAGGTTCCTGATGACATCACTTGGGGACCAAGATAGGGCCTCAAGTTAAATCTAAATCTGGACCTTTTGGCTATATGATTATTTTTCTTTGCTTAATCCTTTTTTTTTCACTCCTGTAGAACTGCAAAATTACTAATACATCCTCCTATATTTCATGTCCCATTTTTAGGCCCTAACTCCTTCTCAAGGCCCTCCAGGGCATGGTGGACAGCTCTCATCTCTAATTTCTTATAATATTGTGGGCTCTTTCGCTCATGGGAGCCTTTCCATACACAGTCTACTGACGAGTATTTCTTAACCCCTCTATATAGATGAGAAGCTCCCAATCCCTTCCCACCCATCCCTTCCATCCCAATTTGCTAAAACCAACACCTGGTTCAAAGGTCAGAGGTCTAGGCTAAGGCAGCCACAAGAACCCAGGAGGAGCAGAGCCTGTGTGGTCATCCTTAGCTAATGATCTAGACTCCTCCTTTCAGAACCCACTCCAGCTTGAGCCTTCGACAGCTTCCAGCAGTCAGTATGGTCAAGCTATCTGCCTACAGGGACCAACTGGGGGTAGGAGGCAAAAATACAAGGTTTCAGAGTAGGTGGAAGAAGAAAGAAAGGAAAGGCAGAAGCCGGGGGAAGAGAAAGCACCAGTGTCACACATGCTGAGACTATCTGTCATGGGCAGAGCCCAGGGGATGAGACCAAGCCATAGACCAGCAGCATGAACAGCAAGCCACCTGGGAGCCAGGTCACCAGAGCACACCCTGGGTCTCCTGCTGTGCCCCTCCCTCCACTTAACCCTGAGATGCTTCTCAGACAAACCTACAAAGGAGCTCTCAGCACACCTTGTGGGGCAGAAGGGGACAGGCCCAACTGAGGAAGCCAATAGCCCTGAAGTCTACTCCACATGCCATTAGCAGGGCTCCTCAGGCAAAGGCCCAGTCTTACTACCACTAGAGTCTAAGGTGATGTGATACAACCACCACAGGTACTTTAGGAGCCCAGAGATAAACTCCTAGGAGGCACAGCATTGCCCCAGTTTTCTCCCTAGCCAGTGTTTCTCTACCACCATTAACCATCCAAGGACAGAAATTATGTCCTACAGTACCAGAGAATTTGTAGTGTAAATAAGGTGCCATGGATGGGAACTATAGGATCCTAGGCTCCATGACTCAATTAGCATGGCAAGGATTTCAATGCTATTTCCTGGCAACTCAAAGGGCTCCAGGGTTGCGGGAAATTATCTCTGGGCTTTCCTTCTACAAAGGAGATAGCAAATCTCCTTTGTAGGTACCTCATCCTACTTCAACCTAGGCACCTCCCTGCTGTCTATCTTTGTCTCTAGTTTTTTGGTTTGTATTCCACAGTATGTTTTATTTATACCATTTAAACCATTTTTAAGTACATAGTTCTGTAGCTTTAAGAACATAGTTCAGTGGCATGAAATATATTGACATTGTTATGCAGCCATTACTGTCATCTATATCCAGAACTTTTCCATCTTACCAAACTAAAGCTCTGCCCCATTAAACAGTAACTCTCCACTCCAAACTCCCCCAGACCCTGGCACTCACCATTCTGTCTCTATAAATTTGACCACTCTAGGTATCTCATGAAATTGGAATAATCCTGTATTTGTCATTTTGTGATTAGATCATTTCACTTAGCAATAATGTCCTCAAGGTTCATCTGTGCTGTAGCATATATCAGAATTTCCTTCCTTTTTAAGGCTGAAAAATATTCCATTATATGTATATATCACATTTGGTTTATCCAATCACCCATCAATGAGTTGCTTATACCCTTTTAGCCATTGTGGAAAATGCTACTATGAACATGAGTATACAAATATCTGCTTGTGTCCTTGCTTTCAACACTTTTAGGCATACACCCAGAAGTAGAATTGTTGGATCATATTGTAATTCTATTTTTAATATTTTGAGAAATTTCCTTACTGTTTTCCACAGTGTCTGTACCATTTTATTTTTCCACCAACAATGTGCAAGGCTCCAATTTTCTCCACAGCCTCAGCAATACTTGATATTTCTTTTTGTCTTAGATAATAGCCATCTTAATGAGTATATTTTTTAAAACAGTTGCAACTGGCAAAATTTGGAAACCACTGCTCTAAAGCACTCAGAGATCTCTGTTACCTTGTCAAGCCTCCTTGTCATCCTGTTCACCTGCATCCACTCTGTGATCCAGCATATTCAATCTGAATACGCTCTTTTTTCCCATTCCCCATCCACCAACCTCCACCCTCCACCCCCTGGGTATATCCCCGCAAGGCCACAGATCCACACCAGCCAACCTTTGGATCCAGCCTGCCTACCTCATACCCTGACTCCAGGCTGCTAGGCTGCTTATGGAACATGCCCTCAGGAAGCTCCAGATGGCTTCAGACATTCAAGGACATGTCCTCTCTCTGGCCGTGTACCTTCAGGCCAGTCACCTTGTCATCCCAAGAGCAAAGGCAGCCAAAAGCATGTTTGTTAGGACATGAAAAGAACATGAGTCCAGAAATCTCTTATTCAGAATCACTCCATGCAACTAACCAGTTATGTGACCCCAAGACTTATGGAAGTCTAACTATTGTCCCCTGCAAAGAAGTCTACACTCTAATCCCTGGGGCCTGCAAATGTGTTACCTTCCATGGAAGAAAGGACTCTGTAGATAAGTTAAAGATCCTGATGGGAGATTTTCCTGGTGGGTCTGATATCACCACAAGGAAGAGTGCTTTCAAGAGGGAGGCAAGAGCCCAGAGAGAGAAGGCAGCAATGTGACCAGGGGAGCAGAGCCTGCAGTGGTGCAAGGCTCCCCCAAGGAATGTGGACAGCCTCTAGAAGCTGCAGGAGGCAAGAAACACATTCTCCCCTGGAGCCCCAAGAAGCAGTCAGCCCTGCAGACAATTTGACTTTAACTCTGTAAGATTCACTGGACTTCTGACATGCAGACCTGCAAGAGGATACACTTGATCTTAGCCAAAAGGCCGAGAAGGGATACCTGCAAGAGGATAAATGTGTGTGGTATTAAGTCATATGGGTTGTGGGTTGTTACAGCAGCACTATGAAACTAATACAGCACCTCTCTAGGGCTGTTTCCTCATCTACAAAATGAAAGACTCTAAACTAAATACTCTGTAACTTCCCTAACAGTCTTGATAAAAGAACTAATCGGGTGTTTGTTGTGTGCCAGACTCCATTCTAAGTCCTTTATGTGCATATTACTTTTTAAACCTCAAAACATAGGGTGCGCCTGGGTGGCTCAGTTGGTTAAGTATTGCCTTCAGCTCAGGTCATGATCCCAGGGTCCTGGGATAGAGCCCTATATTGGGCTCCTTGCTCAGCGGGAAGCCTGCTTCTTCCTTTCTCTCTGCCTGTCTTTCCCCCTGCTTGTGCTCTGTCAAATAAATAAAATCTAAATAAACAAACTGCAAAACAAGGGTGTAAGGCATGTAGCATTATCATCCCCTCACGGTTTAAAGGAGAAGTCAGAGCCCAGGGAAATAAAATAACTTGCCCTAGGTCACACAGTCATAAAGGACAAAGCCAGGATTTGAATCCCAACAGTCTGGCCCTACGGAATCTGTGCCCTTTACCACCAAGTAAAGCCAATACTGATGTCCTGCTTATAGATGAGGAAGCCCAAGATGGTTGTCAAAATGACATAACTAGATAACAGCAAATCTAGACCTTCTGAAGCCAGGGCTAGTCTCACCATTCCATCTGATTCCCAGATTCTCAAGGCATATTTGGACAAAACAGGACATTGAGGTTCTAACTTATTCCTAGAATCCAATTCTCACGCAGATACCCGACCTCTGCCCTCCACTCTCATCTTAAATCCTCTGCTCTTTAAATGGAGAAAAATAAATTAACTACATCGATGGGTTTTCTCTCGCTCCTTCTTCCAACCTCACCAACTCTGTCTTCAGTCTGCCACCATAAATCACTGGCAATTCAAAAAATGGTTTCTGAGAAAATGGGCTTTCCTGGCTTGATGGATGTATAAATTTCCATCTCCTCCATACATGTCTTACTTTTCAGAGGAGAAAAAAATCTTTATTGGCGTTAGCACATTTATGAGTTTAAATAAAAACAAATACATCTCTATTGACTGTAGTTATTATGCTCAGTTTCATGCAACGTAAGTGCTTCAAATAAAAATAGATTGGTTGAAGTGAGCGTGTATCAGTCCCAATAATGATGCAGCCGGGTTCCGTAGCGTATGTGCTTCCGTTAATGTCCCTCAGGCTTGCAGGGGGAAGCATATTGCTGCATGAAGCTTTTAGGGTCTATTTTCTAAGTGTCTAAATGCTCTGGGTAGGTGTGAAGGTTTATTAGCGTCATGAAATGCATCCAGCAGGCCAAGTCTGGCCTTTGCAGAAGAGACCAGCATACAATGGCTGAGAATGGGCCTGACGGAGTGAAAAATGTAAATCCTGTGCCCTGTAAGTCCAGCACCAACTGGTCAAATGCGCACGTGGCACCTACTGCACACCTGCCACCTGAGCGAGGGTCAATCTAGGACAAAAAACTTAGAATTACTTACTTAGACCTGTCTCTGAATGGGGTTGTAGCTCATGAAAGGGGTGCTCTGCTTATCACAGATTCTTTGTTATATTAAACACATGGACCTGGGCATCAGACTACCAGATTCAAACCCAAACTCTATCATTTTGACAGTAAGTAAACATTTATGGAACACAACTGTATACCAGAACCCGTGCTAGGTACTGAGACTAAAAAACTGAGCAAAGTCTCTGCTCCTATGAAGCTTACATCTATAGCAGGTGAGTAAGCCATGCCTTTGGAACCTTAAATTCTTCATCAGTAAGCTGAAGATAATAGCACCTGTTGTGTGGGAATGTTGTGAAACTTAAATAAAATACCTCTAATGTATTTAGCACAGGGTCTGGCACATGAGTGCTGAAAATCCGTTACCAGCATTACCTTTGAGGTCCAGACTTCCTCACATGCACCACTTTATATGCTTCTGGCCTCATCTTTTATGCCAGCCCCTGCTGCAGCCACAGCTCACTGTGGCTGCTAACAGGTTCACACAGGCGCAGCCTGATAATCTAGTCACCTTAGGCCAGTGTCTAGAACTCCTCACCTCCCACCCTAAGGCTCCTCTGTTCATGCCAAGTAAGTAGCCTTGGCACCCATGTATGTGCAACCTGGAATATAGTAGAGTTAGCATCATGGGGAGAACCTTTAACCACAATGTTCTGGATTGAGATGCATCCCTCAAAAAAATAGTTGAAGTCCTAAATCCCCTGTGACAGAAGAAATACATATGTTCCCTCCAGGGCCACAGCTCCTAAAATTGCTGGAATCTCCAGAAGTCATAGATGTCATTTGCATGCTAATGAGATGACTGGTGGCTGGATGCTCCTGGATAGCCTGGGGATGGAGCTTGTTGTCAGGGGAACCCAATGTGATTACAGGGTTGGAAATTTCAGCCCCACCCATTGCCCTACCCCCAGACCTCCAGAAAGGGGAGAGTGGTTGGAGGTTGAGTTAATCACTAATGGACAATGATTTAATCAATGGCGCCTACACGATGAAGCCTTTATAAAAATCTCTAAAGCATTTGGCTCCTGAGTTGATGAATACGTTGAAGTGCTGGGAGGGTGGCACACCTGGAAAGAACTTGGAAGCTTGACACTCCCCCCCACACCTTGCCCTCTGCATCTCTTCCATCTGGCTGTTCCTAAGTTGTGTTCTCTTATTATGAACCAGTAATCCAGTAAGTAAATAGTGCTTCTGAGTTCTGTGAGCCACTCTAACAAATGGTCAAACCCAGGGAGGTGGTCACGGAACCTCCCAGTTATAGCTAGTACATATAGCTAGTACATGATCTCAGAGTCCTGGGATCCTGTCTGCAATGGGCTCCTCGCTCAGTGGGGAGTCTGCTACTAGAGATTGTCTCTCTCCCTCTGCCTCTTCCCACCCATGCACTCTTGCTCTAAAATAAATAAGTAAATCTTTAAAAAAATAAAAAATAAAAAATTTTTAATGAAATAAATAGTGCATCCTTCTTTGGGCTCCCCCTCTGTCTCTGCTTTGTTCTTCTTGTCCCTAACTACTGCCCCTCCCACCAATCATCCCCAGATAAAGGACACCCACATAAGCCATCTGTCTCAGGTTCTGCTTTCTGGAAAACCCAGGTTAAGGCGGCTGGTACCTGGCACATAAATGACATTCCACAAATACTGAGTGGCTGACTGAATCAATGAAAATGTGAAGGAAGACCCAGTCCTACTCTTCAAACAAATTATCAAGAGAAAAACACATACAGTATAAGAAAATAAGTTATAGGGGAATTTGGAGGACAAAGAACTTGAAACTACCAGCTGCCTGACCCAACACAGATGGTTAGATAAAGCAGCCACTTCTAACATTTTTTTTAAGATTTTATTTATTTATTCATGAGAAAGAGAGAGAGGCAGAGACACAGGCAGAGGGAGAAGCAGGCTCCATGCAGGAGCCTGACGTGGGACCTGATCCCGGGTCTCCAGGATCACACCCTGGGCTGAAGGCAGCGCTAAACTGCTGAGCCAACAGGCATGCCCACTTCTAACATTTTCTATGGCTTTCATCTCTGGACCCTCCATGCAATTATCAATCAGGGTTCTTAGAATGCACTCTACTTTAAGAAAAGGAATGTATTAAAGGACACTAGGTAGTTCACAGAATTTCCAAGCAGGCCTATCTCTGAAGATAGGGTACTACAAAGCCAGGAGAAGCAGGGCTTGGCAAACTGGTGCCTGCTGTAACCTGAGCAATCCACAGAGTGACCCTGACCCTGGGGAGATCACTCTAATCCACAGGTGAGCCAAGAAGAGGGAACCGAACCAATCAAACCTCACCCACCCATGGACCCTATACTAAAACTCCAGGCCCAAGGAAAGCTGAACATAATCTCTTTTCTAGGGCTTTCTGAAATTACTAAAAGGTACCATGCTTTCTATCTGGTCAGTAGATAAACCAAGATTCTAGCCCAGGGTCCAGGCCCTTGATGTTCAAAGTATGGTTTGTGGACAAGCAAGGGAAGCATAGCCAGAGCTGGCTAGAAACCCAGAATCGGGGCTCCAACCAAGAGTGGCAGAAACAAAACCCAAGGTTTACC
Organism: Canis lupus baileyi; assembly: GCF_048164855.1. Taxonomy (NCBI): domain Eukaryota; kingdom Metazoa; phylum Chordata; class Mammalia; order Carnivora; family Canidae; genus Canis; species Canis lupus. The sequence continues at coordinate 52,236,063 of NC_132846.1, read as the reverse complement.
AGCAGCCCCAAGGATCACTGTGCACATCAAAGTTTGAGAAGCCCTGGTCTGCTATCTTTCTCAATTCCATGGTTCCCAGATCCAGCTGATAATTAGAATCCCCTAAATAAATAAAAAATCTTTTTAAAAAAAAGTTATTTGAGGATATGAAAGAGAGAGCACAGGAGGGGAAGGGGTGGGGAAGGGGGAGTGGAGGAGGTTACTGAGCCGGGAGCCTGATGCAGGACTTAATTCTAGGACCCTGGGATCATGACCTGAGCCAAAGGCAGATACTTAACCAACTGAGCCACCCAGACACCCCCTAGATAACTTTTTTAAAATGAAGATTCCTGGCCCCACTCCAGGTGAACTTATTGAAAAGGCCTGGGATGGGACCCAGGCGGCTGTGTTTTTAAGTTCCTTGGTGGTTCTTGTGATCAGTGGATTTGGGAACTGCCACCCTACAACATACAGCCTTTGTTCCTCAATAACCTTCCCATCAGTCAGCACTACGACAATTTCAGAAAGGCCATAAGGCTAGCATTGCTGGGAATCATCTGGCAAACCAAATAGGCAGATTTCTGATCCCACCCCCAGAAGACTCAGATTTCATCAGGTCTGGACAGAGCCCTCTGAAGACTGCAGGAGGCCCCTGTACTCCTACTTTGGGGGCATCACCCCACTTCATAATGAACAGATTAAAAGCCATTAAATATTTATTAATTTTGATTTTATAATTTTCTTCTTATATATTGTGGCCAATGTTTTTCTTCCTCAGGGCTCAAATATTTCTGCAGACCCCTGAATTGCTTATAAGGTTTTCCAGACTGAAGCACTGAATGGATACAATGGCAGTGAGTCCAGGAAAAGCTCAGGACTCTGCATTTCTCTAAGACCTGAGGGTAACCCTGATGGGGTGGTCCACAGACTAGACCTTGACCACAGTCAGATCACTAGCCTTCAGAGAAGTGAGGGTAGGTCTCAGAGCAAGACTGCATTAGGACTGGCTGGCTGGAAGAGAGAAGGCAAGAGTTCTGCTGACCACCTGGAACTCCCCATGGTTCCAGAGAAGCCCCCAACCATGGCACATCCCCAATGAGGATCATCTAATACAAAGAACATGGCATGCAGGAAACGCTGCAACTGCTCATCCTATTCAGCACTGCTCAGACCATCCCTAGGACCACAGCTGCTGGCCTTATACCAAGGAAAATCAGCTGAACTAGAAAGGATCAGAAGAGTATAACACAGTGCATGTGCAGGTTAGGAAGTGGATGGTTATAAGAAACATGATTTATTAGTTTGAAGAAAAGAAGGCTAGATAACCCCTGGCAGCTTGCAAGCAAATGATGAACAATTATGTGGGTAGGGGGCCTGAGCCTGGGCATCTGGCTTGGTGGGGAATCCAATGGAGCAGGCCAGCCAGTGCTTCTTTGTGTGGGGTGGGTCTCAGGATCTTTCTGGAGGAACTCACAATCGATGGAAGCCCAGGGTTGGGAAGGAAAGATGAATCTAGGTGGGCTTTCAGATCTATTCCCTACCAGTCTTCATGGAAACCAAATCTAAAATCTGGAGGGCTAGGGGGATGCTGGAAATATACCTGAAGAGGGACATCTCAAGAGAAAATCTATGAGATCAAGACAGATGCAGAAGTGCTTTAGGATGCTATGTCCAGTAAGAGCATGACTCCAAAAGTACACTCAAAGGAATTCTCAGTCTTCATCCTACTCTCACCAATCCATGCTTCATATAGATGCAGGGACAGCTTCAGTGGCTCACTGGCTTCAAAGCATGGAGAGACACCATGGGAAGGGTGAGAGCATTCACTGGCAAATAGTGGGGGAGACTGGCAAGGGGAAGAGCCCAGTAGGCTCAGGCAAACCCTGGGGCTACAAATCATTTCTGATGCCATCACTCAAGATCCCTGCTCCTGAAAACTCTCAGATGTATCAGGGATAGAGGGCTGAGGTCCCAGGTAACGAGGTAAAGTGAGGAGCCAGGGAACCAGTCACACCATCTATACAACCCACTAGTACTCTCATATTAGGCCTGGGAAATAGGTTGGTGGGGTGAACAGTGAGTTGTAGTGACCAGATGGCCATCACAGGATCAAACAGGGAGCTTAAAGGCACTGACCTTGATCCTTCCCTGAAAGGCAGATGCCCTGGGTCTATCAAAGAGAACAGTTAGAGTCTACGGATGTGAATCAAACTGAGAGAGAGAAAGCAATCAACATTTACCCCACTGGCAGCTACAGATCAGCTGGGTGATTAATGTACATTAACAAAATTAATCCTTCTCCCCACAAATGCAACACCTCCAAAGATAGACATGGTTATCCTCATTTCCAGGGCAGGAAACAGGCACAGAGAGGTCTCATCTCTTGCTCAAGGTCACCCAGCCAATACACAAAGGAGTCTGTATTCACTCTAACTCCAAAGCACAGATCCTCAACCCCTGTACTGTCTGTAAGGTTCTGGTGACAGAATAAAAAAATGGAAGCAGGTCCTGCTGGGAACACCTGGGCTCTGAAGTATAAGCATCAGTGTCCATGAAGCCTTCTTAATATGGTAGCAGGTAACACTCATCCTCTATAACACTGCTGATGCTGAGTGGCAGGGGGATCAGGAGACAAGCACATTCTATGCTTCACTCTCTACCCACAGCCTGCTGAGTTCCCAAAGAGTCACTGCCTATCTCCCCATGTCAGACCTGCTCCCAGGGATCCAGAGTCCGTGTCCAATGGGTTGACTGTGTCAGCTTCCCAAAGAATAATAGGCAGGCCCCCAGTGACACCAGACCCCTGCCTCTGCACCATTCTCCTCTCCTTTCCTGTCCCCCCAACACACACACACTACTAGTGACCCCAAGTTTGGCTTCTGTAGTCACTCTGGACCCAGGACTGCAAGGCCCTGAAGCTGTAGGAACAGATGTTCCCCCGCACATAGCTGGACTTGGATCTCAGCAGTGATGGATAAGCATCATTGACCAGGGTGGATGGGCAGCTGTAGATAATAAGGAGAAGGCACCAGCTCCCACCCCTCTCCCATTTCATTTGCTGAACAGTTGCCACTCTCTTCCAAGGCAAGGGAGGGCAAGGACAACTCAGACAGCTGTGCACACTCACCCCACACCCTCCACAACACTGCTTCCAAGCTGAGCACCCCTGGCCAGGACACCCAGAAAGCAACAGTCACACCACCCACCCAGTACTATGCAGGCCTCTGTAGTCTTTCTCCTCTCCCCGCCCCCTCATCAAACGTCACTCAGTGCTTATTCTGCTGTGATGGAATGACCCTTCTGTTAGGGCACCGTCATTACTGTTGCATGGGTGTGTAATTATGGACCAAGACAGACCTCAAGCATGTTACAGAAAAGGAGAACATGCAGCGGTCATCCCTGGCTGGAAGGACTACACCTGATTTTTATTTTCTTTCCTTCTAAATGTACCTTAATTGATTTAAAACTAATTGGCATGCCATGGGCCCTCTTTGCTGAGAATGAGGTCCTCCTTGTAGGTCATTCATAATGACAAACCCCATGTGGCACATATTACCTAGGGACAGGAGTTATCCAGGGCCTGAAGCAATTAGAAAGTACCAAGAGAGTATGTAGAACAAGAGAATCTCTGAGACCCACAGAGACAAGCTGGCTGGGGCCGGGTCAGAATTCTGTATGTAAACTGGATGTGTCTGTGTGTCTTATATTGCTATGTTTTTGTCCCTTTTGTTTCCTCTGAATCTCTAATCCTTTTTGGCTGTGCTAAAAAGGATTAAGAAAGGGGCACCTGAGTGGCTCAGTTGGGTAAGCATCTGCCTTCAGCTCAGGTCATGACCCCCAAGATCCTGGGATCGAGCCCCACATCTGGCTCCCTGCTCAGCCAGGAGCCTGCTTCTCCCTCTTCCTCTGCCCTCTCCTCTGTTTGTGTTCTTGCTCACTTGCTCTCTCTCAAATAAATCTTTAAAAAAAAAAAAAAAGGACTAAGAAAAAAGTTGTGACTGAAGTGGGCCCCAACCTTTAAAGGGAGGAGGAGCATATCCCTGGAATGACTGTTTCAGTGATCAAGGGAAACCTCTCCCCACAAATGCAACAGAAACTCAGGGAGCCCTTGAATTATAGGATCCTTCCCTTACCTGTAAGGCTTTCCTGACAATGCTGAAATTTTTATTTTTGTAATAAGGATCATTAAACTGGGATGGTTTTAATAAAGAACAGGATTCATTTGTGTATACCCATACAGCCCTCCAACACATGCACACACATACATGCACAAGCTCTGTCCAACTCAGCTGACCATTCTTGCTCTCAGAAATACTCCTTAGTCACCAAAAAGCAGGGCTCCCTCCAGGAAGTACTCCCCCACATAGTTATCTCAGTGAAGGTCATGCCTTTGCCACAGACCTGAAAGGTCAGTAGTCTATATTGCCTGCTACCAGGCTTTGTAAATACAGCGTTACTAGAACACAGCCACATCCATGCACTTATGAACTCTCCATGCTGCTCTAGTGCTCCAACAGCAGAGTTGAGTACTTGCAATAGAGACTGTATGGCCCACAAAGCCAAAACTCTCGCCTGGCCCATTGTAAGTTTGCTGACCTCTGCAGTAGACCAAGACATGAATGAAGCTTCCTGGTGTTGTGCTATGAGCAGTCCAAAGACAGATCACAGGGGCCACCCAGGACAGAAGGAGGGCTCAGATGGGGGACACACTGCTCAGGACCCCAAATACCCCTCCCAGCATGCTTACTCTCATGCACAGCACACATCTCCAGGGCTGCTAAAAAAAAACAGTCATTGTGGCAGAGAACTCAGGACTCAGTGGTGTGGAGTCAGGCTGACTTGGGAATCACAAAGCAAATCTTCTGGGATTGTATTTTCTCATTTGCAAAATGGTATTGATAATAGAATCTCTCTAATAGGAATGTTGTAGGAATCAAAGTAGGTATTCCCAGTCACATGGTTAGCATAGTTCCTGCCAGATAGTAGGCATTTAACAAGCGTCAGCTCCCAGCAAGTGGCGGTGCTGGAATCAGTAACAGTACTGCCATTAACCCACACTGGGAAAGCAGCCATCCATTTTCCCCAACAGGAACATCGCGATGAAAGACAAGACCAAAGAAGGACTCTGTTCACAGCCCAGCACCTGGAAACCAAGGTGGGCATAAAAGCTTCTTTTTGTTGCTGGGTGCCTACAACAAGGTGTTAATTCTCTGGAATTATTTCAGTAAGAAATATTCTCAGGGATATCAGGTCCCCTAATTGCACAGCATAATGCATGCACACACACACATTGAAACTAGAGAGATTGAGGACATCTTCAAATTCCTTACGCGGTAGTTATGAATGGAGGGGCCAGAATGATACTACACTTTGCTATTTCCTCATGTTTCAGGAATTAGTTTTCTAAATTGTTTTGTTTTTGTTGAGTGCATTTTGTAGACTGATCTGTGGGCAGGGCACACAGACATCCTGTCACAAATGGACAAACACCCTCAACCATACAGAATCTACTAGGGCCCCTAAGGCAGACAACCCCATAGGAGAAGATGGACTATTCATAAACAGAGGTGGGCACACAAGCAGAATGGGACAAGGGACCTGAGTTCTAGAGATTCCCAGATCAGAGACATTCCTAGATATTTTTCCCATCCATGTGAAGCCTTACACAGCTACCTACTTTTCTGCAAACCTCCCCCTTTCTTCAATGCTGTCTTAATTTTCTCAATTAGCCACTAATACACTTTTAACACTTGGCTAATCTCCCTTTTTAAAAAGAGGTTATTGGCCAAACAAATCTGTGAACCACTGCAGTCCCAGCTGAGGGAAAGGAAGCAGAACTCTTCCACATTTTCTCAGGTCTAAGAAACTCTAGTTATAAAGTCATCCTTATTTTAGTAACAGTTCTTAGAGGAGAACAAAACACTATACCTAAAATATACACATTGACTGTAAGACAGGATAGGACTACAGATACATTAAAATGGGGGAATGGTCTTAGGCTAGAGGAGAAAATAAGAAAAATTATAACAGCAACAACAGCTACCATGTTCCAAGGACAGTGCTAGATGCCTTTCCTGGCTTTTCTCACTGAATCCCTTCCCCCTTGTAAAGTAGGTATTGTTAACCCATTTTACAGATAAAGTAACTGAGACTCTGGGAGTCTTCATTCCTAGAGCAGTTGCGCCCAAAGTAACCAAATCCAGAGCAGCAAAGATCTACACTTTTTTCCATCTCATACTCTAAGAACTGACCCCAGGGATCCACCAGAGACTTCATCCAGAAGTCAAGACCCTGGTGAGACAATCCCAATTCCTTCTTCTGAAAGAGGCCACAGAGCAAAGATGCTTGCAGAGGCCTGAGCCCTCCCTCCACCTGAGCACTCCAGTCTCCCAGTTCAATAAAATATTTAAGAAGATGCACTCACATAATTATTAAAACTAGGATGGAAAAGGATTGGAAGGAGCAGGTGTCAGCAAGACACAGTGAGACTGTGGGGAAGACGGTGAAATCTCCCTCCCCTGGACAGGAAGCCAGCAGGCCAGGTTCCTCCACAATCCTACTCCCAGGGCTGCCATCCCAAGCCCAGGCCCTCTGCCTTCCCTGCAATCTCTCTACCGCCACCTCCCCACCATGCTCAGGAGCTGGGGCAGGTCGAGTTGAAAATTACCTTTAGTTGGTCTCTTAATTGCAGATATCAAGCAAGAATCCAATCAATCCAGCCACAGGCAAGCAGAGAAGGATCGATTCCAGCACTGCCAATGTCTCCGACTTTTCATGTTCACGGCCCAAAGGCATTGTCGTAAGACCTGTGGCAGGCAGGGTAAGGCTAGTGCTTGAGGGCACTTACAGTCGCCCCCAGCATAATTGATAGAGAACCCCCTGGAACTTATCTAGCCTTTCCAATTGACTACTTCCGTTCCCCTGACAGTCCCAGGAAGGGGAGGCCTGGCATGGGATGGGATGACCCCACGGGCCCTGAACCCTATAACTGTGCACATTACCTTCCCAAAGTAGTCACCTGCCCAAGGCATACAGGAAGTAACAGAGCTAGACTCAAATCCAGGTCTCCCTAACTCCTAGCCTCTTTCAGTTTAAATATTACTTATTAAGTACCTACTGTGTGCCTGCTATGCACCAAGCCTGGGAAAGGAGCTGGGAATACAGAAATGAATCAAATATGGTACCTGTCACTGAGAAACAGTGCACCAATCCAATAGTCCCACACCTGTCTGCTCATTTACAATCATCAGGAGAAGATATTTTTTAATAAGGATTCCTGACCTCCATTCCAGAAAATTCTACTTCTGAACATTTAGGGAAGGACCTAAGAAGGCTATATTTTGTAAAGACTTCCCAGGATGGATAAGTTGAAGGGAATTTTTTTTGTTTCTTATTAATATATATAAACATATATTTAAATAATGAGATTATATAAATGACATTTACTTTAAATGAGGGAAGGGTCAGTAGTTATCAAATTAAATTTTTTCTTATTAAGTGAAAGCCTCCCCTGGTGATTCTGAAAGTGCAGCAAGGTTTGGGAACTCAACACACAGTGCTGCCTCCAGTATTTCTTGAAAATTAATGCCCATTTTGATAAGAACAGTGGAACAAGGAGCAATGTATAGTTGATGTACAAGTTCATTCACACTAAGATTTTAGAGGTTTAGTAATATGGCACTCTCCCAAGGTACCACCATTTTAAAAGAGAGCTTAATGGAGAAAGCACTGTTTATCCCGAAAGAATAAATCCCTTATGGTAAAATATAGGCACCAGTAGAGCTATTTGGAGGCAGAAGAGTCTCCTGGCTTCTTCAAATAGCACAGCAGCTGTCCACAAGAAAGAATCAGGGCCTAAGGAAGTTCCAAGAGGCCTTGTCTGGAGCTGGGGGAGGAGCCAGATGCTTCATCACTGAAGCAAGATGCTGTTTCTGCTTCAGCCTGTAGGCCAACCACCTGGTGGCAGCTGGGCCAGTCTGTAATGGCTAGCCAGCTCAGAGCTGCCTCCTCAACCAAAATCCTTTCTCATCCTCAAATCAACCAGCCAAGCCCTGGAGCCTTCCACTGGGAGGACACTACACTGGGAACAAAGGTCCCTGGGGAATTCTGAGGGTTTTCACTGGTCAATGAGACTAAGCGTCCATCCTAGAGATCCCAAAGAAAAAGCCAACCACTCCCAATCAGGGACCATATGATCTAGCTAGGAAAAGGTGACAAATCCATGTTAAATATGAAGGCAAGATAAAGGAGAATGACCAATCTGAGTGACTCCTGGAAACCATTATCCACCAGAGAGGATGGAATAACCTAGCAACAGTAAGCCTAGATGACAGCTAACACCTACAAAGGTGTCATGTACCAGGTACTGTTCTAACACTTCACGTGCATTAACTCATTTAATACTCAAAGCAACCTTCTGTGTGCATTGTACAAATAAACTGAGGCACAGATGTTAAATAATTTGCCTGTCACATACAGGTAGCAAGTGCAGGAGCTAAGATTAAACCCAAGTAGTAAGACCCCAGTGCAATGGTGTGCAGGTACATTCTTAACAACTGGCTTTCCAGGAATGGGGAAATCTGATTTCCATGATGTACATAGCTCTGCCATGGCCAAGATCAAGCCATCCATGTGGCATGACTGAACTCAGAGCTGAAGAGATGGGCAACAGCACACCTTCATATAATATCTCCACCATACAGATATAATAGATATAACTACAAGAGCATAGGTAATAGTCAAAGTGGTAAAACAAGAAGTGATGAGTTCTGAGTACTTATTACCTTTGTTTTTAATATATTTGTAAATCACAGAATTTAATTTTTAATAGTGACTTTAATAATCAGCTCCCAAAATTCCCAAAAATTTGGAAATTGGTTCTTAAAAGCTGGTGTACATCAGCGCAAGCACACTACTGATCCAGAGCTACTAAATATTTGTTCACTCAACAGATAGGTGAGCTTATGAAAGTGGGATCTATTACAGCAAAGAGCCCTGCCTATCCAGACCCAACCTGCCTCCCTTTTTGAAAATCACTAACAGGTTATAGCCCCCAATAATGCTGGTGCCAGGGCAAGGACTAGAATCCATCCATTTAAGTTTCAACAAAACACTTGAGACTCACCTATGTCTCAGTTGCTTTTCCAGGTGGCCAATAATATTAGCCAAGTCAAAGTCTTGGTGGGATGGCCATGGGCTTCTAGATTCACAAACCTGAATCTATCAGGCCAGTCTGCCTAAATACAAAGAATACTTTAAGAACTTGTTATAGAATGCAGAGGCAAGTGGGAGGGTGTATTTCACATTTCCTATCTCCAGCTTTCCCACCTGTACTGAGGAAAGTGCTGAATAAAGCAGAAAACTCTGGCTATTAGAACTAAAGTTTGAGTTCAGGACACTTTGCAAAATGGTGACACAGCAGACCTGGGAGTGCACATGCATGTACATGCACACGTACCCTGCCCTAAGAGAGAAGTTTCAGGGGAGGCATGTGAGGCACCTCTTGCAGGAAAAAGAGCTGAACAGGCCCAGCAGAACTTGCCTCTCCAAACCACGGCTCAGGAAGCCATGCAGCACAGCAGGAAGAAGGCAGACTTGGAAATCAAATAAGCCAACTCTCAGCTTTTGACTTGGTCCTTCACTAACAGAAAATTCCTGAACTTGTAAAGTTCCCTTGCCTGTAAAGGAGGTACCATGATCTATGTTGCAGTCTTTCTTAAGGAGTCATGAAATGTGCCAGACACATAGCAGACATGCAATAGTCTTTGACATAGATATTGAGAACTGGGTGGCAATCATTCTTCGCTCCCAGCCACATCACCACCAGAGTCCTTCCTGGACAGTTGTTGACACCCTCTACCCTGAGCAGGCAAGCAAGCTCAGTGACAGAGAGACTTATGAGCCTTTTTCTAAACCCAACCCTCACTTCACCACCTCTCACTCTTCTTTAACCAACTTGGGCTTTGGTTGCTTCCCTATGCTCCCTCAGGGAACTTGCTTCATAGTGCTGGGTAATTCTGCTTTCTCACTCCTTCTCCTCTACTCCTTTTTCTGCTCAAATCTTTTCTAATTCCCTCAGTAAATGGATCTCCTTTTCCTTCTTCCCCAGACACCTAAAATGATTCCCCATCTCACTCTAGGTGTCAGGCTGAAAGCAAAAGTGAAACCAACAAGAATGGAGGAATGTCTACTTTCATCATGTTCATTTGCTTTTTAAATGCTTTACTTACTATATCAAAAACTGACAGGGAACCCTGGGTGGCTCATTGGTTGGTGCCTGCCTTCAGCCCAGGGCATAATCCTGGAGTCCTGGGATCCAGTTCCGCGTCGGGCTCCCTGCGTGGAGCCTGCTTCTCCCTCTGCCTGTGTCTCTGCCTCTCTCTCTGTCTCTCATGAATAAATAAATAAAATCTTTTTTTAAAAATGGACAGAAAACAATCCCACTTATGGAGCCAAAGTTGGCCCAGAAGGCTTGGAATCCAGAAACAAGTAGAATTAAGGAGAAAAATACTTATCCCATTAAGAATTACTCAGAAGAAATGAGTTCAGCAAGATTGCAGGATACACAATCAACACACAAAAATCAATTGTATTTCAATACACTTGCAATGAATGTACAATATAAAGATGAAATTAAGAAAGCAATTCCATTACAATAGCATCAAAATGAATAAAATATTTAGGAATAAGTGTAACAAAAGAAATATAAAATTTATACTCTGAAAACTACAAAACATTGTTGCTATTAATGAAGACCAAAAAGAAAAAAGAAAAGAAAGAAAGAAAGCCATCCCATGGCCATGGATCATTAGACTTAATATTGTTAAGATGGCAATATATGCCAAATGGATCCACAGAATCAATGTAGTTCCTATCAAAATCCCAGTAACCTTTTTTAGCAGATATTGACAGGCTGATCCTAAAGTTTCTATGGAAATTCCAAAGAACCAGAATAGCCAAAATAATTTTGAAAAAAAAGTTGCAGGACTTATATTTCCCCACTTCGAAGCTACAGTAATCCAGACAGTATGGCACTGGCAAAAGGACTAAATACATAGATTGGTGGAATAAAATTGAGAATCCAGAAAAACTTGTTTATGCCTGGCATATATAGGTTCATAATTAATGTTAGCTATTTAGAGGTCCTCTTCCCCTTTCCCTTGCCATCATAGACTATGGGGATTCAGCTCCATAACTGTGGCTCTTCCAATGCACTTGGCCAGGGTATTTCTTGATTGAATTAACACAGGGAGTTTCATTTTCAAGGCAATTTTTTGTCTTATATAAAGGGAAAAGTATCAAGAAAATCAAATAAAGCAATACAAACCAAGGAATAGACATCCAGAGCCAAGACTATGAGGCCTCCACACTAGCTCCCCTCACACAAAACTAGTAAGATACAAGTCAAGCCATGGATCTGAATCACCCAACACTGGTTCTGGGAGTTAGTTCAAGGAGCCTGGACCTCCTAAAACCCAGGCATATAGCCTCCAGGTTTATGCTTCTCAATTAGAGCTACTTTTGCTGCAAAGAGTAGAAATATGACAAACAGGGGCTTAAACTACAGAGACAATTATTACTTACTGGACAAGAAGTAGAAATAGATAATAGATAGTCCCAAAATAAGTACCCCAACTCAGCCATGTCTTTGGGACCTAGTTCCATAAATTCTCTGCCATCCTCACATTATACTACATTTCACTCATAGTCATAACATGGCTTTGATGTGGGGCCCTCACCACACCCAGCAGCAGCTCTGGCTCCCAGGCCTGGTGGGATCATGGAGGCTATGGCTACTACCACCATTTTGTATTTGTATACTGGAAGATGATGCCAAAGGTTTTTACTATGGAAATGGGAGAAAGAAATAAAAGAAAAAAAAAAGATTAAAAGTGTGTGATCTTCCTCACCCTCTTTACTTAAAACTATGAGCTGTGGACACATTTACTGAAATTTTCCAGACCACCCAAGGGTAATAAGTGGTAAGAGAGAGAAACAGGTACAGGTTTCTCCCCACATAAGTTCATATAATTACACATTTCCTTCACAGAGTATTAAGTTCACTGAGAAAAATTGATCCATTCTCTTGTTTCTTGCCTGTTTTTAAACCCTTTTGACCTGTCTCAGCAAGGGGCCCTGGTCCTGCCAGCCTCCACGGAGAAGCGCGGAGGGTACAGGGCCTGGCTGGCAGCCGAGGTCAAGCCCTGCTTACAAATCATGCTCTGGCCATGCTTCAGGCAAATTTCCACCTGGTACTCAGAGAGCTGCAACCTTTAGATTAATCCTGAATCTGTCAGCTTCCATCATGTTCATTCACATGGGAAACATGGGGACTGGGGGTGGGGGGCAGCTCCATGTGTGCTCCAACTCCTCACTCACACTGCCCTTTGCTGCCTGAGGCCCCCATTTGCTGCCCTTTCTCAGCCTGGTTCCCACATGAACACTTCCTTTCCTGACTCTTGGATGTTCTTCCTCACTTCTATTGTCTCTCTAGCAATCTCCCTCCTCTGCTGTTCTCTAGCAGGTCAGACCACCAGCCCAGTCAGAATTAAAGTGCATTACAAAGCTGTATCATTACAGCAGGACAGTATTTGGATAACTGCATTTCTCAACAAGAGCCAGCTGAGGTCACTCTATAGGGAGCTGGTAATTAATCCTTTGAGGGGGCCCCCAAACCTCTGGGTGGCCCAGCACGGGTTGTCTACATCCCCATCCACCCCATAGCCTTTCTTCTCTCCTCTACTGAGATGGAGAAATAAAACACACGGACAGAGGTGGCCCCAGGCAGGGCAGACAACACTGAGCTAGAAGGCAAAGAGCCCAGAGTGAGAGCTCACTGCCACTGCTCTGTGGCTGCACAGAAATCCCTCCACGTTTGTTTGCTAATCTGTAAAATGGGTGCAGCAGTCTCCCCTACCCCCCTGCTGGAACATCAGGACTACTAAGAGAAGTACTAGGTAAGGAAGGGCTTTAATGTGCCCTGAGTGCGGTGTCCTTGATATCAATGTTGCTTCTCAACACAGGGCAGGTGATGGCGGGCAGAGGTTGCAGACTGCAGGCCCCTTCCAGCCCACAGCTGTGTTGTGCTTGGCCCATGCTGTGTGGTGTGTTTTTAACGTAGATTTGTTGTCAGCGTTTAAAAACCAGGAAATTTCACATAAAAACCCAGATTTCTGGCTTGTCCTGAAAAAAATCCAAAGACCCAGTAACAATTAGCCACAGCTGAACAGCACTTGCCCCTTCAGCCAGGACATTGAGGGAGTTGTGTACACACGTACACACACACACACACCACTCCCCACCCTCTCCTGGCAGCCTGGCCCCTCCGTGTTGCAACTGCTGGTCCCTCTGGTAAGGCATTAAACTCTGAAGACCATCAGACCCGCCATTCATTTCAGCCCTGCCATTTGCTCACACTGTGACCCCAAGAATTTCTCCATGGCTCTGAGCCTCAGTTTCCTCTTCTGTTAAATAAGCAGTCATTTATTTAACAAATAGTTACTGAAGGCCTATTCTGGGCCAGGCACTTAGCAAACAGGGTAGACAAAGAAGACAGTAAACGAGTAAAAAATAAACAACATAATCTTCGTGCTATGAAAAAAGTAAAATACGGGGAGGTTCTAGAGAGTTCCTTTGTAGGGCTCCCCTTAGCTGAGGTGGTCAGGAAAGGCCTGACCCAAGAGCAGGGACAAGTGAATGCCCCACTGCCTGGGGCTGTTTGGGGGACTACAAGTGAGGCCCTTCCTACCTGGTGAGAGCACTGCTAGTCGGGCCCCATCCCCAGCGGAGTCTGGTTAGGAGCCTAAGGAGGAGGTGGGGGGAGTGGGGGAGGGGCAGCTCCCTGGAGCAGGTGGACCCAGGCCTCCCCACCCCCACGCACCAGCGCCTTGCTTCCAGCACGCTGCTTTCAAAGCCTCGGCAATTATCCCATCTATAAATACAGGCTGCAGCCGAGAGGGGCAGAGACACAGGCAAGAGGAATTAACCCTTGAGTGGGCCTCCCCCAACTCTGCTCCCCACCGATGGTTCCCCCCTCTCCCTTCCTGCCACCCGCCCCAGCCTCTCCGCCCTGAACCCCTTCCCACCAGCAGCTGAATCAATGTTTGACTTGCACAAACAGCTGCCCCACTGCAAGCTGGAAGGGATTCAGAGGAGGCAGTCTATATTTCGGTGGTATTTATTCTAGAAGCGGGGAGCAGCTCGGTGTCAGCTCTGCACCAACCCTTAGCTCCTGGCGGACACCCAGCAGGACCAGGCTGCAGGTCGCCCTCAAAGGGCAGTTCTGTCTCCAGTCTCACTCACTCTGGGATGGGGAACCATTTGCTGCAAGCCTAGGATTGAGTTATGCTGGAAAAAAAGTCTTTGTTCTGTTTGACCGGTGTTAAACCAGCCCGTGCTAATGTCCCCTCTCCTGAGCTCCTGGGTTCTCAGAGCCAGGCTTCCTCCCACCTCAGGGCACTTCTGTTCCCACTGTTGGGAGAAGCAGTCCCCGGGTATTCATTGAACACCTCCTCATCTTTCCCCAGTCTATAACCCCTTCCTACAGCTTCATAGGATTTATGATTTCTGATCACCTCTCCCCTCCCCCCATCACTGTCCTGTGAGTTATGTGCCTATTGATACTCACTGTTGTATCCATACACCAAGCACCAGTTAATTGGTACTCACATATTGGTGAATGAGTGAACAGGTAAATGAATGTCCAGTCACGTGTTAACACCATAAATGTGCAGAGGACTGTAAAACTCCTCAACAAGGCAAGCACAGGGCATCCAGAGGGGTGCCTGTCTTGTTCAACACTGTTCCCAGGCCTTTGACCAGGCTTGCCACATGCTTCATACTCTGTGAACGTCTGGTGATGCAGTTGAGTGAAAGCTCCTGCCACCAAAAAGCTCACATTTAGATATTACCAATCCGGTGAGAGGCTTTCCAGCAACACTGCAGCACAGTTCAGAAAGGGTTTTTTTTCCCCTCAGCAAAGCTACCAAATAAATATTACAAACCAAGCTGTAAAATTGGTATCAAAAAATCAACCATTAGTAAGAAGGAAATCAATGAGTTATGATCTGTACATGCATGGGGAATCCTAAGCAATAAGTGGTGTCATGGACAGGGACAAAGGGCTAGTGCTGGCCAGAAGACTTTCCTAGTCAAGGTAGGACTAGATATAGGTTAGATTTGTAAGGGCAGGGGAAGGGAGAACTCATTAATTGACTCAACAAATCTTGAAAACAAGGTAACACAGGGAAAGCTCCAAGAGCAGTGCCTGTCCCACAGGAACACTCAATCAGACTTGATGGCTATTAACTGTTATTATGTAGACCCAATGCAGGTCTAGACTGTGGGCATGCCATGGTAGAGAAGATAGATCCCAACTCTGATGGAAATTTCTTTCTCTCAAAGGACAAGGAAATAAATTGAGATAATTTTAGAAGAGAAGCACTACAAAGGAAATAAACTCACTGGCAGAGGCCAACTTTAGCCTGGGTGGTCAGGGGAGCCTCTGTGAGCAGGTGAGGTGACAGTAGAGTCAAGAATGAGCCAGTCACTGAAGAGGAAGCGGGGGAGGGGGAGATTGGACGGAGTGTTCTAGCACAAAGGACAAGCTAAGCTGCTCCTGCAAAGAAACTATCTAGCTAGAACAGCTGGACGGAGTCCAGAAACACAAGAATCAGCATTGCTGGACTTGTAGTGAGTATGACAGAAAGACTGATCCACATTCTCTTACAATTCTTGTTATGGACTGTTTGTACCCTCCCACCCGCAAGCCTGTTACCAAAGAGGGGCTTCCTGTTGCCCATGGCAGGGCAAAGGGAGAAACAGCTAGGTAAAATTAAATAGCTTTCTTCCTTGCAGGATATATATATTTTTTTAATTTATTTATTTATCTATTCATGAGAGACACAGAGACACAGGGAGAGGGAGGAGAAGCAGGCTCCATGCAAGGAGCCCCATGTGGGACTCAATCCCAGAACTCCAGGATCACACCCTGAACTGAAGGCAGAGGTTCAACCACTGAGGTGTCCCCAACCCTTGCAGGGTTTCTGAGAACATTTAACTTGCTAGTGACTCTTCAAGATGAGGATGTAGAATGCATTGTTTGCCAAGCCTCTGTGACAAGGGAGGTAAAGTGCCCCCACAGGACTGTGCTCTAAGGAAGTCACTTATGGGAAAGTAGCACCAGACACTAAAATTACACCTGTATCAGCCCTCCTGGGAAAGGCTAGCCTGCTTCATAGGTTTCTAAACCAGAATCTGATGCTCTCTGGGAGAGGTCAGACCTGGAACGCAATGAAGAAAGTCCTCAAAGTAGAAGAATCAGACCCAGCCCCGCAGGCTGTCCTTCCAGCATCCCCCTGACTCTGCATCTTTAACTGGACCCATCTTTAACTCTCCCATAAAGAAAATGCCTCTGGTGCTTCAGATCTGGAAAAGGCAACAGCCACAGGGCCTGGGTTCCTGCTTCCCACCTCTGCTCTGGCTTTCTCCTTCCTTCTTGTGTCTACCTGCCTCCTGGCTGGCCATTGAATTTTGTTTTCTTTCATACACTCCACACTCACCTCTGTGGCTTTTCTAGTCTTACGTGCTTTCTTGCTCCTGTGCCACTGAACATCCTTGGTAGCCACTACCCAGACCAAACAGCCCTGATCCTTGAAACAAAATTCTGATGTCAGCCCATATAGCTGCCCCCTGTTGGAGGTGGGTGGAGAGTACTCACACCTATCAATGGGACACTCACATCAATTACTGGGACATCAACTAGTCTCCATCAAGTTTCATTATGGAAAGAGACCTACTTCCACAGGGCAGAAAAATCATCAGTTTTGGCTGAAAAATCCTAGCAAGCCTTGGTCAAGTTAATGGCTAAGTTGTAGAACTCTGACCACCGAGCACGCTACTTTTTTCACTTACAATCCTTTGTGTTGATAAAATGGTAAGTTAAAAAAAAAAAAATAAAGGACTTGCACTCTTGGACAAAACAGAATAACAGGACCCAGATTTACCCTCCTATCTTAAACTTGGAAAATCAGACAAAACATAGGAACACAAGTTTTCAGAGATTAGGTAACAGCCAGCACAGGGCTATGGTGACCAAGGAAAGAGCCAGATGAGCCCTTCTAGGGACCAGCTTACTACATAGAGGCAATTTCTGACCACAACAAAAGGAGAGGGTGCCTAGTAGTCTTTCTGGGTGGAGGGGTCACAAATCAACCCTTAGCAACAGCTACCCAATGCCACTGCCTTTGTGGCTACTGTTTACCCCATATTTCTCCAATGTTGATACACTGCACCAACTAATCCATCCTTGTCCACTGGTGTATATCCCAAGACCCCACAGATTAAAAGTGGCACCATTCCACTTACCTTCATTAACATAGTCTTCACTGATCTCCAAGCAATAGAGATCCAGCTCCCAAACGCTATCCTACCATCTGCTCTCCCAGACTCAAAGGTTAGATTTGTTAGTGGGCTCTAGGAATCAACAACACCCATGGAGAGGGAGGGAGGGAGGACAGAAGCAGCAGGTGAGCTTCCACTGACCCTTGGAAGAGCGTTGAAGCTGAGATGACACTTGTCGGTTATTCTGTGTTGGGATGAAGGGGCTAGAGTATTGTATCCTGGCTCCCATCAATTATTGGATGTAATCCACTCCAGAAGTGGCTGTGGCCTTGAACTGGTGCCTCTTTGCAACGGAGGCCATCCCGAAAGGGCTGACAGCTGAGGGCTCTCAGACATGACACTCCCAGCAGATAGGGAATCAGCCCTGCATTTCTGAAGGAAGTTCCAACTGGCACACCCAGCATCCACTATTCCCTCCCAAATAAGCTATGGGCACGTAAGCCCTTGCTTCAAACTTTATTCTCAGGGAAAACTAAAAACAACTGGGACCAATTGAGATACTTAGTTCACTCAAAAGGCAGGAGAGATCCATATAGCCCACTAAATTGTTACTTAGGAAAAGAAGAAAAGGAGAGCTTCTCTAGGAGAAATGGGAGTCTTTGTAATCTCTGGAAATATCTGACTGAAGCCTTAGGAATTTTCTGCCCCATCTCTTTTCCAGAACGTCCTTTATTTCACCCAGCTTGAACCTACTATTGAAGGAGAACTTTCTGGACCTCCAAACACTGAACATCATTAGTCTCTGTGAACGAAGCTCTGGGCGTTCAGCAGCTGAATTGCAAAGTTTTCGTGGGAAGCTTTGTACTAGGTATGAGAACACAGCAAGGCTGGGCTGGGTGCTCAAGCCTAGTCAAGGTCTAGGTTTGAAGCAGAGCCACATCTAGGAGAGCAAGTTCAACCTGGCTGGGCCTAGTATTGGCCTCCTTCCTCTTCTTCCCTAAATACATCTTTCCAGGGCTCTACATCTCAAGACAGCACAAGAGCAGAGGGAGAAATCCCATAGCTTTTAAGCAGCTTAAAAACTGGGAGAGGATTGGCTACACCGAAAGTGCGAGGTATGCCCAGGCAGAAATCAGGCTGATGTGCTGTGATAAATGATCCAGGGGGTAGGAGGAGGCATATTCTCAGGGCTGGCCTAATTTATAGCATTGTTCTAGCCAGAGCCCTGTGCCATTGGGCTAACTGGCAGCATCAGCCCCACACAGCAGCCTCAGCCAGAGCTTCCAGCAGCACCTAAATGCATCCAGCCTTTACTTTCTCTCTTGCATGAATTTTAATCCCTCCTTCCTCACTGAAGACAACCTCTTTTTTTTTCTTTTTTTTAATTTATTTTTTATTGGTGTTCAATTTACTAACATACAGAATAACCCCCAGTGCCCGTCACCCATTCACTCCCACCCCCCGCCCTCCTCCCCTTCTACCACCCCTAGTTCGTTTCCCAGAGTTAGCAGTCTTTACGTTCTGTCTCCCTTTCTGATATTTCCCACACATTTCTTCTCCCTTCCCTTATATTCCCTTTCACTATTATTTATATTCCCCAAATGAATGAGAACATATAATGTTCGTCCTTCTCCGACTGACTTACTTCACTCAGCATAATACCCTCCAGTTCCATCCACGTCGAAGCAAATGGTGGGTATTTGTCATTTCTAATGGCTGAGTAATATTCCATTGTATACATAAACCACATCTTCTTTATCCATTCATCTTTCGTTGGACACCGAGGCTCCTTCCACAGTTTGGCTATCGTGGCCATTGCTGCTATAAACATCGGGGTGCAGGTGTGAAGACAACCTCTTAATTGAAGAACAGAAAGGTAAAGTACCGTGAGTAAGGCACGGTATAAAAACCATTGCCATTGGCATCACACTGACCAAAGATCCAATCTCTGCTTTACTACTTACTGCTTTAGGCCCTTGGGCAACTTCTACTACCTGACTTAAAGGATGGCCATGAGGATTAAGTGAGAAAATCTATTTAAAACTTGCCCAAAGTGCTTAATAAAATTTATTTCCTACCCCTCCCACCGTCAGATTATTTTGACCTCCCTAAACTGTGCAAAGAGCTACAGGGATACAACATGTGACTTTTATCAACGGACTTACCATTTATAAACTCCACAAAGACAGGGAGCACATCTCTTTTATCCACCATGTACAGTCTAGCACAGTGCCTGGCATGCACACATACGCAGAAATATTTGTTGATTGAATAATGGATGGATTGTGCAAATCCAAATCTTAAAATCTTCAGGACCCAAAAGAGCATCTACTCCAGGGATAGCAAATCACTGACTTGCATCCCCACCCCAACTGATTTATAGTTAATACATAGAACACTGTGTTGAGAAGGATTCTGAGGCCACACTTCTCCTCAGCAGGAAAGAGTGGTGAGATCGATTAGCAAATCTCTGCCAAAAGTATGAAGAGGAATAAAGCATCACGGGTGCCTATACTTACACTTTTTGATTCAAACTAACATATCACTTTATCGATGAGGAAGTGGGGGATCCAAGATCACGCAGCCAGTTAATGGCAGTTTTGAGCACAATCTTCAATGCTGGATATGAGCAGAAGAGAAAACAAGGCTGGCAAAAGCCTGATCTGGAGGATAATGGTAGGCAGTTGAGAACAGAGGCTGAGAGACCTCATCCAAGTGGCCTTTCCTCCCAGCCACTGCCCCAAGATAAACGGTTCTCTTCAATCCCCATTAGCAGAGGTACAAGCAGTAATCCAGAAGAAATGCTGATGGATCGCACAGACTGAGCAATTTCAATTAGGCCCAGAGACCAAATTCCCCATTAATTCCCTCTTCACCACATCGTTTCCCTCAGGCCACTTCAGTTCTGCGGGTACCCCACCCTCCTTCATTTTTGGTAAATGGCTGCCCTCCCTCTTCCTCAGCCTCCCAGATTCCTCAGTTGCAGCCCTCACTGAAGATAGATTTGTCTCATCTCTCAAGATCACTGCTTGGGAAAAGCGGAGAGAAGAGTAATTAGCAAATTCAGCATTCTGGTAACCCTTCTACAGGGAAAGATAATCATTTGTTAGCTTAAGTAAATCCCCGCACCTTGATTAGCTGTCTCACTTTGACAAAGAAATGAGAACAGGCTCACTCATTGCTCCTGGGGCTCTGCATGAAACCTGGGAGGTGAGCAAAAGTCAAAATAATTTTTATTTTTTCATTGAAAACTGAGGACTCTCCTGAAGGAGGTGGAGCATAACTTCTCATTCCATCAATGTGGGCTGTACCTAATGACTTCCCTCCAAAGAGTATAGTATAAAAGGATCAAAAATAATAACTTTAGTTTGGAGAAACCTGACAAACACTCTCATGGGGGGGAGGGAGTGGGGATGCGGGGTGGGGTGTCAAGGTCAGTATCGTTAGTGATAAGTCATGTTGTTAGTGATAAGTCATCTTGTTAGGATGTGACGAGGAGGAGGGCCCTTCACCTCTCTGGTCTTACTCCCAAAACCCGCAACCCCAACTGAGGGACAGTCCACAAAATGCCTGACCAGTACTCCTCAAAACTGTTTAAGTCATCAAAAACAAGCAAGAAGTCTGAGAAATTGTCACAACCAAGAGGAGCATAAATGTCATGGGATAACCTAGATGGGATCCTGGAACAGAAAAAGATATCAGGTAAAAAAATATGGAAATCAGAATAAAGTGTGGACTCTATTAGTTCATAATAGAGGATCCTTGTCAGTTCATTGATTACAATAAATGAACCATACTAATGTAAAAGGTTAATATTAGGGGAAACTGGATATAAGGTATATGGGAAGTCTCTGTATTATCTTCACAAATTTTCTCTAAATCTAAAACTATTCTAAAATAAAATGTTTATTTAAAACAATTGAAGGCTAAAGGTCTTAAAGATCATCCCTAGAACAACTGAGGCAAGTAGCTCTAGAGGCACTTCTGGTGACAAGATTTGTCCACATTCTCCCTACCTCTGAAGTGACTCTTTTTTAAAAAAGATTTTATTTATTCATGAGAGACAGGCAGAGACATAGGCAGAGGGAGAAGCAGGCTCCCCACAGGGAACCTGATGCTGGACTCAATCCCAGGACCCCGGAATCACGACCTGAGCCAAAGGCAGACGCTCAACCACTGAGCCACCCAGGTGACCCCTGAAATGACTATCATTGTGCAGGAAAATGGCCTTTTCTCTTCACACCTAGTGTCAACTGGTCTCAGTTCTACCCACGGAAAAAATATGGAGCCTAGACTCTCTTTTCTAACACACCTTCAACTGTTTCAGAGTCGTGCTTTATCAAATCCAAAGAGACCTACAAACATCTTCTGGTCCCAAACCTTCATTTGAGAGACAAGAAAACTCAGACCCAGAAGTCAGGAAACTCACAGACACTGACACCCAGGTTTGGTCACACTAGTCCAAAGTATTTTTCTTTATGACACACACTGCTCTTCAGAAGAAGGTTAAAATGTGTTTTCTGTACACAACAGTATTTCCTTCAACTGTTATCATAATTTGGAACATCTGAGTACTTCAGTACCCTTCCAAGAAGACCCTCATCAGCTGTGAATGTCTCTTTTATCCTCCCCCATAGTCTTTTCAAGAAGCAGTCAGGATTAGGGGTATTAAAAAAAAAAACCAATATCCCCTCCTTCCTAACAGTTGATGTCCCAAATTGAATAGAATGCTCCAGATCATATTACTCTGTGGTATAAAGTTACAAATAAATAAGTATCCCTTCCTTAAGCAAGCCTCAGATGCACATTAGCTAACTGTCATATGCATGAAGCATGGATCCTCATGCAGCCTTTATAATAAATCCAAATGTCAAGGTCAAAGGCACCATCATTTCACAGCCCCATTCCACCTCCTTCCTATCTCTTCCAAAAAGTTTTTATCCACTGAGAAAGAATAAAGGAAGGATCTAGGCAAGAACTAACATTCATTGAGACTACACGAGGTATATTATATATGTATTACCCATTGATTCATTCAATTAGCATTTCTTGAGCACCATGACGTGCCAGGAATTGGGGGGAGAACTGAGAATACAAACATCACAAAACACTATCCAGGGCTTCAATTATTTTAGTCCAGTAGGAAAGACATTCATATCTACAACAAATTGCAGAACCATGTGATAAATAATGGAAGCATGAGATTGAGAGGTAACACCCAATACTTTGTGAGGGGAGTATTATTTGCCTGTGACTGTTTTCCAGATGAGGAAGCTGAGGCTTCAAACAGTTAAGTACCTTATCCAAAGAAATGAGTTTCTCAGTGATTGGGGCAGAGATTTGAATTCAGGAGCTGTACCTCTGAAGTCCATACTTTTCCATTATAATAATGCTTCCCAAACTAAATTGTTGATTTGTAGTATACAAAATGTGTCCCAGGGTCAGTTACATCTGAGAATATAAAATACTATATCTTCCTCTTAGAAATTCAAAATGTCTATATGCATAACAAAGGCTCAAAGAAATCTTACAATAAAATTTCTGTTTAACCTAGCAGCGTCCTGGACATAAGTGGCACTGAAATATTTTTTTCTGAACTTTATATTTAGTATATATATATATATATAATTGACATATAACATTATATTAGTTTCAGGTGTACAACACAATCATTTGATATTTGAATATATTGTGAAATGATCACCACAATAAGTCTAGTTGCCATCTATCCCATCCATAATTACAATTTTTTTCTTGTGATGAAAAATTTTAAGATCTACTCTTGTAGCAGCTTTCAAATATACAATATTGTTAACTATAGTCCCCATGCTATATATTACATTCCCTTGACTTATTTTAGAGCTGAGAGTTTGTATTTTTTAAACCCCGTCCCCCATCTCACCCACTCCCATCCCCTCCCTACCCCACCTCTGGCAACCATGTATCTTTCTCTGTATCCATGTGCTTGGTTTTTGTTTGTTTAGGTTGATTTTGGGTTTTTGTTTATCGATTCCACGGGGAGTTTTTTTTTTTTCAAAGAGTACTTACTAACATATAGAGAATTAACACTACAGGAATACATACCTCTCTATTCCCTGCTGTTATCCCTAAGGTAAACAAATGTCACTATGGCACCTCTGGGAGAAAAAGAAAGCCTAACTTGGACTCAGCAGGTTAGAAATGTGAGAAAGCCAAAATGTTTTCTGAACAAATACATAACCATGGAGGCTTAACAGAAGGTTTTGCCTAGATGACATGCGGGTAAAGACATATCTTGGGTCAAGACCATTTGGGTTCAGCTCCAAACTCTATTCTTGAGCTAACAACCTTCCAGAGTTTCCTGGAGTTCGCTCTGAGGTCTTGACTTGCAGGAGGCCAATAGAAGTTCTGGAGGCATTAAGCCAAAGAGGGGGAGGGCACAATAAGAGAGAAGAAAGACATCTGGCAACACAAGTCAGGAAGAGGAATATGATAGGAAATGGCCAGGAAAGGGAAGTTCCTTGGAGACACAAGAGGTAAGTGTTACCCTGTTGTAGAAGCATGGCTTCCAATCACTGCTTGTGATCACAAATACCTACTGACAGCACCATATTTATTTCCTTTTCCTTATCAATCCCCCTACATTGGGGTTTCTGAACTATAGAACTTTTGACATTTTGGGCCAGCCAATTGTTTGGTGTGGGAAGAGGACTGCCTTGTACATTGTAAGGTGTTGAACAACATCCCTAGCCTCTACCAAAGGCCAGAAATACATCCCAGTGGCACCAAAAATGTCTCCAAATATTGCCAAACATCCCATGGGGTGGAGGTTGTGGGATGGGGAGCATCCAGTTTTCAATCAATGGCCTCAATGGCTCTTTGGCGTCTATCACCACCCAAATAAACTGCTACCAAATAAACTCCAAATAAGCAATTAGCCTGCAAAACAAAGATAGAAGCTCTCCTGAGTATTATCACCTGGGCCTCAAGCTGCTTTCCAACAGCTTTCTGCTTTCCCACTGCTTACTGCCAGGTCATATGGCTTCTGCTCATTCCTGAAGGCCCATTTCAAATATCACTATCTCCTTCTGTAAAGTGTTCCTATCAGCTTGCGTCACCTGTGAACCTTTGCCTTCCTGCCTTATCCTCCAATTCATGGAACAGCACTATTCGTAGTGGCACATGACTGACTACCATTGAACATGTATGTATGTTTGATCCTGCACATGCTGTAATTCATTTTGAGTGAGTGAACATTGATAGAGCATGTATGATGTGTCAGACACCGTGCTGGTGCCATGGGACACAGAGAGACAGGATACGATCTTTATCTTTAAGAAGTTCACAGTCTCATGGGGAAGATGGGCCCAAAAGCTGCAGTCCTCCACAGCTGCTTTTCTTGTCTCCTCTGGGGGAATCCCTAAGGATAAAGGCAAAAATCTAATCTTTCTTTTGTGTCCACCACAGTGCTAAGCACACAGTAGGTGCCCAAAATATTGCAGTGAACTAGAATCAGTGAGGAAATAGAGCTTCTATGAAACCATATCTCCATAAAGGCAATTGATATCTACTGCATTTCCACTGGGCAACTTCTTTTATAAAGTGATGGTAAACAATGACTGTCTTTATTTGGAAAAATAAAAAGATAGCAACCCTATGTAAGTTACCCTTTCTTTTTTTTTTTTCCCACTTCTACTCCATGAAATCCAAAAATCTAAGACCTACTGCTTAAATAGAGAAAGTACATAAAGGGAAGGGAGAAGGGGCAAGAAACACATTTAAACAATTTGGAAGTAATGAAGACTTTGCAAAAATAACTATCAACAACAAATAGGCTAGGGAATATGTGGGAAATGTGAACATATACAAAATCAGCAAATTGAAAGAGCCTACATTACCAAGTCTTCGGGGGGAACAGACTAATACTAACATTTTTGAAGTGTTGGAGAACAGAAGGACAAAAAGAATGTGAGAAGACAGATGGAGGTGTTTACCTTCTAAAGCCAGAAATAATAGGAGCCCTAAATGGCCATGGTTTAGGAAGGCTAGCTGTAGCATTTCCAAGAAACAATGGAAAAGAGCTTAAAATGCTTGAACAACAAAGATGAATAGTGGACACAAGCTATAGAGCAGAGACACAGTTTCCAGTTTGAGTCAGGAGACAGAATCCACAAATGTCAAAGCTCAGAGACCCTCAATAAATAGTAGCAGGAGTTATTAGTATTATCATTGACATGTTAAGTTTCCCTGGCCCTGTAACCCTGTCCCTTCTTCTCCTTGGATTTGAACTAGTATCACATGAGGCATTTATACACAGCCTTGAAAAGAACCAAGATGATGACTACAAAAGTTTCCCAAGGACTCTGTCCTTATCATTCACTTGACAAAACTAAGAGTGACCCCAGAAAGAGAAGCACAATCCAAAGCAGCAAATGGAGATCAGGCCAGTCTGTTTCAAAGAGCACCTCTGTCTAGAGTCTCTACAGTTCTAAACCCACTTCAGGACATGCTCCACCTACACTCTCCTTCAACCACACCACAGCCTGGCCCACCCCATGACAGTTCTCCAACAGCAAAATGCATTTCCCTGCTCACCCCGTGCAGCCACCAAAAACTTACAATATGGCGTAAAAGCCAACAAAAGAGCTTCTCCAATGTAGAATTGGTGCCAAAGAGCCAATAGCGCATGTCAGGAAGAGGAGTGGTGACGACTTACATCTGATGGGCTAAGGAGCAGGGTAAGATCATGACCCTCCCCACAGTAGGCACTGGTCAATCTTAGGTGAAAGGGTTCAAAACAAGACCAAGAGACCTTAAGGAAAGACAGCATTTCCTTAGCCAAGTCCAAACTTTGCCCAAATGGTACAAGGCCTTTGACACAGTTACTTCTGGGCCATGGCTTCAGCCTATCCAGCCCTGAGAAAGTTGGAGCATCATGGAAGAGCTACATCCACTGGCCTGAAAAGAAACACAAATCTCAAGGCCAGCCCCAACCAAGAGATGAGAGATGTATCCAGCCACAAGAGAAACTGTCTCTATTGACCAAAATATAGCCAGCCACCAAACAACTTGAAAATGAGAAAATAAGTCGGTCTTTTATAGTCAGGGCAAAGATATGCAAAACCTGCCTAGGGATATTAACATATCTATAGATGGAATATGTCCATTAAAGAAGAAAATCTGGTAAGGCAGTTGTTTTATCAAATTAACAGAGCTTTTTCCTTAGTAGGTGGTAAAATGTACCAGGGGACACTAGTATTTTTTTAAGTGAAATAGAATAGAAAATATAAGAATGCATGACATGTAATAATAATGATAAGCATTATTTCCAAGTGTGTGTGTATGCGTATATACATATGTAGTAGTTTCAGTTTACAATGTATATCTTTACTGTAGGTCACTATCAAATTTTTTTGAAAGTCACTGCTCTCAAGCAAACATCAGTAGAGTCTAGCAAAGTTCTACTCAAATGAATCATTCATATAATTATTATTAATTCAAAATATGCATTGAGCACCTACTATAAGCCAGGTTTACACTGGGCACTGAGACTAAAATGCTAATGGCTACAATTCCACAGTTCTTGCTATATACTTGGCACACTTCTAAGTTCCTTATATCTCCTAATGCATTCATCTCTGTTGCTGCAATGGATTATCTCTACCCAAGGTCACTATAGATTGGGCCCACGTTACTAACTCCCCTGGTCTGAGCTTGTGCTGGCTAGTCCAGTGCAGGCTTATATATCTTGGCTCCTTGAGAAACCTGCCATAAGAGAAAGAATGCACTGCATGGAGTATCCATTCCACTTGGCGTTTGTCACCACACAAATTGAAGGCCTGGCATTCTTTAGATGTCAGTGAGCTCACGGGCTGATAGATCAATATTTGGGGCTGCAAGCCTGCAAGTCAGTCCTGGACAGCAGGGACTTCCACAAGGAAATGCCCCTGAATAGCTATGTATTCCTGGCTAAGTAACCTTTCTGTGCCTCACTGTCCTCAGTGGTAAAATAGGGACGATGACAATATCTACCTCATAAGGTTGCTGCAAGGATTTAATGAAATAGTATATGTAAAGTGTTTAGCAAATGCCTACAATATGGCAAATGTTAGCTAGTTATTATTTATTGAGCACTTAGTATGAAATTTACCATTCAGAGGAAGAAATATCACATAGACAAGATCAGGACTCTATAATGCTGTGTGGGGCTAGAGGAAGTCAGGGAAAGGGTACTTAGTCAGAAAGGTTTGGAGAGAAGACAGTATCTGGAGATGAGTCTGAAAGATTGAACCAGTGGGTGAAAAACGGGGGAAGGACATTCTATCCAGACAGAGAGAACAACTTGGCAAAGACCCAGAGGATCTTTTGTATCTCCTTCTGCAACACACCTATGGATAATATCATTCAAAGAATCTCCAGCAAAAATTTCTGCAGCACAAGTTTTTCCAAAGCCTTTTCTAGTGTTGGGATATACATGTAATGTGCACAGCTATACGTACTTCTAGGCAGGTAAAAACCTCAGCCCCAAAGAAATTTAAAGGATAAAACATCAGTTCCCAGAAGCATTAAAAATGGAAATTCTCCCATAAGGATGGACATGCGTTAGAAATGTGGTTCTTAAAGTGTTCTTCCCAGACCTGGGACCCTATTAGGAATACATATACTCAGCCTTCCCCAAACCTACCAAATCAGAAATTCAGGAGGTGTGGCCCTACCATGTGTGTTTAAGGACCACTGCTTTGGAGAAACTTGCCAAGGAGGAGACAAAATTAAAAGCAACAGCAGTCCAGGCAGCAGTTCACGTGAAGAACTACGCTCACAATGCCCACTGTCCTACCCCATTTAACACAGCAGCTAAAGAGCTCAGATTCTGTAAACCTATAGCCTGGGGTTTGACCCTCAGCTTTGGTACTTGATGGCTACTACCTCCTTCAACCCCTGCATTCTCATCTACAGGTTCATCTCAGGACTTAGTGACATGTTCCCTGTAAAGCACTTAGCACAGAGCAGTCCTTTGAGAGCCAATACCCTGGAAGAAACTCCAGCAAATCTAACACCTCAAAAGTGTCAGCATCGCTATGGATCTAGTAGCCTTTGGAACAGTGATCTTCAAATTGGGGTACACATACTCTTGGAGATACAAACATATTTGGTTTGGGAGCATGAATTTATGAGGATCAATTCCAAACCCTCAGTTTTCTGGCAGACTCTCCTAAAATTGACCTGCCTGTGTTGGGCGAATCAAGAAGAGTTTTCATTCCCTACCTTCTCTTTCAGGGAAGCCTTCCTCCCTACTACTAAAAGAAAGGCATAGTTCTCACTCATCCCAAACCTTAATATGTTGCATCCTGGAGTATAAACTTCCAGGGCTCCAAACAGAAGGCATAAATAGACATACTGATGTGAATGTCTGTAATGAGCAGGTAACAAATTCATCCGCAAGTGAGCACCTCAAATGATTGGTTACATGTTCTTTCCCCAGTAAAGTGTTTTCCACATAATTCAAGGAGGATCTAACTGAGCTGTCAGCTGACAGATCATCAAAAATAATTTTTGATGATATATCACTATGTGATTTTAATATGTGAGTTGGAAGTCCTCAAATAATTCAAATGCAACAGTATTCCTTATATTTACGTCTACTTATGTGAACATTTTCCATATACTTATGTGAATACTTTCAGCATTTATGTCTTAATAAACAAAAAATAGGATTGTATTTCTAATTGTCTCATTCTACCAATAAGTAATATTTATCTACAGGTTGATGAAATAATTTGTAAAATCCCATCCATTTCATACAGATGCATTTCTAATGTATTTCACTTTTTGGTTTAATAACTATATATAAAAATGCATATTTGTGTTGTTTCTCAACTGTATAGTAATAATAATTATAATGATAATTCATTCCGGAAGAAATGCCTCAATACTGAAAGCCTTTTAGTCACATGAAATGTTTTAAAATGCTATTTCAATTCATATGTATGTTTTTGTTGCAGAGAAGTATGATACTAAAATCAATGAAAAAACTTTCAAGCATAAAAAATATATTACATTAGGATAAAATTCTGTGGGGAAAGTGGAATGAAAATATAAGTCAAGGAGAAAAGAAATGATGTAAAAATATCTGACTACTGAAGAAAAGCTTGTTTGGGTATTTGTAAATGAAACAGAATAGTATCAAATCTCTATGATGTTTAGGCTTTGTTGGAAAATTGAAAAAGAGCAAAGAAGTATTTATTTTTAAATGTCAGTATTTACAAAATGCCCCAAATCACAATCTTTGCAACTATATGAAGTTATAATGGGAAACGGTAGATATCAAAACTCACCATCTAGTTGAACCAATTTGGATATTCTAGTTACTTTTTCTATGTAACAAGCTAATCCAAAACTTGGTGACAGGAAGACATCATTGAATTAAGGTTCCCACATAATCCAAGGAGGACCTAAGTGAACTGTCAGCTGGTAGATTAAAATCATTTTTAATTTTTAATGCTCAATTCTAGAGAATGACAGATGATTACCGGAGGGGAGATGGGTGGGCAGATGGGTGAAATAGATGAAGGACATTAAGAGTACACTTATCACTGTACACACTGAGTAAATGTATAGAATTGTTGAATCACTATATTAAAAACCTAAAACTAATATAACACTGTATGTTAACTGCACTGGAATTAAAATTAAAATAAATGAATAAATTACAAGTTTAAAAATAATAATTGTGAATGATGGACCACTATATGATTTTAACATACGATTTAAGAATAGCTCGGATAATTAAAATGTAACAATATTCCTTATAGTCCTCAGATTCCATGGGTCAGGGTTTCAGACAGGCTCCTGCTGGAATGGTTTGTCTCTACTCCACAATGTCTGGGGCCTCTGCTGAGGAAACAAACACCTAAATGACTCAAACACCTAGGAACCAGAAGAGCTAGACCTGGAAAATCCATTTCTAAGTGGCTTCTTCACCTTGTGTCTGGTATCTGGGCTGGGCTGACCAGAGATTGGACTCAGATAGGACTGATGACGACAGTACCTACATATGTGTCCTCTCCGTATGGCTTTGGCTTTTCACAGCATTGAGAGCAAGCATTCCAAAAGAACTAAGTGGAAGTTGCATGGCTTTTTATGACCTAGCCTCTTGTAGAGTCATGCAATGTCACTTCTGCAGGGCTCAGTTGGTCAAAAACAGTTACCAGATTCAAAGAGAGGAGACACAGATCCCATATCTCAATGGGAGGAGTATCAAAGAACTTGCAGTCATTTTTTAAAACCACCATATTGGTTGAGGAGGGGTTTTTATTTTTATTTTTTGCAACTTACATTCCTAGATAGATGATAAAAGATAACATAAACTCAATTTGAAGTTGAATAGTACAAGTAGGCTGTTGAACTCAAGGTTGGAAGAGATAAAAGAGAGATGTAGCCAAGAAAGCCTTCATCACAAACACCAGCTGAGGGCCTGTAAGCGTACAGCTCAGAAAAAAATGCTAAGAGGACTGCACAAATATTGCAAGACTCAGTATCTATCTCCAATGCTAGTAATGAGTTCAAATCCCAACCTTCTATCCACATACAACATGGCTTTGGGAAATCCTACCTAAGCCTCACTTTGTGTATCAGCAAAATGGAGAGCAAATGCTAGGGTTGTGGTGAGACCTAAACAAAATAGGATGAGAAGGAGGTATCATGGTGCATGGCACTCAGTAAGTGCTTAGTAAATGCTGTGCATTTGTTTATTCATTCAAAGAACCTACACATGTGGGAAAATTGAACGGGCATCAACCATAAAATTGACAGAGAATTAGTATTCCCCAAACATAAGTCAGAGCTCCAAACCTCCCTTACGGGTTCAGTAAGCTTGACTGAAATTTATGTAGTGCAAAGCTTAGAGGGTTTAGACCAATTTTCCTGGAGGAAAATTAGGACAGATTTTTGAAGATCTTCTGATGTCCAGGCTAACTGTCAAGTCTTTTGCCTGTGAAGCTCATCCGGATCATTGTTGCCAACTTGGAAAGATCTATACCATTTCTCATGAGAAGCCAACTATCCCAATCTGGGCTACTTTTTCTAAACATTAGATCTGAATTGATTTATTTTATCCCTAAATGCATTGGGCCACAGTCTTCCTGAATGGATTAAGTCAGACCTTCTACTTTTAGCAGCTGGCTCATTCAGTCCATTTCCCTACTATAAATACCTACCTGCACTTGTTTTACAGTAGAATTCTTTTGTCATCTGATTGTCCCAGTCTAGATTAGAGAGGAGAGGTAAGAGAGAATGCAAAATGGGATAGAGGACAGAGAAAGAGGGACTGCATTGCTCTAGGCTGCTCACTGGCTATTTTCACAGACCCCAAGGTCCATAGGTGACCGAATGTGGGAGAAAGCTAAGAGCTTCTAGCCCTTTTCTACATATTTCCTTGAGAAGTTGGCAGCTGTTGGCAACTTGGTCGAGTCACTCAGTCTCTGTCATATTATCTACTGGAAGTTTCCTTTTCCCAGTTTCATATCTCAGTCCCCCTGTTCAGAGCATATGGATACTGACCCCAGCTTCCAGGGCAGATCAAGAGAAGTTTTTTTTAATGCATGGTCTTAAGGCCCTCAAGTGAAAATAAATTTTCGTAGAATCTCATACCCTTCTCCTTGGAGTCCCAAAGAAGGAGTCACTGAGTTTCCACCAAATACTGATCTAACCCCTAATGAAGTCAAAGCATTTAAAGGAAATAGTTCAGGCCAGAGTCAGATGAAGGAGAGGGTCCACTGGGAAGCTACCTGGTGTGCCAATACATAAGGAAAGGTATGCTCATCTATCACCAAGGTGCTAGTACACCACTGGAAATTTAAGGCAATGGAAGAAAAAACATAATATCAAAACTTCTTAGAAAAAGTAGAAGGAATACCACAAAACAATCCTGGAGATGTGACTAAAACCTAGGA
Organism: Canis lupus baileyi; assembly: GCF_048164855.1. Classification (NCBI taxonomy): domain Eukaryota; kingdom Metazoa; phylum Chordata; class Mammalia; order Carnivora; family Canidae; genus Canis; species Canis lupus. Next base: position 52,203,814 of record NC_132846.1, on the reverse strand, counting down.
GCCATACTTTGGGTTGTAAATATTTGTCATTTTAGGGCAGCCAGGATCTAAATGTTCTCCCTATGTTGAGGTCTCGACCAGTGTCCTCCCTCTCCATTCCTCCCCTTACTATCCCAGTTTTCAGCTGTTCCTCCAAATTAAAGTTAAACAAATATTTGATTTGAACAAAAAAATTGATTGAAGGGGGCAGGAAATTATCACAGCCCACCAAGATTCCCATGTGTCTCCATCTGGATACTTCCCCCAAGGATCTAAGAGGGTTATAAAACACACTTGTCCACCTGCATTCAGGCACCAAAGGACCACTGTAATTCAATAGCAGCCAATGGGAAGTAGAGTCCCCTGGCCTCTTCAAGATGCATGAAATGCAGATGTGTCTCAAATAATAAAAAAGTGAAAAGTATTCATTAAAGATTTTCAAAAACAATTCATGCATGATGACCAAGTGGGGTTTATCTCAGGAACACAAGGTTGAAATTATAACCAATGGGATCGCCTGGGTAGCTCAGTCAATTGAGCATCCAACTCTTAATTTTGGCTCAGGTCATGATCTCAAGTTCATGGGATTGGGTCCTGCATCAGGCTCCACACTCAGTGTGGAGTCTGTTTGTTCCTCTCCCTCTACCCCTCCCCTGGCTCTCTCTCTCTCTCAAATAAATAAATAAATTTTTAAAATATTGTTAAAAAATCAATCAATATATGTAATTCATCATATTAACAAAATGAAAAATAAAAATTGACCATCTCAATAGACTCAGAAAGATTAATAGAAAATGATTCATAATAAAAATTCTCAGGGCTCTCAGAAGTTTAAGAAAGAATGACATAAGCAAGGTAGCTGCCATGCCTGCCTCCACTACAACTCTGACCTCCCTAACCCTACCACCACAGAATAATAAGCCAGGATTCACCACATCTATTGGGTAACTATGGAATATTATACCAAAATATAGAAAATTGGGGAAAATACCTATGGAGTTATATGTAAGGGTAGACATAAAACTATAGGTCAAGTGGTAGCCATGAAGAAAATGAGACTAGAAAATAAAGAGGAAGAAGTTCTTAGTACCACAATTCAGGAAATTTCTCTATTAAAGGAACTTTGTCATTCAAATATAGTCAGTCATCAAGGTGTGCTTATACAGGATTCAAGGTTATATCGCATCTTTGAATTCCTTAGATTTTAGGAAATAACTTGGATTCTATCCCTCCTGGTCAGTTCGTGGATTCTTCAGTAAACACTTATTCATGCCAAATCAGACAAGGGATGTTGTTTTGTCACTCTGGAAGAGCTCTTCACAGAGACTTAAGATCTCAATATCTATTAACAACAAAGGAACAACTAAATTGGCTGCTTTGGACCTTGCCAAAGATTTTGGAATATCTAATAGAGTATATATCATAAGTAATAACACTCCATCATGGATCTGCAGAAGTATTGCTGGGGTCAGCTCATAAGTCCTGTTGACATTTGGAGTACAGATGCTATATTTGCATAATTATCAACTAATAAGCCACTTATCTGTGGAGATTTAGAAATTGATCAGTTCTTCAGGATTCTCGGAGCTTTGGACACCCCCAATAATGAGTGTGGCTAGAAGTAGAATCTTTATAAGACTTGTAAGAGTACCTTTCCCAAGTGGAAGCCAGGAAGCCTCACATCCCATGTCAAAAACTTAGTTGACAATGGCTTGGATTTGCTTTCAAAAATGTCAGCACATTGGCAGGTTAATCCCACCAAACAAGTTTCTGGCAAAATTACACTGAATCATCCATATTTTAGTGATTTGGACAATCAGATTGAGAAGATGTAGCTTTCTGACAAAAAGTCCCCACATGCTGTCTCGAGAACAGATAGTTATATTTGTTCTGCTACCTCTATTTTTGTCTTGTGTGCTCTCTTCTCTGTTGTAAAACTTGAGCTGCACTTCATCATCTAATTTCAAAAGTGTAACTTAAAAATGTAAATATTGTTCTATATCAATTTAAATATAGTAATTCTTTGTATGAGTGTAGATCTCACTGTAACAAGTATTTGTTACTATAATAAAACTGTAAATCTAGTATTAATGACAGGAATTGGGAGGGGCTGTTTTTAAACCTCTCAGTAAATTAAGAGCAGAAGACAACTTCCTCAACCTGATAAAGAGCATCTCTGGAAAACCCACAGCTAGCATCATACTCATAGTGAATGACTGAATGGCTTTCCCCTTAAGATAAAAAATAAGGCAAGAATATCTGCTCTCACCATTTTATTCAACATTATACTAAAAAACCTAGCCAGTTTAATAAGGCAGCCGAATAAATAAAAGGCATGCAGACTTGAAAAGAAGTAAAACTGTCTTTGTCACAGATGACATGATTGCCTATGCGGAAAATCCTAAAATATCTGCAAAAGAGCTGATTTTAGCAAGGACACAGGATACAAGGCCTATATTAGAAAAAAAAGAATTTTTATATTCTAGAAACAAAGAATTAGAAATTGAAATAAAACAGATACCATTCATTTAAAAGAAACAATACTGTATTAGTTCTCAATTGGTACATAACAAATTACCAAATTAGCAGCTTGAAACAACAAACATTTATTATCTCACATAGTTTCTGAGTGTCGGGAATCTAGGAGCAGTTTTAGGGGGGTAGCATGGCTCAGCGTCTCTCAAGAGGTTGCCATCAAGATGACAACTAAGACTGCACTCATTGAAGCTTTGACTGGGGCTGGGGGATCTACTTCCAAGATCACTCATTCACATCTTGCTGGTAGAGGCCTCAGTTTCTCCTTTATGAAGGTCTTATTTCTTCGCCACATGGAACCTTCCTGTAGAGTTGCTCCCATGTCTTCCAGGGTAAGCAATACAAGAGAGAGCAAAGAGGGAGCTGTAATGCCTTTTATTACTTAGTCTCAGAGGTGGTAATCCATCACTTCTGCCATAGAAACATTGGTCATGTAGATCAACCCTGGTACAAAGTGTGTGTGTGTAAGGGGGTACTATACAAGGGCACAAATACCAGGAGGGAAGGAGTATTTCAGGCCAATCTGGAGGCTGGCTACCACAAATACCACTTACAATAGCATCAAAAGACATAAAACACTTGTGGATAAATTTAACAAAATATGTGCTAAACCCCGTTACACTGAAATGACAAAATAATTACTGAAAAATCTAAAGAAGACATAAATAAGTAAAGATGTATACAATGTTTATGGATTCAAAGACTCAATATTACTAAGATGTCAATACTGCCCAAGGTATTGAGACTCAATATAATCTCACAATGCCACCGGGTTTTTTTCTTAATAGAAATTGACAAACTGATAGTGAAATTTGTATATAAATGTTAAGGACTTAAAATAGCCAAAACAACTTTGAAAAGAAGAACAAAGTTGGAGGAGTTAGACTACCTCCTACACTACATCCGAAAATAGTGTAAGAACTACACTATTTTAAGATTTACCATAAAGCTACAATAATAAAGACAGTGTGCTATTAACATAGGATAGACATATAGATCAATAGAACAGAACAAAGAGCCCAGAAATAAGCCCACTCATATATGGTCAATTAATTTTTGACAAAAATGCCAAAGAAATCCAATGGGAAAAAATTTTCAACAAATGTTGCTAGGACGATTGACTATCCCAGGAAGAAAATAACCTTGAACATTTGCCTTATACTATAAACAGGAATTACCTTAATATTGATCACTGGCCTAAATATAAATGCTTAACTATAAACTTCTAGAAGAAAACAGAGGAGGAAAATGTTAAAACCTTAGTGTAGGCAAATAATTCTTAGACAATAACAAAAAGCACCTATTCCAGAAGGGGAAAATTGATAAATTGGACTATATCAAAATTAAAGCGTTCTATTCTTTGAAATACAGTATTAAAAGCAAATAAACAAGCAAAAAAAGAAAATACAAGCCATAAACAGAAAAAAATATATGTATAATACATATATCTGTTAAAAGGCTTGTATTTAGAGTATATTTAAAAACTCTTTTTAAAAAGCTTCTATAGCTCAAGAGTAAAATATTAACTCAAAAATAGGCCAAAGAAAAAAAAAAATAGGCCAAAGAGGGGGGCACCTGGGTGCCTCAGTTAGTTAAGTGTCCACCTCTTGGTTTCATCTCAGTTCTTAATCTCAGGATCATGAGCTGAGGCCCCACAATGAACTCTACGCTGGGCATGGAGGCTACTTTAAAAAAAAAAAAAAAAGCAAACATTTGAACAGACACTTCACAAAAGAAAAACTATAAATGGCATATATACAAATGAAAAGTATGCTCAACATCATTGTCATCAGGAAAATGCAAATTTAAACCTCCAGATACTCCTACTACCCACTAGAATAGCTAAAATTAAAAAGAGAAACCATATCAAGTGTTGGCAAGGATGTAAAACAACTGGAAACCTCATATTGTGTTGGTAGAAATAAAAAAGAATACAGCACTTTGGAAAAATTCAGCGATTTCTTATACAGTTAAATATTCACATACTATATGACCCAGAAATCCCCTAGGTATTTACACAAGAAGAATTAGAACCTAGGTCTATACAAAGACTTCCTGCAAGTGTTCATAACTTGCTCATGATAACTTTTATTCATAATAACTCAAAACTGACACAATCTGTAAGTCCATCAAAAAAGTGGTAAATTGTGCTACATCCCTACAACAGAAAATGCTGTTTTAGAAAAGAACAAAATATTGACATAAAAAAGATCAAGAGGAGAGGACTGACTACAAAAGGCTGGTGGGGAGTTCAATGGACATGTTCCATGTCTTGACTGTAGGGCAATTGTGTGGGTGCATATATTCAATAAATAAAATTTATTAAACTGTACACTTAAAATAAGTGCATTTTATTAATATCTAAGTTATAACTTAATAAAAGTAATTAAAACATTATAAATGAAATATATTCATATAGTTAAGAAACTTCAACTAGACATCGAAAAAATCAGTCATCTTTCATCAAATGTCTAGACTTCCAGATACCCTCTCTCCCTACTCAAAGGTAACACTACTCCCAGTGATTTTATGCATTATTCAAAAATTGTCTATGCGCATAATCCTCTACACTGGTATTTGTATATGGATATTTATATAGGTATGTCACACAAATGTGCACATATACTTTGTTTACATACAAGTAGACATCTTTTCTATTATAGCATGTTTTTTGGTGCCTGCAGTTCCCATGGATGGTCTCTTCCTTGCACATTGACAGAGTTCCATCTTGAACCTAACACTTCCTCCAAAGTCATAGGAGCCTGCTCAGTTTACAGGGAGATGCAGCCAGAAGCAGGATTTAAGGCCCTGGAACAACTCCAACCAATACAGGATGGGTTTGGTCAATAAATGTCCCAAACTTCCCTCTTGCCAAAAGACAGACAATTCTGGGAGAAATTCTGGGAGGCAGGCATTCCATGCATTTTTCAAAGGTCTGGATTTAGGCTTCCCTTACCTATAGCAGCAACTTAATAATACACCTTTTTTTTTTTTTTAATTTTCTATGTCACTGTCTTCACATTGTCATTCATTTTTTTTGTGGGTTTACTTCCCAAATAAACTACCTGCACCCAAGTCTTTGTCTGAGGCTTTCAAGAGACCCAAAACCAAGACATGCACACACCTTATTTTTTCACACAATGTATCTTATAGGATGTACAATGTCAGCCTATATGATCTGTCCTATTACATCTCCTGGCTCCATAGTACTCCACTTCATGGTATGCCATGGTTTTTATAACTGTATCCCTCATCAGTGGATGTTTTAGTTGTTTATATTCTTTTGCTATTGTATACAATATATGTTTTTTTAAAAGATCCCTATGCACACATCTTTACAAGATAAATTTCTAGAAATAGAATGGATAAGGCAAAGGGTAGTCATGGTAGTCTTTAAATAGGAAGCATCCCTGATATGACTGAACTATAAAATCTTACCTGTACACACAGTTTTTTAGTCATAAATCCAATGTGTGATGATGTGCAGTTGTCCCTATCAGAGTTGGTGCTAGGCTACATCCCTATACCCTATGGCTCCTTCTACTCAATTCTCTAGTCCTCTTTTCTATGGGACCCACTGCCATCTTGCTGTGACCTCAAACAAATCAGGAAGAGGCCCTGAGTTAGAGAGAACACAAGCTAAAATAGAAAGAAATGGCAACAGAGAGTGAACAAATTGATTACCAGAACACTAATTGATTACCAGAAACCAAGGGGTTGGATAAGGTAGTTCTCTTATCAGTTTGCTCAGTTGTAAAATGAAGGGGTAGACCTAAATTATTCTCTCTAAATCTCTTCTGTTTAATATTCCAAATTTCTGTCACCCAAGCAGTTTGTAGAAAGGGCCACCTTATACTCATATCAGGTATTGAATCAGCCCCAATGGAATAATTCCACGGTGTCAGTCCAGCCACAATTAAAAAAAAAAAAAAAAACTCTTGGAACCACTGGCAGATGCTAGAAAGTACTGTGTAAGCTAAGGATCACCTTAGATCACAACAGAGACTCAAATACCTCAAGAACAAATGCAAACAGGGAAGTCTTTTTTCTCGGTTGGGAGTAGAGATCTACAGATCATATTTTGGGAATAATGTTTTAACCCCATGAACAGCTGGAGCACATGCTTTAGAGTCAGAAGGACCTGAGCTTAAATCTGAGTTCTAGGATGCCTGAGTGGCTCAGTCAGTAAAGTGGCCCACTCTTGATTTTGGCTCAGTTCATGATCTCAAGGTTGTGAGATAGAGCCCCTTGTCAGACTTTGTGCTGGGCATGGAACCTGCTTGAGATTCTCTCTCTCCCTCTCAAAAAAATATTAATAATAATAATAATTTTTTTAACTCAAGTTCCTCTGTACATACATATGGCCTGGAACTAGTAATTCTGTAGAAATAAGATAAATAAGCCATTTAGTGAGACTGCAGTAAGAACTAGAAGAGGAGATAGTGAATTTATGTCTTATGCTGAGTGGTAGCTTCCAAAGACAGTGGTAATGGAGTCAGTTGAAGTGGTTGACTTTAATTTGGGAGCCAGGTTAACCTATATCACACACACAAACACACATTTTTAAGAGACAAATACTTGCAACGGATTGAGTGTTTGTCCCCCTTATTCATATGTTAAATTCTACCTCCAATGTGATAGTATCAAGAGGTGGGGCATTTGGAAAGGTCATAAGGAGGGGAATCCTAATGTATGGGATTAGTACCCTTATAAAAAAGACCCCAGAGAGCTCCCTCACCCTGCTACCACGTAAGGATGTGTCAAGCAGACAGCCATCTATGAGCCAAGAAATGAATCTCACCAGACACAGAAACTGCCAGCACCTTTATCTTGGACTTCCAAGTACCTTGATCTTGGACTTCCCAGCCTCTAGAACTGTGCAAAATAAGTTTTTGTTTATAAGCTGCTGAGTCTATGATACTTTTGTTATAGCAGCCCACACAGACTAAGACAATACAAATGCTATACACTAATCTTTCACCACTTAACTATTCTGTTGCTATGAACATTTAATCATTTCCAAACTTTTATAAATGAGTCAATGAATATCTCTATATACTCATCTTTGACATCATTACTTAATAAGTCCTAAATAGATGTTAGGCAACCAGGACTTTTAGGTGGGGTGGTGCGGGCAGCTAGATTTTCATTGCATGAGACACAAGTCAACCTCACATTCATCCAAAAACATTTACTGAGTTTCTAGATGCCACACATTACCCAAGCACACTTCATATCATCTTACAGTGCTTCCCAGAATGGGTACAGGCATACCTCCGTCTATAGAATGAATGTGGTTTTCTGGTGTAAATTGAATTCTTATGAAATGGGAGAGAAGAGACAAGAGCTGAGGTTTAAATATGACTATGTCTCAGCCCACCATAGACCAGGAGGTGAAAGGAAACTCTTCAGAGAAGTGAGAGAAGAGAATAGAAGAGTCTAGAATACAAAGGACCCCAAACCGAATGTGGAGCATCCTGTTTCCTCCCATCATCAGAACATGAGTCCAGCCACCTGGGTGCAGTTTCACCATAATTTATTCAACACATCAACTATTTACCGAGCATCAATTACAGCCACTAATAACTCAGCTGTCATTCACTGAGGCAGAATAATGTAGAGGTTAGAAATGCAGATTCTACCTTTAAAAGAATGAAGTTAGTCTATATAAAATGACCCATAGGGATAATAAGTAACAAAATTAGGGTAAACAACAGTGTGTAGCAAAGGTGCAAAAGGTATGTATAAAGAAGAGGGGATATAAATGCTTGTTTATGCATAGCCTATCACAAAAAAACTGGTGAAAATAGCACTACTTCTGGCCATGGTAGAGTACTAGGGACTCTATCCAACCAGGTTTACCTTACTTCCTTAAATAGCTCTAAAGAAAACAGAATTAAACAATGGCTTTAAAACACTGAGCGGCAGACAGCATGTGAATAGTCACCAATGGCTGGGAGCAGGGAGAGGGAGGAGGCAAGTCCTACACTGTCCTGGCTTACTGCTAGCAGGTCATTTCTGGCCACTGATCAGGGAGGAAGACCCAAGGCAAAGCCTGATGGTCTCCCTGAGTTCAGGAAACCAAGATGGCTTTCAGGGTGGCAAAGCAGACTGGTGGGGAAGAGTATCAGAGAAAAGAGAGCTCCAGCAATCGCAGAGAGGTCCCTTCTAGTTGTGGCCTGAGTACTTACCAGCAATCATGTGTGAAGCCACCAGAAGCTGGGAAGACCCACCACAAAGCAGTAAGCCCAACAATTCCCATACTTCACATGGGGCTGGAGATGGTTTATGCTCCACCAGCTAGAATGGAAAGACCTCATAGTCCACGGGGCATAAGGTAAAAGCCTCAGAAGTGGGGACACATTGGCCCTAGACTGAAAACTACCATGACCAGCATAGTGAAACATAAAAGTAGGGCTTCTGGGTGGATGATTGGGAGCAGAAAGGGGGAGATTGGGGCTCAGAGTCAAGGCTTGAAGTATACTACTTATTCACTGTACATCTTTTTGCACTATTTCAATTTTTTACTGTAAGTATTCCCTTTTTAAAAACTTTTTAAAAGAGGAAGTCTCTGGAGTCAGCCTGTCAGGGTGAGGATCTGACTCCACCTCTTATGAGCTGTATAAAACCCAGCAAGTTGCTCAACCACTCCAAACTTTCATGTTCTCATCGGTGGGATAGATTTCTTTGGGTCATTATGAACATAAATTGAAATGTTTATATAGAAACTAGCAGCACCTCGCACTTCTGTGTAAATATTGGTTTTACCTCCCTGTGATCCACGCCTGCCTCACTCACTCATGTGACCCTGATGCCATTCCCCAGCCCTGAGAAGGGACAGTTTACTATGGCATTAGGTGGTGAGTCCCTTGGGAGGTGATTAGGTCACCAGGAGGAGCCCTCATGAATAGAAGCAATGACCTTATAAAAGGGACCCCAGAGAACTCTCTCACCCAGTCAGTCATGTGTGGTAACAGTGGGAAGGTGCCATCTATGAACCCAGAAGCAGGTCCCACCAAACACTGAATCTGTTGGTACCTTGATCTTCGGCTTCTCAGCCTCCAGAACTAGGACTGTAAGAAATACAATCCAGTTATTTCAGTGACCTATCATCACATTTCAAGTCCCTAAAACAGCAAGCAATTGCTCTAATGAGAGTGGTATGGAGACTTTTGCTGAAAATCCTGGGAAGAGATGCTAGTTTTTCAATGGGTTGCTCAGTGAATAGACTGAAGCTGCCAGTGGTCATTTTTAATGACCCTTTAATGCCACCCTTTAATGGTGGCACCCTAAGACCCAGATTGGGAGTGGAACCCAGGCAAGGGGTAGCAGAGCCTAGAGATGGAGACAGATGTGGTCCTAATGATGTCATTTGAGTACTGGGATCCAGCCATGCCTAAAGCCAGTTTCTGTTACTAAAACTAGAAGAGGCCTGACAAATTCAGGAGGGACTATCATTATTCAATTCATTCAACAAGCACTGAGCCCACATGAAGTGCCAGAAACTTTGCCTGGAGCTAGGCATTCCAACATGAGGCCCAATCCCAGGAAGTTTATAGTCTAATGGAGGAGACCCTTATGCAAAGCAACAACTGCTGGGCTAGAGATATTCCCAGGATGCTCTACGTGAGGCACATCTAGAGCATTCGGGGGGGGGCGGGGGAAGCAGGCTAGATATCCAGAAAGCCTCATATGATGCCCAAACTGAGGCTCAGTGAATGCTGAAGAAGTGGCCAGGAAAAAAATAGATAAGAGCATTCTAGACAGACATGAGCAAAAGCAGATATGCTTACGGGAGAAAGACAGGAGGAGCAGGGGAGAGAGGTGTGGCTAAAGAAGTAAGCAAGGAAAAACATCACAAAACACTTTTTATGTCATGCCCTAGCACAAGGCCTTTGTATCCTAACCATTACAGCGTACCATTCAAAGACTTATGTCAAGGGAGAAATATAATCAGATTTTTTTGTGGGGATAGATAAAAAAGCATGACAGGGTAGGGGAGACCAATCAGGAGGATGTGGGAGAAATCCATGCTTGGAATTATGAGGGACTGGATGAAGAAATTATTAGTGAAAGAATGAATTTGAGGAGAAAAAACTGACTGGACCTAATGCTGATCATGTATTTCAGTTTCGAACATTAAAATAGGAATAATAGTTAACATTTTAGAGTCCTTCCTTCCCACCGAGTCCTGTTCTGAATGTTTTACACAAATTTACCCATCTAATCCCACTACATGAGGTAGATATCATTAGGATTTCTCATTTCATTGATGGACTGAGCCACCGCAAGGTGAAGTAACTTGCCTGAGGTCACACTCTAGCAGGTGGTGTAACTACAACCTTAATGGTGGCACCCTAAGACCCAAGCCTGTGCTGCTGACCACTACAATCTGCCACCTTGCACACGCACACTGTTTAAAGGGTAGATGAGCAAGAAGAAGAGCTGGCCATGGAAAACAAAAATGACTAAGGAGGCAGAGGCCAGCATCACAGAAATAAGGAAGGTTGATGCTTCTTTCTTATTTCAATAGTAATTAAATACTCAGTTATGTAATTGGAGGAAGTTTAGCTGGGACAAAAAAAAAAAGGAAGTACCTCTGCACATAGTACCTCCTTTATTTTTCATGGTCTTGTAAAATGGGTGTGCTCATGGCTCCAGCCTTTAGATGCAAACATTGAGAGAGATCAGGGGACTCCCCAATGTCACACACTGGTAAGTGACCCAGACAGTTCTCAGTCCTGGAGATGACCTCCGTTCTATGCTCGACTCCCTGGAGTGCCATCTGGGTACCTGGGGCTGTAGCAGATTGGGAAGGGCACACAAGGATGGTCACAACCCTGCTCCTAGTAGGTCTGTAATCTTGTTACTCCAATGAGGCTATAATAAGTAAAGACAAATAAGGCAACATGAAGGTGTACTAGGGAAGTCGTACAGACTCTGGGCACCTAGAGCAGGTGAGGAGGCATCATGAAGCTGGTGGACAGCTGGTTGGATTTTTGAAGGATGGGTTGAGTATAAAAATAAGGGGATATGGGGCATTTCCAGGGGCAGAGCCCTCACCTGGGTTCTCTGTCAGTGGCAGACACCTGCTGTTTCCACCTGTGCAGCATCTCTGTTTTTGTCCTTCTATTTTCCCTTGAGGAACAAAGTAGTTTGGAGGGCTGGCCTCGCTTCTGCCTCAGATCCCATCAAGGATAACTGGAGACCAGCCTGGCCAATCCCTGGGTTTCATTTCCCTCAACCCAGCGATTGGCTCTGGACCCAATCCAACCCAATGAGACTCAATCTCAGGTGTGTGCTGGAATATTAGAAAGGAAAAACTCCCTGGGATGGCTGGCTCTAGGAATGTTTTTAGCCTGGAGAAGCTGGGGGCCATGCCATAGAGGGGCCTGTCTGGGAGTGAAACCCACACTGAAAAAAAAGGGACAGGAGAAGGAGAGACATCTGATGTTTGAGTTCCTGGATCTAGCCATGCCTGCAAACATCCCCAGAATTTCCAGTAACTTCATCTATTAAGTTTCCTTTATTTATGCCCATTTGAGTTGGAGTTTCTGTCACCAGCAAGGGAAAGGGGTTTGACAGAACCTCAGAGATGGCTGTTAAGCTCCAGGGAATCCTAAGCCAGTGTCCCTGCCTTCCTCAAAGGAAAGGAGTTCAGGAGGGAGTATGGCAAGGTAAGGTCCATAAGAGAAGGGCTCTGGGCTTCTGTGAAGGTTGAGATAAGCACAGACCTTGGAGAAGTGGCTCTAGTTTCAATCATATCTCAAAAGGTGGATAACTTTTTACCAACTAGCATCTGAGAAAGCACAGCACAGCAGGAAAAGGACTGCCTCACACATGAAGGCACAGACATAGAAGAATCCAGGGTGTGTTCAGAGCACAGCATAAGGTCAAACCTGGCTGGAGGAGATGATGAGGGGCATTTGTGAAAGGGGAGGTAGCAAAGGTGCCCTGGAAGGCCTCAAGAGCCAAGAGGTGTATATTGTATATTTGGGGATGATTGGAGACAGAGAAATGACAGTTTCTTGAGATCAGAGACATGTTCCCCTCCAAGGCATCTAGAAATGTTTGGATCCCAGGGACACTAGAGCAGACTCTCCGGATATCATAAAGCAGGGAAAGAGCTAAGTGTCCGGGTAAGAGATGAAAGAGGGGACTTTGCCCCACTCTGCTGGGCAAGAGACCATCTCCTGTCCTTTGATCTTGGATCCCTTCCTCCCTGCTCCAGCGGATGAGATGGCTCCTGGCCCAGGCCCCTGCTCCGAGAGGAGCTTCCAACCCCGGGGCCCCCTTGAGGACGCCTCAGCCCTAGGGAGGGGGGGAACCGGCTGAGTTTCCTGGCGGCCCCCGGTTCCCCTCAGCGGTTCCCCTCAGCCTCCCCTGCAGTGCCTCACAGCAACCACCGACTAGGGGATGTGTCCCTGCTGCTTGAGTTAATTACAGTAATTATACCTGCTCCCTCTTCGGCTCTGCTTCCCTTTGTTCCCGGTTTCCTGCCCGCTCATTTGCAAATCTAATCGCTCTGTGGATTGATTTTTTTTTTCTTTAAAGAGAGAACGGGATGGAGAGACAAAGATAGGGAGCAGAGAATGTGGGAGAGAAAAAGTGGGGGTGGGAGTGGGCTGGGGAGGGGGTTGGGGGACAGATGGAGGGACAGTGGTGGAAAAGCAGATAGGACTGGCAGAGAAAGGACTGGGACAGCCAACCCAGGGCACCTCTGTTCTGTAGGGTCACCTGAGTCACCTGCCAAGGCCTCCAAAGGCAGCATAGTCCTCAGGCCTTTCCACAAGCTCCTCAATTTCTCCCCAGACCAGGGTGGTCTGACACAAATTACAGGAAGCTATGAGGGCCCCAAGTTCAAACAATACCAATAGGTATCTCTGCTCTTTAAGTATTGCTTTCCCCAAGGATTTGTGGGACCTTGACTCATCCGGGACACCTGTCCGACACTTACTTTAGTGTCAGGCAGCTGAGAGGAACCAGTGTGGACTCAAGTAGGGAGCAGGAAGAAAACAGAAACTACTCTGAGGGAAATCTGAGAAATGGGTGGTTGATCTTTCCCCTCTCATCCAAACCCATCCTAGGGACCCTCAGGAAACATCCTAGCCCAAGGATTTTTTTAAACATACTCTGGGTTTCCATGGGGAATCCTCAGGAAGTGAGAATGAACAAGTGGGCATATGTATCCCCCAAACCCCTTTCTGTGGCCTTTATCCAGTTCGTATATTGGGCTCCACCTAAACTTTTATTTGGAAATAATACAAATTCATTTTTTTCCTCTCTCTTTTAAATAGGCTCCATGCCCAACATGGAGCTCTATCTCATGACCCAGAAATCAAGTTGCATGCTCTACCAACTGAGCCAGCCAGGCACCCTGGAAACATTACAAATTTAAGAGGAGAAAAATCCTCCCTCTTCTAAGGGATTAGAAAACAACTGACCTGATCCAAACTTCTCATCTGTCAGATAGGGGAAACTGAGGCTCAAATGGATTAAGTGGCCTATCCTATATCACACAACAGTTAGATCACAGGTCTCTTGACTCCCAGTTGAAGGAGATTTCCACAACCCCGTGCTTCTGGTCAGGGTGGCAGGGGGATGCTGAGATTTTGCCAAAGCTCCTGGGTCTTCTTGGGCCCATTTGGAATGAGGTTGATGGCATCATTCTGCCAGAAGTCCTTGGTGAATCTGAGAATCCGCACTCCTCAGTCCTCTCAATGAGCCCTATAGATGGAGTGTTTTCAAAAAAAACAGCTGCAAGTATATTTACAATCCCATGTGCCCTTCCCAGAACCTTGCCACCACTACCACCCCACCAAGAGATAGAAGCTATTTCTTCTCCTCTTGATCTTGGAAGGGCCTTTCTGATTGGCACAAAGAACCAAATATGGCAGAAATGATGCTGCATAACTTCCCAAGTTAAGTTAGAATTAAGGCAATAATGCTTCTACCTGGCTCTATCTTTTGGGAAGGTCACCATTGAAGCCTGCTCACCATGCAGTGAGAAAGCCCAAGCTACAAGGAGAGACCACATGTATATGTTCCCACAATATCCACTGTCAGACATGAGAGCAAGCAAACCTTCTAGCCCCCAGGCATTTAGTCACCATTAGCCTCTGAGTCTCCCAGCTAAGGCCGCAACATTGTGGAACAGAAACAAATCATCCCCCACTGTGCCTTGTCCAAAGTCCTGACCAGCAGTATCTGTGAATCTGTGAGCATAACAGTTATTTCATGTCACTAAGCTCTGGGGTATTTTGAGACGTGGTAATGGATAGCTAGAATGAGTGGTATCCAGAAGCTCAAGCAAATATTCCCCATGTGAAGTTAGATTCAGTGAGCAAGTGGTCAATAGCCAGGGCTCCCAAGAATAGACTTGATGCATTTCCCCTAGCATTTCTAATTAATTCACAAGAGAAGTTCAGAGTTCAGGTCATTTTAGAGACAGAAGTGGGAATGAGAGTGGGTGTTAACTCCCCACACTAGATACAGCCAATGTTTACTAAGTACCTTCCATGAGTCAGACACAGAACAGAGTCCCCGCCCTCAAGGAGCACAGTATAATTGGGGAGGCAGACAATCCACACTCAAAAGTAATTATAATGCAATAAGTTAAGTTGCTATTTAAAATAAAAGTACTTTGGTAGTACTTTGGAAACAGTCAAGAATATCGGCCTCTAATGTTTCCTATCCTGGGATGGTTCATGGTCCACTCAGAGGTATAAAAGTTACTTACCTCATGGTTCTCAGCTCTTGGAACTGAAATCCCTTAATCTAGTCTTTGGTATGAAAGGCCTGTGGTGCACCCTTCCTTAAGTAAAGTCAAGGGTTTAATAAATGTTTTTTCACATTTTATATAACACTGTAGAAGAATGTTAGTTGTCCCCCAATACTCATTCTCCCATTCTCCAGAATAACAGGACCCTTGACTTTTTGCTGGGTTTCCTGAATACCTTGAATAAGGATTGTCTCTCAGCCACCCCCGCACCATAGCCTGTATGTGGCTATGTGACTGATGAGATATAGAGTAGGTGATTTATGAAACTCCCTGCATCTCTAAGAGAGGGAATGTGCCTACTTGACACCATTTCTACCTCTTTCCTAGCTGTAATGAGGACATAGTATTAAACCATTTTGTATGATACAACGAGAGAAATACCTTAGACAAACTAAAACTTGGATCCTTTTCACCTTGTAACCCCAATCTAGCTGTCACAGACAGTGTCACATAGGCAAAAAAAAAAACGTCTTAAGACACTATTATTTAAGGGGTCCTTATTACTAAATCAAAAGTCCACTAACTCAAACTATTAGCTCTCTATTTATTCCCATGTACTTACACACACATACTTGCACTATGAGTGAGCCTTCAGCAGACACTCAAGAACTAGTTGAGGAATTTGTTGTTGGCAGAGATCAATAGCACACTGCTGGCATCCAGTGCTCCCAGATGTTTGAAGTACCAGCTCACAAGTGTGCAAGATCAAACCTTCCCATGAGAGTTCTGAAGCCCCTGAGGATACCTAGTGGTATGTTGAGTGATGATATGCAAAGCAGTATTTTCCTAGAGACCATTTTGCTGAAAGAGTTGGTGAAATTATTTTGAATTGTTTATCTCTTAAAATGCTTTGTCATATACACAAGACAGAAGCAGCAAAATTCCACTTTCCCGTGTCAGCCAATCTTGCACTTTTCATGAATACCAGGAAAGCAAGAAATGTTTATGTGCAGTAAGTGATTGAAAAGTTGTTCTTCGTAAAGACTGCTAACTCTGGGAAACGAACTAGGGGTGGTAGAAGGGGAGGAGGGCGGGGGGTGGGAGTGAATGGGTGACGGGCACTGGGTGTTATTCTGTATGTTAGTAAATTGAACACCAATAAAAAATAAATTAAAAAAAAAAAAAAGACACGCCAACCCCAATGGATTATATTCCAATTACGCTCCTAACATTAAATTTTGCTGTTTCTTCAAAAAAAAAAAAAAAAAAAGTTGTTCTTTTTGTATTATCAGGGAAACCTCAGTGGTACCCAAGCAAACTGGGCTATTACTTTAGGGTGCAGAAATTAAGCCAGACTTTCCCTAAGCATGCTCTGTTGATAGATGTCACATGAGGAAAAGAATGGAAAGGTTTCATGGTCAAATGAATTTGGGAAAACCTGGATTAAATTTAAAAAGATAAATAAGTTAGTTTGCTGTGAGATTTCTCATGGTTTTCAATATGGTGATGTGTATTATGAGTCTCCAACAGGGAGATATAGTATGCAGAGTTGCCCACAGTACACCTTCGCATGGACGGTTTTATGGTGAGTGTTTCCAAGGAACTCACTTGGTGAGTTATGTAAATATGAGTGTTCTCCTTGTTGGTCGTGTCTGCCAGAGTGGAGGAGTAGGAACATGTTTTTAACCTATTAAATTCTTGAGGGAGTAAAATGCCAAACCAACTCTTTTGATATTTTGCCCTTCCACTTTCCCACTGCCCTCTCCATCTGTGGACACACTCATTTGCTATGTCAACATGGCTAGGCTATGATACCCAGTTATCCAAACAAACATTTATCTAGATGTTGTGTTGAAAGTGTTGTGTAGATGTGATTAATATCTACAATCAGAATCTGCAGGTAAAGATTATCCTCAGTAATGTGGGTGAGCCTCATCTAATCAGTTGAAAGGCTTTGAGAGCAAAACTGAAGTTTCCCAGAAGACAAGGAAAATCCCCAAAGTTTCTGTACCAAAGAAGAAATGCTGGCTAAGATGGATATAATGAAATGCAAACTCAAATAAGCAAATCTAAATATTGCTTGAAGCCTTTTATGAGGTCAGTTTCAGACCTATCTGGGAAGGTAAAGCTCATGTAATAAGAGAAAATGTGGTACAACTTCACTTTATATAGATTTGTCCCAGTCTGTTTTCAAATAAGCAGCCAAGCTAAAAATGGTGATTTTATTAAACTTATTCTTGCAGGCAGATATTAATGTACTCAAAAGCATACTTGAACAGTTATCTCTAGTCAGGAAACTAGAGATAACTAAGGTATCTTTGTCTTATTTTAATAGTCTTATAGCATTTTTTCTAATTATAAAAATAAATCAGATTTCTGGGAAGAATCACCTAGGTAGAGCAAGTACAAAGATTCTCTCCAAATATTTAGTGAAATAAAGCAAAAAAAAAAAAAAAAAAGTAAAACAAACCAACAGTAAGTCACAAGCAGCAACCAAAGAAGGAATGGGGTAGAGCTTCATAACATAGAATCCTGAAATGGTAGCCACAAAAAGAAACAGAATATTCTGGTATTATCAGAATGGCTCTTTTTATCATTCTGAAGAAGGGAAGAATATAGGAAAATAATTGGGTCCAAAAAATAATAATAATTGGGTCCAAAGATTCCCGAGAATTCTCACAAATACCCTGCAACTTGGGGAAGCTTGTCCTGAGAGAGTAAGTAGGCAGATCTAGCTACTGAAAAAAACCCCAGTGAGTAGAAGCCCCCTCATCACAGCAGGGGCGTCAGCAGAGGTGGGAAGGGCCACCAGGCTTACCACCTTTCCAGAGAGATAGACAACAGGAAAAAGAAAGATTATAAACCCAATGTAATCTAAGTCAGGGGTGTGATCCAAGGAACAAAACTAGGTTCCCATGGGAGTTTTAGTCTACAGAACTTAAAAATATAAAATCAGTAAACAGAACATGATAGGACAATGAAATGAAACTACAAGAAACGTCACAAAACTAAAAAAACAAATTGCAAACTAAAATAAACTTATTACAAATTGAATAAATTAGAACCAGCTGAATGAAATGGCATTGACCCAGATGAAAAATGGAATTGATAGGATTGGGGGAAAGCCTGATGTAATCACAACAAATAAGGAGAAAATAAAACAGATTAAAGCAACTAGATAGAGCATGACAGGTGTAGAGGACAAAGATTGTCAAACATAAGGATAATTGGTGCCACTGAGGTTTTTAAAAAAAATGGAATCAAGAAATTTTTTGAAATAAAATACAGGAAAGTTTCACGGAAATGAAGCAAGAATCAGCAAATCAAAATGGTACATCCTATAAACCAAGAACAATTATTCCAGAGTAATAGGCATCACAATAGTGATTGAACAAAAAAAGAAATAAATCAAAATAAACAAGTTATGAAGGATAGCAAGAAAATACATCCTAGTTAGAGCATTAGACTTCAGAGAAAAAGAAAGAATAAACAGAATAAGCAAAAGGGAAAACATCAGACTGGCTCCAGACTTCCTACAGCAACGTTCAATGACTAAAGACAGGAAGAGGTCTACTATGAAGGTCTAAGGCAGAGCAAGTCTGACATAATTGCAAATGACAGCAAGTTGTTGCTCACAGGAGGGCATAGTCAGATGTTCTCAAAGATGGAAGAGCACAGGAACTAGAGCACCCCAGCACCTTCTTTTAAAAACTACTAATGAAACAAGAAGACTAGAGCAGGGAGTGTGTTAGAAGTCCTCAGGAAGACCCCCTAAGTGGGGCCTTAGATCTCCCAGGAGCCCGTGTGGAGATTTCCCCTTCTCTGGGGAAAAAAAATGAGAGCAATTAACTGTGAGCCTTGTTTTCAGGCTATGAGTGTCAAATACACCTGCATGGAAGCAAAATGAGGATACCTATAAAATTCTTCCTTGATGCCTCTTTGGAATCTTGTTCACCCAGTCACTTACATAACACTTTCTAAGGAAAACAAGGCAAAATGCGGTTGTCATTGGATTTGACTCACAATTTCTGCACCAAAGAAAGTAATTAAAATCATTGAGTACCCTTCATTTTGTGGAAAAGGAAAACTACACTGAAAGGAAACCCTGCTGTCTTCCCCTGGCCATTGCCTAAACAAGCCCAGCTCTGGAGTCCAGGACCTTTCAGACGATGGGTGTTCTCACCTCCAGAAACAAGCCTGGAAGCAGGGAGGCTGGTGGTGTCTAGACACTGTCTGGATGCTGCCTTTGATCAGGAACAAAGGGCATATGAAGTCCTTTTCCCCTGGCTGTCTCTTGAAGTGCTGAAATTGCCACCTTGTTTCAAGGTAAAGGAATTACAGCACCTCTGGCCCGATAGGGAGGCATCACAAGTTGGGACACCCCCCAACATCCTGACTGCAGCAACAGCCCCCCAGAATGAGATGCACATGCCAAGTGCCTCCACTGAGGGAACCTCCTGCCTCCTAACAGAGGAGAAAGTAAGGAACGGGAACCCATCTGGAGAGGCAGGATGGCACAAAGATTAGATGTCCTAGGTTTTAATCTCCTCTTCCTTTTTAGCCACTTCCCTTTTTTAAGATTTTATTTATTTATTTGACAAAGAAAGAGAACACAAACAGGGGGAGCAGCAGACAGAGGGAGAGGGAGAAGCAGGTTCCCTGCTGAGCAAGGAGCCCAATGAGGAGCTCCATCCCCAGATCATGACCTGAGCCAAAGGCAGATGCCTAACAGAGTCACCCAGGTGCCCCTGCTCTGCCACTTCCTGTGTGACTTTAGGCAATTTCCTTTTATCTGTTTGTTGCTTCAGTTTCAACATCTGTAAAAATGAGACTAGTAGTAGTCCCTACTTTATAAGGCAGCTATAAAGATTAGATGTTGATCCATGTAGCGCACTTAGAAAAGCACCTGGCACATAGTAAACACAATAAGATGTTAGCTAGGAGTGTTAAGTGTGGAAAACACTAACCTAGATGTGCCTATACCACACACACACACACACACACACACACACACACTCAATGACACCCTGGGCAAGGAGGCTTCTCTGCCCAGGAAGCCTGCAAACTTCCCCTGTTATAAAATCCTCTGCAAAAATAGGATTAGGGTACAGGAGACTAGGGTTTTCTCCCAGAGTTCCCAATAGCATTTGCACCCCACCCTTAGGATTCAACATATCCTCTCTCTCAAGGTCTGTTTGACATCAGGTAATATCCACCCTAACTAGAAATTCCATGCATTCTATTTGGTCCTCATCACAGTGGCATAGATAAAGCATAATTATTCCCATTTTCAGACAGGAAGACTGAGGTTTAGAGCAGCCGGGTGATTTTTCCCAACTTCACAGAGCTTGGAGTAGAAGAGCTAGATTGCACATCTATCCTTCTGCCTCTAAACCAGTGCCCCTAACCTTGTATATGTGCCACGTGGTCTCTTGTATCTCTGCCTTTCTCTGCGTATCTCTCTCTTTTTGTTTTTCTCTCTGGTGTCCATCTGGCTCTCTTTACTCATGTTTTTCTCTGATTTTCATTCCTCCTATTCCTTTCTTCTTTCTTCACAGTTTAGACTTTAGATTCCCCACAACCTATCTAAAACAAAAGAGGCTTAGGGCAAATAGCAGCTTCAGTCACAAGCCTGCCTTGGATGGAGTTGTATGTGTGGAAATACAGGACAACTTTGTTACTCCAAAACAAGAAGAGAAGGCAGGCTCCTAACAGGGAGCGAGAGAAGCAAGCACTGTAAGCAGCAGCCCCTCCGCCATCCTGTCTTCTTTCCCCCATATCCTGGCACCCTCATAACAATCCTCCATTCTGATCATTCTCCCAGACCCCACTGCTCATTCTAAGAGGAGAGAATATCTAAAAGGAAGGGACAGAGAAGTGGCACTGGCAGCTGAAGAAGTGAAGCTCCCATGCAGTTTCCTTCATCAAGTGAACTATGCAGCTGTTTAGAAGAGGCAAACCTGGGCCCTGTGGCTCAGAGCCTCTGAAATGGCAGTCCAAGCTACAGGAGCTCATCTTTTTCCCTCCCCACAGTATGGACCAGCCACTACCAACTGGGCAGAGAAAGGGCGCCATCTCCTGGCTAGACACGAGTTTAAGACCAATCCAGGCAGTTCCCAACTCATCCCACCTTGGAAAGAGCAATCAACATCATCTTCGGTGCCTTACACACCAGTCACCCTTTTAGGGTTTGGAAATTAGCAGACTCCATTGAGCCATGGCCAAATGACCCTGCCTCCACTCAACAATTCGAGTCAGCAAGATCACTAACCTTGTCAGTACAGCCGTGTTCAGTGGGGCAATGGTCTAAGTATTATGTTGAATTTGCCTTTTTTTTTTTTAATAGCCAGGAAAGGGAAAGGGATAGTGTTGATACTAGTAAGAAGGTGAAAAGTCTCATAAACTTAGGACACTGGAGGCAAAGGTGAACTATTAGCTTTGACTGGCCACCCAGCGCTCTCCAGTCAGCCAAGTCTGCATTCAACCGTGAAGGAAAAGTGAAATTAAAGACAACTGAGGTGCTAGAAATAGAGCAATAAAGGTTATGTCTAAAAGGCAAGATGTAATTACAGATTATATAATTTGATCAGAATACTGTTGATAACATGTAAGTCCATTGTTCAGCTTTCAGGCAATTTGCTTCTATATGTTTTCAAAAGTCTATTACAACAAAAGTAAAGGTGGCAGCATCCTCCTGGCCTATGGTACAGACCACATGGCAACTCCATTTCCACCATGGGACACCCTCAGTATAGCAAGATCAGAGAGGAGCTAGAGGCAGCGGGATGGGTAGAGACAATCTGGGGACAGAAAGCCTGAATTCAAATCCTGCCTTTCCTATTTGAAAGTTCTATGGCTTTAGGAAAGTCAGAATAAATCTCTCTGGTCTTGGTTTTTCATCTGTTAAGTAGGTTGATGACGGTACCTGACAAACTTAACTCCCAGAGCTGGTATAAGGATCCAGTAAAGGAAAAAAAAGGCTCCAGTAAAGGAAATGGGAAGGAAACTAATGTTTACTGAATGTGCATGTACTGGCAGTGGGCTAAGCTCTTTCCATAACTTGTCTCATGTAATACCATGAGGAATATATTATGATCTGTGGTCTACAAATGAGGATGTTTGTAGAGATGACATAAATTTTCCAAAAGTTCTACAGGTGGAATTCAACTTTAGGGGCACCTGACTTTTCAAGGCAATATTTTATAAACTATGACAAATGTAAGGGCAGTTTTTATCTAGGAAATTTGTAGTCAATGACTTGTAAGAAGACATTAGTGTTCTTCAGTATGTGAAATTTCTGGACCCATCTTAATATTTCCCTTGCTCTTTGCCCCAGACTTCAGATTCTCTCTCCATCCAACCCCCCAAAACCTAGCTTCTGGAAAATTCCAGTAAAAGTCATCTATGTGTCTCTATAGTGAGATAGAGTGGCCCTTTCATAGGAATGATTGCCTTTCTAGCTTCTTTATAGTGGCCAAGTGAGTAGCTCTCCTGTCTGAGGGAATGTCCAACATCAAAGAGCTGGTGGGAAAGCCTATGGTTCTGAGGGCAGACTTGTACTTGTGGTTCCTGTAGCCACAACACTGGAGGCTCTATTTAGGATGAGACTTACTATTGATATTAAGGGCCACCATGACCACTCTTCCCTCAGCACCCCCTCTCTCCCTATCAAACATAGAATCCCAGATTGGTCATACTGGTAGTCAGTCACGGTGTAGAGTTCCAAAAATTCTATCACATTCCTGCCAATCTCTCAGAGGCCCTGAATTCCATACCAGAGCTACATCTGCCTTTCTCCAGCTCTACCTGCTAGTCTAAGGTATCTCAGACCAAACCCATTTAAATAACCTAACTGTCCCCAGTCCTCCCTATCTCAACATCTTGTGTCAGTAAATAATATAACCTTTTACACAGATGCCAAAACTTAGCCCATAGTGTCTGGCACATAATAGGAACTCAGTAAACATTTGTAGAGTTCATGTATTGAAAAAAACATTGATTAAATGTCATCAGTATGTCAGGTACTCTTCTTGGAGCTGGGGATATTGCAGTCAACAAGATAGATGAAAGACAGAGATAGACAAGAGATGAGTATGTGATGTAACCTTATGTCATAATGACTACCAGCAGGAAATCTAAGCAGAACAGTGAGGTAACAAGTCATGAGTGGTGAAACAGAAAGAGGGGTCTGTTTTAAATAGAATGGCCAGAACAGGCCTCTGAGAATTGACATTTGAACCCAGATCAGATTGAAGCAAGAGCATGAGAAAGGCAGATATCTGGATGGAAAGTATTCCAGGCAGAGAGTATAGCAAATACACAGGCCCTGAGGCAGTACCAAACTTGGGAATTTGAGTCCAATCAAGAAGGCCAAAATCACCAGAGCAAAATGAGCTAGGAGAAAGGTAGTAAAAGATGGGTTGGAAAAACCAAAATCAGGTCCTGTGAAGATCAAATCGGGTCCTGTGAAGCCTGAAGGCCATGGAAATGGCCAAGATGGGATGTCTTTGAAGCATTTCTGATCAGGGAGTGAGAGAACTGACATTTATATTTTAAAATACAATGTATATTCTTGTAAAACATATACCTTACATATATATTCATGTTATAGATATCCATACATGAATAATACATATATTCAATTGTATATCTCAAATATCAAATAATTCTTCAAAATTTTATTCTAAGTTTGATTATGTCCAAAATATAGAAAATAGGATAACTAATTAGCCATGAAACACATTCTGTTGTCAGTCTTCATATGACAGGGAAAATAATTCACATGTAAGGTGGAAGCTAAAGAGCTGTGGTGTAAGATGAATGTAGAATAGAATCTGGATGTGGAATAATAGTCTAAAAACAGGTATACTACTTTACAGTAAGCCAAAAAAAGGCCAAACATTTATTTCATTATCTTTGAGTTTCTTTTTTTTTTTGCTATATTCTTGATTTGATCAAAAGAAGATACTAAAATGTATTTTAAATGCCTAAGGAAATTTTTTAAATTGCGGTGAGGGGGTGCCTGGGTGACTTAGTCGGTTAAGCATCCAACTCTTGTGTCCAGCTCAGGTCATGATCACACAGTCCTGGGATCCAGCCCCACATCAGGCTCCCTGCTTTTCCCTCTCCCCTCCTTGTGCTCTCTCTCTCTCTCTCTCTCTCTCTCAAATAAGTAAGATCTTTTAAAAATTAAAAAAATTTAAATAAAATGGGTTGAATAAACATAAATGATATCATTTAGCCATTTTTCTGTGTGCAATTTAGTGGCCTTAAATATACTTATATTGTGCAACCATCGATACCATCAAGGGGTGCTTGGTGGCTCAGTTGGTTAAGCATCTGCCTTCAGCTCAGGTCATGGTCCCAGAGTCCCAGGATTGAGCCCTACCATGGGTTCCCTGCTAAGCGGAGAGCCTGCTTCTCCCTCTCCCTCTGCTGCTCTCCCCTCTCATTCTCTCTCTCTCTCTCTCTCTCTCAAATAAATAAATAAATAAATAAATAAATAAATAAATAAATAAATCTTTAACCAAAAAAAATACCATCCATATCCAGAATTTTGTTCATCCTCTAAAACCAAAACTGTGTACCCATTAAAGAGCAACTCCCCATCTTCCCCTCCCCTACACCCTGGCAACCACCATTCTACTTTCTATATCTATGAATTTAACTACTTTTAGTACTTCACATAAGTAGGATCATATGGTACTCAACCTTTTGTGACCTTTCATTTAGCATAGTATCTTCAAGGTTCCTCCATGTTGTAGCAGGTGTCAGAATTTTCTTCCTTTTTAGGGATGAATACTACTACCTACGTGATATACTACATGATAATTCTATTTTCAATTTTTCAAGAAACCACCACACTCTTTTCCATAGCAGCATCACCATTTTACATTCCCACCGACAATGCACAAGAGTTCTAATTTCTCTATATCCTTGCCAACACTTGTTATTTTCTGGTTTTTCAGTAGGAGCCATCCTAATGAGTGTGAGATGATACTGATCTGCATTGTGATTTTGAGTTGCATTTCCCTAGTCATTAGTGATGGTGAGCATCTTTTCACATGCTCATTGGCTATTTGTACATCTTCTTTGGATAAATGTTTATGAAATTCTTTGCCCATTTTTAAATTAGACTGCTTGATCTTTTTATTGCTGAGTTTTAGGAGTTCTTTATATATTCTAGATATTAACCCTGTATCAGATACATGATTTGTTAATATTTTCTCCTATCCTATAGGTTGCCTTTTCATTCTGGTAATAGTACCCTTTGAAGCACAGAAGTTTTAAATTTCAGTGTCATTCAGTTTATCCATTTGTTCTTTTATTTTCTGTGCTTTTGTTTTCACATCTGAGGTGTTTTTGTTTTTCAAATTATTCTGACTGGCATTTTGAGACTTGACTATAAATCAAGAATAGAAACAGAGACTAGGTAGGAGGTGACTATGATGCAAAAGGAAGTATATGGGGGCATGAACTAAGGCGTGATAGTAGAGCAGAGAAGAATGGATGGGTTTAAATATACTTCAAAGGTAAGATAGAAACAACCTGATAATTTGGATGAAAGAGACGAAGAAAATTAGGGAATAAAAAAATGATTAAAAAAACTATTCATACTTTCTGACTTGAGATACTAGGTGAATGATGGGTGCCATCATCAACAATTAGGGGAAGAACTTCTTGTCAAAGGTTTTGGTCATGTGCTGTTGGAACTGTCTATTGTATATCCAATAGAAGTGTCATATACTAATCTGAAGTTAAGAGAAAAGATCTTTGTGGTAGATATAAATTTGGAATCCCCTAGTTATCCATTGCCACAGTGTTACATAACACAAAGTAACAACCATGAAACCTTAATTGTTCATGCATCTGGGGTGACTGGTTAGGTGGCTCTTCTGATCCTGGCTCAACTCAGTCATATATTGGGGGGTCAGCTGGCTATTGGTTCATCCAGGCCACCTTTAGCTCTCTGCTTTGTATATCTCCCATCCTCTAACATCCTTGTCCGAGGATATTCTCATAGTAATGGTAGAGGTGCAAGAGAAGAAGACCAAGCCCAATAGTCCAAGCATTTTTCAAGTCTTTGCTTGCATCATACTTTAACATTCCATTGGTCAAAGTGAGTCACAAGGCCAAGACCAGGGTCAGTGGGAGAACATTGCCAAGTTACCTAGCAAAAGTCATAGATCCAGGTAGAGATGAAGAATTGGGGCCATTGTATGATTTACCACTTCATCATTGTGGAGCAATGCCTTGGGACTAGACGGAAAGTAAAGATTAGTAAAGAAGAATGAGCACTGTTTGTCTTTGCCAAGAAATAAAGTAAAAGGCACTATCTTCAAGCCTTACATCTCTAAGGCTCCGTCTCCTACCTGGGCTCCTATAAGAATGTAAACAATGAGATCTGAGGATGAGCTTAAAAGGTGACTAATTTTGGCCCAGACCAATGTTGCTGAGAACAGTTCAAATTCATATGTTTTGAAGATGGAACTGACAAAATATGATGGGAGTATGAGGGACATGTAAGGAACAATGGGACTCTTAGGATTTTTGTCTGAACAACTAGATTGCTATTATTAGGATGGAGAAGCCTAGGGGAGAAGCCAGTTGGTGGGGACAAGACAAGAGTACAGGTTGGGACATGGAAAGATAAGATCCCAGTGGAGATATTCTGCAGGCAATTGAATATAAGTGTGTGAAGTTCAGGATGAAAGTTGAAGGCCAGAGATACAACTTTTGGAATTATCAGCATGTAAGGGGATTCAAAACCATGGGAATGAATGAAATCACCTAGAGTATGATGTATCTAGAGTAAAAAAGAAAAGAGGCTAACTGATTAACTACATTCTCCTCCTTACCCCTGCCTCCAGTAGACATGCTCTTCCTACTTAATATCTCCCAAATGTGGACCCTCCTGCCCACTTCCATAGCCCTTATCTTAGTAAGAAATCTTCATTTTTCAGCTAGACAACTGCAATTACTTTCAACTGGTCTTACTGCCTCCAGAATCACTTCATTAGCTGGTTCTTCATATAGTCAGCAGGTGCATCTTTGTAAAGCAAACCTGTTTTTGCTCCTGCTCAAAACCCAAATACAAACTCTATAATGAATGAATTAGTCTGACATCACCTACATCCAGTAACTAAAGTTAACCTCACCAACCACAAATCAACTACTAATTCAATAGGAAGCACATACCACCACTTACGAAGTCTTCCTGCCAAAAAAAGAGCCTGACTCTGAACAGCCGCTAGCTCTATCAGCTCCTAGGAAATGTGGGGTTAGAAAGGCTTGTTCAAGAGCACCACAAGGGAACACTCAGCCAAATCCAAACTCTGGGAGTTCTGCAGGAAAAGCAACCCAGGTTTCTAAAAAAGAATATTTATTGAAATTTTTAAAAATTTTAAATTTGTTGTAAGTCAAAGGGGGTACATAGAGAATATAGATTGAGAGACAAGAGGCAAATCATCCATACACTATATGTGGACTATGTTTGGATTGTGATTTAAACAAACTACTATAAAAAATATTTTTCAGACAATCAGGGAAAATTGAGCATGGACTGGATTTTACATGATATTAAGGAATTTCTGTTTATTTTGTTTGGTGTGAAAATGATATAGTAATTGTATTTCTTAAAAGAAATAATTTGGTACATATTTGTGGCTATCTTTTTAAAAAGAAATTATACTGAAGCATCTATGGGTACTGGATTTGCTTCAAGATACCCCAACAATTAAAAAAGGAAATTGAAAGGGGGTGCGTGAGTGGCTCAGTCAGCTGAGCATCTGACTTTTTTAAATTAATTAATTTATTTAGAGAGAGATAGCACGAGCGGCAGGGGCAGAGAGAGAAAGAAAGAGTCTCAAGCAGACTCCATGCTGAGCATGGGGCTCAGCAAGGGGCCTGATCTTGTGATCCTAAAATCACAAACTGAGCCAAAACCAAGAGTCAGATGCTTAACCAACTGCACCACCCAGGCACCCAAGTATCTGACTCTTGATCTTAGCTGGGTCTTGATTTCAGGGTCATGGGTTCGGACCCACACTGGGCTTCATGCTAGGCATGGAGCATATTTAAAAAGAATTGAAGGAATCAAAGAAACAATCA
This sequence comes from Canis lupus baileyi, assembly GCF_048164855.1. Classification (NCBI taxonomy): domain Eukaryota; kingdom Metazoa; phylum Chordata; class Mammalia; order Carnivora; family Canidae; genus Canis; species Canis lupus. The sequence continues at coordinate 52,175,469 of NC_132846.1, read as the reverse complement.
GGGAAGTGATTGGAAGTTAGTTGTTGGTCACTAAAGCTGAGCTACAGGTATGTAAAACTTTATCATACTAGTCTCTCTACTTTTATGTGTGTTTGAGATTTTCTCATCGTAAAAAGGGGGGAAGAAGAAAAAAGAAAAAAACTTCACACAGTAGCAAGTTAATATTAAGTTGGTCCCATGTATCTTCATTTAATTCTTCATCTCTCACCCTCACAACATGTTACGTTCCAGATACAACAAAACCATTGGTTATCTAATAAAATATAATCACAATGGATTAACATGTATTTTATCTATACGTTAAATAATATTGATTTTGGTTTCCATAAAGTCACAAATAGTCAAAATGTCTAAGAACAACACCAGTGCATTTTGACAATGGTCTACAACAGAGCAGCCTTTAAGCTGCTAACACATACATTTTATTGGAACACTACATACCCCTTTCCTGGACACCTATCCAATTCTCCTTCATACCCCCAAACCCTTTCCTCTATCATTTCCTCTTTCTGCATGCCCTTATCCACTTCACCACCTGGCAAATTCCTCCAATGTTCATGACAAATTCCAGTTCCATTATGAACCTTGTCCTTCCTTGACCCCTACCTACCATGCTAAGCAGTCGCTCCCTGCTCTGCTCACCTGACTCCTTGCATAGACATCATCATTCTACATGGTCATTGTCACCTCCTCTGCTAAATGAGAACTTTTTGGTGTGTTTTCTCTACAGGTATATCACCCCACTCCAGCACATGACAAGTGCTTAATAAATTATTGAAGAAAAAATGGGAAAGGGAGAGAGAGAGAGAGAGAAGAAAGAAGGTAAAAGAAGAGCTTCCCTTCCTTCCTTCTCATTTCAGAGATTCCCAAGATAATATCTGTGTCCTCAGAGGACCCAGAAGAATTTTATCCCTCACTGCTCATATCAAGCATCTTCAAGAACCTACTGCCCATCCAGCTTACACCCCACCAGGGTGAACAGTCTCTATCTAAGCAGATGCAAATTTTCATCATGGAGGTACCAGTTCTCTGCTTCCTCCAATCCCCAACTTAACAGTAACAACATATACAGAATTCAACCTCCAAGTTTCCAAAGAGCTTTGCCTTCTTATCCCATACCCTGAAGACCACAAAACAGGGTGGACAAAGACCCCATGGTTGTGTTTCTGGGTCTTTCCTGAGGACTCCCACTTGGGAAGGGCTCCAGAAGGATGCTATGTCTTGCAGTATCCAAGGCCCTGATAGAAGCAGGAAATGTGATTGTGGCCACTCTATCCAGCTGATTACTGTCTTGGGCACTCTAACAGCTCTGAGCAAAAATTCGATCTCCACCATGATAAACATGGAACAGCAACCACACGCGCGTGCACACACACACACACACACACACACACACACGACTAGGGACAGAAAATGTCCAGGAAGAAAACCAAGAGATCAGAATTATTTTAACATATGGCCAATTAATATATGAGATCATGATAGAATTCAACTCAGCAAATGCACATCAAACTGTTCAGGGCTCTTCCAATGCTACAAAAACAAGGAAGATGAGTTCCCTATACCCAAAGGTGCTCACAGTTTGGGAAAGGAAAGGGGAGAGTGATATAATGTATAAAATGCTACATCTGGCCTGTGAGCAGAGTACTATATGTTGAATAGAAAAGGGAGCGATTGTGTCTGGAAAGACAGAGAAGCTTCTCAGAGGGACACAAGTGTGTGCACTGATCACACCTCTGGAAAAATGCATTTCTGTACAGTGACAAGGACATAAAGGAAATTTAGAATAATAAAGTGAATACAATTCTATATTCCTTATATTCTTCCTTGTATTGAGGTTATTTTTTTTTTAATTTTTATTTATTTATGATAGTCACACAGAGAGAGAGAGAGAGGCAGAGTCACAGGCAGAGGGAGAAGCAGGCTCCATGCACCGGGAGCCCGACATGGGATTCAATCCCGGGTCTCCAGGATTGTGCCCTGGGCCAAAGGCAGGCGCTAAACCGCTGCGCCACCCAGGGATCCCTGTATTGAGGTTATAATTCAACGGGTCTTTCTTTAATTTAGGGGAACATAAAGGACTTAGATCAAGGAGTGAAGGGAAGCTATGTGAGGTAGTTTGCAGGATTCTGTGTAGCCTCTGCCCACTTTGGAAAAATAGATCATGGCATGAGCTTTTATGAGAAAACAGCCTTGACTAAGTCACAATTATGAGTGAAGGCTCTGGACAAGGACAGGCTTGGTGCTCTCCACGTACATTGACCGTGCTATTTATCAGCTATGAGACATTGGCCAAGATATTTAACTGCTGTAAACCCCAGTTTCCTCCTTGTAAAGTAGAGATAATGATTTTGTTGAAAGGATTAAATTGAATAATACTGTGATGTTTCTTAAAATGGGGATCCACAAACATTTTTCTGAGTCTTAATAATTTTCTTAAACTACCTTTTTAACATAAGAGTTTTCAATTGGCTAAGAATGAAGTCCTGCTGAAAGATTTCAGTATCAGAGTTTTCGATGGCATTCATACAAGTGTTAAGCAGCAATGCCTATTATTTTAATGATGTTAGGCTTGTAAGGAAAGAGAGACAGAAAGAGAAAGACTAACTTATATGTAAATGCTGCTTTGGGTTAAAGATAGGCCAAATGATGTCATATCACACTATACAGATGGAAGCTTTAGGGTGGCACAGTGGTTCAATAGAGAAATTTGTGGGAGAACTGAGTCATCACTCAGCACAAGGGAGCAGTGATGTGACAAAAGAACCTGCACCCCAGTCATGCACTATAATTCACAGTATGAACAGCTACTCAGTTTCAACAAACATCATCATCTGTCACATTAAATAAATGATGTTGATTTGAATTGTTTTTTGTTGTACTTTTGTTTGCACTTAATTTATAAATTTCATTCTGTTTTGTAGTTGATTAAACACTGTAAGCATAAGACGCTGAGACCTAGTTGTATGTCAATATATATTTAAGAAACAAAATGGCTTAAAAAAAATCATCCCAAAGAGTTCATGAAAGAAAACTTTTCCTCTAAAAGTAGGCCATCTAGTAGTCAGCTTGTTAAAGCACCAGAGAAGTTGTGCACAGTGTTTAGCATAGTGTGTAGAAATGGTCATTATTATTAAAACTAAAAGAGAAAACTAGGATTCCAGTTCCAGTAAGATGGAATAAGCACACTTTATCCTGCTTCTCCCAATGAATGTAGGTATGAAGCTTGGACAAAATACATGGAGCAGTTATTTGAATACTCTCAAAAGTAACTAGTGAATTTACCATTTTTTCCAACTAATATCCCCAAGCCTGAACTCCATGAAGCCCTAAAACCAGAAAGAACACTGGGGCACAGAGAGGGAGTTCTCGGACAAGCCTCTACCTCTGGCTTAGAGATCAAGAAATAAAACTCTAAGTCACCTGGGTGACTTAGTCCATAAAAAAAAAAAAAAAAAAAAGAATCTGCCTTTGGATTGGTTATGATCTCTGGGTCCTAGGATCCAGCCTCAGGTTGGATTCCCTGCTCAGCAGGGAGTCTGCTTCTTCCTCTCCCTCCCCCTGCTTGTGTATGCTTGCCCTCTCTCTCTCCCTCTCTTTCGCTCACTTTCTCTCAATAAATAATAAAATCTTCTAAAAAGAAGATAATACACAGAAAGAGTATTGAAATTTTCCAGATTTTCTCTTCTTTCTCCTCCATTTTCTCTTATTCCAGTCCCTATACAATTCTGTGGCAGCAACAGAACCCCACAGGGTTCTGTGGGAGAAGGAAACCTCCCTCTATGATTGGTAGAGCCATGATTCCAAGAGACTAGTGTGAACATCCATTGTTTTCTTTCCTCTATTTTTCTACTGCTTGGCCTCAGACATGAGCACACTTGTGAAAATGAATGGCAAAAAAGGGTAAATAAAGCCCCTGATTTCTGACTGAAGGACAGAAAAAGGAGCTTCAGTACCCAGAAAGTATTAGGGAGGTTAGAGAGAGGGAAGAGCTTAGGAAAGTGACCCTATGCAATTGACAATGAACTCCTGGGCTTGCATGCATGTAACTGATCCTAATCTGCACACCAAAGACTTTGAGCACTGAACTAACAGACCACCACTCAGGTCCCATACTAGCCCCTAGGTGGCACACACATGGGAGAGATTCAAGTAACACAAAAGATTTAAAAAGCAAACCATGATGGGAACAAAAGCCACAGAAAGGGAGTTGGAATTTGCAGCCTGAACCTGACCAGATAGACAAATTGCCTACGAAAAAACAAAACAAAACAAAACAACATTCTCTATAAGACTTAAAAAAGACCCAAAGACTCAATGAAATATTCAAAACATTCAGGATATAATCCAAAATTACTTGACACATGAAAAACCAGAAAAATTTCGGGTGACTTGGGAAAAGACAATCAATAGATATCAACACCTAGATGACACAAAAGTTGAACTTATCTGATAGACTTTAAAGCAGCTATTATAAAAATGCTTCAACACATAATTACTAACACCCCGAAATTAATATAAAAATAGAAAATTTGAACAAAGAAATGGAAGATGTTAAGAAGAACCAAATGCAAAGTTTATAACAGAAAAATACAGTGCAGGCTCAATAGCAGAATAGACATGACAGAGGAAAAGAGTCAACCAACCAAAGGAAGACAGATGAATACAGTTATCTAAGATAAACAACAGAGATAAATAGAATGGAAAAAAATTAATAGAGCCTTAAAAGCCTATGGGACACTAACTGAAGTTCTAATATCTGTGTGATTAGAATCCCAGAGAGGAGAAATAATATGCTGTTAAACATTTTTTAAAGAAATAATGGCTGAAAACTTCTAAAACCTGGAAAAAGAAATAAACCCACAAATTCAAGAATATCAGCAAATCCCAAACACAATAAACCCAAAGAAACTCATACCCAAACACATCATAGTCAATTTGTTGAAAACTAAATACAAAATAAAACTGTTGAAAGCAATCAGAGAAAAACAACACATTATCTATAGGAGAACAAGAATTCAAATGGCTGTGGATTTATCATAAGAAACCATGGAGACCAGGAGGAGTGTCACACCCTTCTGAAAGTGTTGAACCAGGATTCTATACTCATTAAAAATATTCTCCAGAAATTAAGAAGAAGTGATGACTTTCTCAGATGAAGGAAAACTAAGAGGTTTGCCAGCCAACCTGCTCTAGTAGAATTGCTAAAGGAAGCTCTTCAGACAGAAGGGAAATAATACCAACAGAAAGGGAAAATATCTAGTTAAGCATGAAAAGCTATTCTTCATCTCTTAAATTCTTTAAAATATGTTGGAGAATCAAAAGTAGAATTATAACATCATCTGGTGAATTTTTCAATGTACCTAGATTTACTATGTAAGACAACCGTTAACATAAAATAGGGAAAATGGAGAGGTTGATCATTCTAAATTTTCTACATTCCACTTAAAATGGTAAAGTATTGCCTCTAAGTAGTTTGTGAAAAGTTAAGATGTAAATTGTAATCCCTAGAGTCATCACTAAAAAAATGTATAAATAGATATATACTCAAAAAGTAATTAAAATGAAATACTAAAAACTGTATAAATAGTCTAAATAAAGGCAAGAAAGGGGGAATTAGAGGGAAAGAAAAGAGGGTACAAATAGAAAAAAAAATAGTTGACCTAAGTCAAAACTTATCAATAGCCACATTAAATGAAAGCGGTCTAAACACATCAACTAAAAGACAAATGCTGTCAGAATAAATTTTTTAAAACTCATGACCCAACTATATGCTGTCTACAAGAAACTCACTTCAAATATAATGATAGGGGTAAGTTAAAAAATAAAAAACTAAGGGGAAAGGTATATTGTACAAACACTAAACAAAAGAAATTCAGAGTAGCAATATTAATATCAGACAAAAAACCATAAATGAGAAAATTAACTGGGGTCAATTCACCAAGAAGAAATAGTAACCCTAAATTTGTACCTAACAACAGAGCTTCCAAACACATGAAGCAAAAATTGAAAAGAACTGAAAGGAGAAGTAGACAAATCTATAATTATAGCTAGAGACCTGAATACTCCTACTGATAAATAGGACTAATAAATAGAAAAACACCAAGAATATAAATGAAGAATGCAATACCATCAAAAACTGGATCTAATCGACATTTATAGAACCCTCCATCCAGCCACAGAAAAATACACATCCTTCTCAATAGAACAGTTCATGCAAGAATAGCAAAACATGCATTCTTGGAACATTCACAAAGATAGACCGTGTTGAGGATCATAAACTTTATCAAGTTTAAAAGAATTGAAACCATACAAATAATGTCGTCTGACCATGCTGGAATTAAACTAGATCAGTAATAGAAAGATAACAGCAAAATCTCCAAACACTTAGAAATTAAACAACACAAGAACACACTTCCAAATAACCCAGGGGTCAAAGATGAGTCTCAAGGGAAATATTTTTAATTAAATAAAAGTGAAAATACAACATACCAAAAGTGTGAGATACAACTAAGGCAGTACTTCTAGAGAAACTTATAGCATTAAGTGATTATATTGGGATATAATCAAGGTCTCAAGTTAATAATGTAGGTTTTCATAGTAAGAAACTAGGAAAAGAGCAAAATAAACAGAACAAGTAGAAGGAAGGAAAGAATAAAGATAGCTGAAATCAATGAAATTGAAAACAAAAAGAAATCAATAAAAATCAAAAGCTGGTCATATGAGAAAATTTGAAAAAATTAAAAACCAAAAATTAAAAAACTGATTTAAAAAAAAGAGAGAGAGAGAGAAACAAGAGACACAGATTGGCAATATCAGGATTGAAAGAAGTGCTATTACTGCAAACCCCACAGACATTAAAAGAATAGTAAGGAAATAGTATGAACAATTCTACATATATAACTCAACAACTTAGATGAAATGGATCAAGTCTTCAAAAATCACAAACTACTCAAACTCACCTGAAATGCAATATAGATAACCCAAAATAATACTACCACTATTAAAGAAACTGAATTCATAGTTTAAAGCCTTCCCAAAAAGCTTAATCCACAGGGCTAGATGATTTCACTGACCAATTCTACCAAACATTTAAGAATAAATAATACCAAGTCTAGAAATCTCTTCCAGAAAATAGAAGAAAGAGCATTTTGTCTCAATTTATGAAGTTACCATTACCCTGACACCAAAAACCAAAGCCTGTGTCCCCCCCAAAAAGAGAAAAAGAAAGAAAACTAGAGACCAATATCCCTCATAAAATAGATGAAAAATCTTCACACAAAAATATTAGCATATTAAATCCAGTAAAATATAAATAGACAAGTAGAGTTTATTCTGGAAATGCAAGGATGATTCAATATTGGAAAATCAATCCAGGCAATACACCATATCAATAGCCCAAAAAAGAAAAACCTTATGATTATATCAATTGATGCAGAAAAGCATTTATCAAAATTCACCATCTAATCACTTGTTTTAAAATCCCAGCAAACTAGGAATGCAAGGGAACTTTCTCAACTTGATAAAGGGCATCTAAAGAAACCCTGCAGCGAACATCATATTAATGGTGAGAAATCAAATTCTTTTCCCCTAAGACTGGGAAGAAAACATACTCTCATCAGCCTTATTCAACTGGAAACCTTAACAGATTGAAAAGGAAAAAATAAAACTAACTTTATTCACAAACAAAAATTTTCTAGATAGAAAATCCTAAGGAATCAACAACAACAACAAAAATTCCTGGAAACAGTAGTGAGTTTAGCAAGGTCACAGGCTACCAGATCAACACAGAAAAATCAATCATATTTTCCAATACAAGCAAAAATGCATGCCATTTGTAATTTTTTAATTAAATACTTAAATAGGGATCCCTGGGTGGCGCAGCAGTTTGGCGCCTGCCTTTGGCCCAGGGCGCGATCCTGGAGACCCGGGATCGAATCCCACATCAGGCTCCCGGTGCATGGAGCCTGCTTCTCCCTCGGCCTATGTCTCTGCCTCTCTCTCTCTCTCTCTCTGTGACTATCATAAATAAATAAAAATTGAAAAAAAATATTAAAAAAAAATTAAATACTTAAATAAAAATCTAACAAAATATCCATAGGATCTATATGTTGAAAACTACAAAATGCTGATGATATCATTCAAATCTGGCCTAAATAAATGATGAGACATACCATGCTCATGAACTAGAAAAGTCAATGTAATAAACATGTCTGTTTTCCCAGGTTGATCAATAGATCCAATATAATTTCAATCAAACCCCCTTCAGGATTTTTGTATAGATTGGGACAAGCAAATTCTAAAATTTATATGGAAAAGCAAAGGAATGAAAATGGTACCATGGACTGAATGTATATATCCCTTCCAAAATGTATATGTTGAGGGACACCTGGGTGGCTCAGTGGTTGAGTGTCTGCCTTTGGCTCAGGGTGGGATCCCAGAGTCCTGGGATCAAGTCCCACATAGGGCTCCCTGCACGGAGCCTGCTTCTCCCTCTGCCTATGTCTCTGCCTCTCTCCCTCTCTGTGTCTCTCATGAATAAATAAATAAAATCTTTTTAAAAATGTTTATGGTGAAACCTTAATTCTCAATGTGGTAGAATTTAGATATGGGGACTTTGGGAGATCATTAGAATATGAGGGTGGGGTCCTCATGATGGAATTAGTGCCCTGATAAGAAGAGACGGGGGAGAGCTTGTTTCATCTCTCTCTCTCTCTCCACCATGTGAGGATCAGCAAGAAGGCAAACATCTAGAAACCAAGAGGAGTGTCTTTGCTAGAACCCAACCATGTCAACACCCTATTCTTGGACTTCTAGCTTCCAGAGCTAAGAAACAAATGTTTGTTGCCTAAGTCACCCATCTACAGTACTCTGTTGCAACAGCCAAAACTGATGAAGACAAATAGCTGAAATAGTTTTGGAAAATAAAGAATAAGATTGGAGTAATCACACTACCTGATTTTCATACTCTCTACAAAGCTGCAGAAATAAAGACATGGTATAAGCAAAGACGCACACATGCATATCAATGAAATAGAATACAGTCCAGAAATAGAGCTACACAAATAAGGCCTACTGGTTTTTGACAAAGGGGCAAAAGCTATTCAATGAAGAAAGGGCAGTTTTTTCAGGAAATGGTGTTGGAACAACTGGACATCCATATGCTAAAATAAAAATAGAGCTTCAAATTAAATTTCACACCATATACAAAAGTTCACTCAAGTAAATCATAGATCCAAATATAAAATATAAAACTTGTAGTAGAAAAATTAAGTGAAAATCTTTGAGATCTGAAATTAGGAAAAAGATTCTTAAATTTAACACCAAAAATATAATCCATAAAAGAAAAAAATTGAGGGATTTAGGTGGCTCAGTCAGTTAAGCATCGGACTCTTGATTTTGGCTCAGGTCATGATATCAGGGTTGTAAGATTGAGCCCTACAGTGGGCTCCACATTGGATGTGGAGTCTGCTTAAAATTATCTCACTCCCTCTCCCTCTGCACCCAAATACCCTACTCCCCACCACATGCACACCAAAGCTCTCTCTCTAAAAAAAGGAAGAAGAAAAAGAAAAAGAAGAAGAAGAAGAAGAAGAAGAAGAAGAAGAAGAAAAAGAAAGAAAGAAAGAAAGAAAGAAAGAAAGAAAGAAAGAAAGAAAGAAAAGAAAAAAAGAAAAAGAAAGAAAAGAAAAAGAAAGAAAGAGAAGAAAGAAAGAAAGAGAAGAAAGAAAGAAAGAAAGAAAGAAAGAAAGAAAGAAAGAAAGAAAGAAAGAAAAAAATGAAACATGAAAATCAGACTTCTTCAAAATGGAAGACTTGGTCTGCAAAATAAACTGGTAAGAGAATGAAAAGTCGAACTATAGTTTGGGGGAAAATAGTTTCAAATTACATGTACAACAAAGGACTTGTATCCAGAATACATAAAGAATTCTCAAAACTTAACAATACAAAACCAAATAACACAATTTTTAAATGGACAAAGAACTAAAATAAACACTTCACCAAAGAGGATGCATGGGTGTTTATTAACTAATAGGACAATGCAAATTAAAATCACAGTGACTTGTCTACCACACACCTATTAAATGGCAAAAAATAAGTTTTAAAGTACCCAAAATACCAAGCGCCGATGAAAATGTGAGGTAACTAGAACTCTCTGATCTTGCTGGTAGGAATGTAAAAGTTGTATGGCCACTCCAGAAAATAGTCCAGCAATTTCTTTTTTTTTTAATTAATTAACGTATTTATTTATTCATGAGAGACACAGAGAGAGAGGCAGAGACATTGGCAGTGGGAAAAGCAGGCCCCCTGCAGGAAGCCTGCTGTAGGACTCGATCTCAGGACCCCAGGATCTCGACTTGATCCAAAAGCAGATGCTCAACTACTAAGCCACCCAGGTGCCCCAGTCCAGCAATTTCTTATGAGGTGAAACATACACTTACTAGCAACCCCACTTCTAGTTATTTATCCTAAAGAAATGAGAACTTATGTTGACACAAAAACCTAAACACAAATGTTTACAGTAGCTTTGTTGCCCAAAACTGGAAACAACCTAAATGTCCATCAGGTGAATGTTGAAACAAACTGTGGTGTAGCTGTGTATATACCACTACATACCACTCAACAGTAAAAATTAACAGATTATATACACGACAACCTGAATGAATCTCAATGGTATCACACTCAGTTAAAAAAAAAAAAAAGCCATCTCTAAAGGTTACATACTCAGGGTTCTGAGTGGCTCAGTCAGCTAAGGGTCTGCCTTTGGCTCAGGTCATGATCTCAGGGTCTTGGGATGGAGTCCCACATCAGGCTCCCTGCTCAGCAAGGAGTCCGCTTCTCCCTCTTTCTCTGCCTCTCTCCTTGCTCATGCTCTTTCTCGTGCTCTCAAATAAATAAAATATTTTTTAGAAAAAGGTTACATACTCTATTTTTCCATTTATATGACACTTAAAAACACAAAACCATAGTGATGAAAAACAGACAGCTGAGGGGAACAATGTGATAGAAGGTATAAACATGGAGGGGCACTGGTCTGACCAGTGGGGTGGTTACAATAAATCTACATATGGACTAAAATTAATAGAACTATACATACACACACAAAACATAAATTTTATTATATGATAATTTTTAAAATAAAAAAATTATAAAGGAATATTAGCCTCTAAGATAGACACACTATGTCAACTCAAAGTCAAGAATATGTTGCCTCCCAGTCCCTGCCCTTCTTCTTGCAAATCACCTGCAAGGTTTTCTTGGGCTATGGGCTGCCACAACAGACTGAGCTTCAGGTTTCAGAAGCCATTTGGGGACAGATATCCGCCCTATTGGAGAACTCATCTGTTAGGTTATCAAGAATTTTAGCAAATACATTAGTTGGAAGATGATTCCTAGCGTTAGAAAGTGATACTTCACTTACCATCCTGTCTCTTTGCAAAGGGAATTATCTAGTCCCCTTGAGTTTATATACAGATTGCACATTAAATGGCAAAGAGATTAAAAACTAAAACAATGGGGCCACTGCTAACTGACCCTAAACCACAATGATGCCCTACACAGCTCTGAAAGTAGTAAGTAAAGCAGTGAGAAAATTGGATGAAATTTACCAATATTTGAGACACACACAAATTTGAAAATCCATTGCCTACAAGATGTATTCAGTAGGTGCTTGACCCAGCAGAAAATACATGCCCGGTGGGTGGAGAACCACCCCCACTAACACCTAAATTGCTTTCTTCTCAAAACAGAAAGAGGAAAGTGGAGAGACCTAGCCCCCATCCTCCTTTCCTCTCCCAGCCTCTTGCTCTCATCACTCCTCCTGGGCAGCAAATCTCACAAACCTACAGCCAAAACTTTGCACAGACACTGGAGAAACTTTTAGGTCTCTGTCCAGAAGATCCTCTGATTACCTTGTTTCATTTTCTCATCAAACCACAAAATAGGTCCTTGTATCATTTAGGAATGATTTTAGCTCCAAGGAACCAAAGAATAACAGCATTAACAAACAAGGTTCATTTTTCTCACATAAAACATGGACAGTTGATGGCTTTGTTTTAGCTGCCCCATGATGGCAGGACCCTGGTTACATGTATCCACATCCTCATGGTCTCTTAGTAATAAAAGAGCTGCCAAAGCCATAGCAGTAATCAACAAATTTCCACCACAGGATGTAGAGGGAACTCACTTACTTGACATCAGGAAGGAAGCAGGTTTCAGAGCAAAGTGATGCTCCTTGCCAGCTTCTTTTATCAGGGAAAGGATGTCTTCCCAGAATCACCCCAGAAATACTCCCTTTCATCTCATTGACCAGAGCCTATCACATGTTCATTCTTGGATCAGGGACTGGGCCCACTTCCCCAGAGATCATAGGAAGTAATTCCTGAGTAAAATTGATATTCTGTTGGCAGAGGGAAAAGGGAGGCAATATATAGTATCTGCCATCGCACTGTTACTATTCCTTCCTTTTTACAGATGGACAACTGTGGCTTAGAAAGGATATGGGACTTGCCCAAGGTCACCCAACTGGTAAATGCTGAAGCCAGGTTTCAAACCCATTACTGTCTGACTGCCATGGCTGTGCTCTGGATATCTGTGTCACTGCCTCTTTGGGTTGCATTTGATGCAGTGACCAATTTCTTCCCTCCCTGGAGCAGCAAGCTAGAGGTCTAGTCATGATTGCCCTGCTAATGACAGCCCAGGTCTTGGGTGGAGGACGGAGCAAGGGACCTACTGTGGATCAACATCAGAACCATCCTGCATGTGCCTCCCTGACTGTAAGAGGGCATGTCTGTGAAAGCTCTATCTTCCTGTGGTTCTGCCTTCCATGACCTCTTCCTAATGATCTCTGTTTTCCTCCTTGAAAAGGCCTTTAGAGACTATCAAGCAGAACACAGCTGAGTAAGGAAGCTAGGCTGGAATGCTGCCCCTCTGGCTCACTCTTTCACCTGCCTTTCTGGGCTGCTTCCTTGGCCTGTTCCCTCCACTCATCTTTTCTTTGTTGGTTTTCCCAGGGGCCCTGACACCTAAAATAACTCAAAAGTCACCATATATAATTCTATTGCAAACATATCCTCCCCTAAAGTGAGGGCTGCAGATTGTATTTCAATGAGAAAATAAATGAGCAGGTAATAAATTTTCCCTTCTTTCTCTGTGTTCCTAGTGGGCCTTGAAATTAGCAAGAACCAAATGTCACATTAATTTCACTGTCAGGGGCCAGCGCTAAGGGTGACATCATAGCAGCCCTTAGGATTGGGATCCATTAGCCTGAGGATCACTGGAGAAAGGGAAGCTGACAGGGTTCATGAGCAGGTCTCATGTGAAGTCCTACTGAGTCTTTTTTTTTTCTGGACAGTTTCCCAGGAGGATAGAGCCAGGTCTCTAAAAAGTTAGAGATATTATGGTTTGGAGTGTGAGCATGAATAGATTTTCCAACACTTTGGTCATGTCATCAACACACTGCTTGTATGTCCATCCCTCTTTCAGGAGGGCTTGCGGGGAAAGAGCATCTTATTGTGTCTAAGTGATGGTTTCTCTGTTCCAAAAGAATTTCTGCAACATTATTGAGTGGGACAAGGACGGATTAACAAGTCCTCGGATTACTTGAGCGATAAAGATATACTGCCATGGGCCTTTTCATTTGGAACTCAGTCTTGGTCAATATCAACATCTTACGGCAAGTCGATAAATCCCAGTATCAACCGCAGTGGAAGAAGTGTCAATGCCCGCTGCCGGCAACTTGGTTTATGGTGAATCAAGCCCTCGAACGAGGCTTTAAATTTGCTGATGCTTTTTTCTGTGGGGTTTGTCGTGGCTCACCCAGCCAGATCGATTCGATGTGTCGTGCTAGGGAAGAGGAAAAGGTTTGTGGCTCTCAGAGTATTAGCAAGTTCATTTCACGCTGATGTTGCGACAGAGGCCAGGGGAAGGTTTACAGAAGCGGCATTCATCAAGCCAGCTGGTTGCCCACGACAGCCCTCAGGCTTGGAGCAGAGAGACACAGGGAGGGGAGGGGCTGGCGGCTGGCAATTCACAGGGAGAATTATGGCTTCTCTGGCAGAGACCAGGTAGCGAAGAGGGGAGAGGGTCTGGAGGCTCTGGTGGCTCACAGCCTACAGAGAGGAGCTAGAAGTGGGCAGCAGCCTAGTTCACTTTAGCCATCAGGAGCTATTTGGAACAAGGGCATCCTTTCCCCTCCCCAGAGTTTGTAGCAGATTAAATGCAAAAATGGCCCTAATTCTCCATCCTTCCCACACCACTTGCAATGTGACTCGGTAGTTCTTCCATCAAGGGGTTGAGTCTATTTCCCTGTTCTTTGAATCTAGGTTGCCTTGTAGCTTACTTGGACCAACACACTGCAGCAGATCGAGTGGGCAGCAATGTCTCGGCTCCAAGCCTAGGCCTCAAGAGACCTCGCCCACTCCCCACACCCCCTCCCTGTCTCCATCATGAGAACAAGAGCAGCGGGCCTTCTGGAGGATGAGAGAGCATGTGGAGTCTCCCTGGCTGAGGTCATCCTAGACCATCAGCCTCCAGCCAACCTGCCAACAGACCACAGATGTGTAAGCAAGCCCAGCTGAGCCCAGCCCAGATCAGCAGAGTGGGCCAACCAACCCATAAACCTGTGCGAGCAATGATAAACAGTTACTGTTTTAAGTCAGTGAGGTTGGGGGGTGGTTTTCTTATATAGTATTATTATGTCAATGGAGAACCAATACAAGGTTTATCCGATTATTTTAGCAACCACAGCAATGCCCAGGCCCTGAACATTAGGGTTCCTGATTCTCTAAGGACCAAAGTTCTACCAGCTGGTGCTAAAAATCTGAAGTTTATGTACACATGCAACAACAACAACAGCAAAAACCCTCAAAGGTCAGCCTATCCCTTCCCCAATAGACTGCCAGCAAAAGGTCATTCACGTTTGCCCAAATTAACTTATTCTTAGGGGCAAAGATCAGAACTTCCTAAACTACCAGTCCAGCTTTAGCTCCAAGACAACACAGTTCTATTTTCTGTGATAGATGGGCAAATGCCCATCTAGACTCCACCTACCCAATCTGCCTGAGTCACTGAACCATTTGGTGCAAGGGGCAGGGTCAGCCATTCCAGGCTCAAGAGAAAAGGGGAGTGAGGGATATTTATACTACTCATCTGCTTCTGTAACAAATGACCACAAACTTAGTCTTAAAGCCAATTTATTAGCTGACTGTTCTAGAGGTCAGAAGCCTGATGTAGGCCTCACAGAGCTAAAACAAAGATGTTACCAGGGCCACTTACCTTTCTGGAAGCTTTAGGGGAGAATCTGTTCCTTAGCTTTCCAGCTTCTAGAGGCTTCCTTCACTGTGTGTCTCATGACCCCCTGGCTCCATTTTCAAAGCCAACAACAGTGGATCAAATTCTTCTCACGTGGCAACTCTCTGACCTCTCCTGCCTCCTTATTCTACTTTTAAGGACTCAAGTGATTAAACTGAACCCAATCAGACAATCCAAGGTCATCTCCCCATCTCAAAGTCCTTAACCTTAATCATAGCTTCAAACTCATGTTGGCATTTTACAATAACATCATCACAGGTTCTGGGGATTAGAACATGAACATCTTGGGGGTAAACTATTCTACCTACTACTATTACACGATTATTTTGTATAACAAGGATTAAGAGACAGGAAGCTTTTCTTTTTCTTGGCTACCTCCGTGGAATTGGTGGGCCAACACCTGGAATTCCATGAAATGGGCTCATGTTAAAGGATGGAGGGATGGAAATGGCCCAGGATTAATAGCATCCCATAACTCATCCACAGATTTGCAGAACATTCCTTCCTCCCTGAAATGCTAGTCTCAGTATTAAGGAAGTAGTGTCTGGTTACCAGTTCAAGGGCAGGACTAGATAGATGGCCTTAGCCCAGCAGGAGCACAGCTCACCATGCTGCCATGATCTGCACAGAACTTCCAGAACCTGGTGATGCCCTTGTAGCAATTCATGGAGACCACATAGAAGACATTGCAGACTGCAACCAACAAGGCCCTTCCCCACTTACCGATCCTTTGTGCTGAGAGCTGAAGGCCTTCCAAGATGGATCTGAAGAAATGCTGCCCTCAAAGCTCTTACAGACTAGAAAATTACACAAACCATGCATTTCAATAAGTGACTATTCAAAATTTTAGAGAAAAGCACTGCAAGCAACGAACAGATAAAATGTGATGGAAGTTCAAAGCAGGAAAAGATGGGAAGCACGCACAGCGGATAGAGCGAGGAAGCATAAGGAAGAACCTGGTGAGGCTTTTTGGAAGACATTAAGGAAGCATGTTCTACATTTTGCAGTTTAAGCTGGGGTGGCCAAACTTCTGCAAAGGGGAAGATAGTAAATATTTCAGGTTTTGCAGGTCATATGGTTTCTACTACTCAATTCTGCTGTTGTAGTGCAAACACAACCACAGACAAGTAACTATAGTGCATGGTTGTGTTCCAATAAAACTTTATTTATAAAAATAGGCAATGGCCCAGATTTGGCCCACAAACTGTAGTTGGCTAACCCCTGTTTTAAGCCATGCTGTAGGCATCCAGTGAATGTTTGCATAACCATGAAAAGATTTATAGAAGATATAATGCTTTTGGTTAAGCTTTGATGAATGGAAATAACTTGAACATGAAGGAAAATTGGGAATAAGATAAAATTAACAATTTTTATGAGATATTGAAGAGACTGGGCCCTCGAGAGTTTCAAATACAGGATTGGGATAGGGGAAAAACTTGAAATACAGCTTGTTTGAGTAGGACTGTTTCATGAAGAGCTTTGATAGACAAGTCATTTAGACATAAGACAATACGAAGTAGGGAACACTTGATAGTTTTTGAGCTGGAAATTTACGGCATGCAAATATTTTTCAAATCACTAAGTTCAAGGATTGGCCTCTGTGGCTATGCAAGCATGCAAAGCAGATGTCCTGAGCACTTGCCCACACAGGATAAAAAACTTGCCCTTGTCTCTAACCAGCAAGTGGTCATGATGCCACCTGCCCCCACATACAGTTGGAACCTCACACATAACTGGGCCCAGATTTGCAGAAAATTCTAGTTGCCCATAGATTTCAGTGCTTCCCCCAAAGCACTGGACAGTTTTGCCTTCCTGTCCTCTGTGAGGGGGCCCCTGTCTCCATGTCTTCCCCTGGTCTCTCCTCCACCTCCTCCCCTCCCTCCTGCTGCTGTGAATCACATGTTATAACAAATGAGTTACCAAAGGCTCCAACAAGCTGCTCATCATTGTCCCCAGCAGGAGAAAAGCAGCCACGACCTGAAGCTGGGACCTTGTTAAGAGTTTGTAATGAGCTGACGGGGAAGCTATTTCTGCCTGATTAGAATCCTAATGCGCTGCTGACTAGGTGAGCAGGGGAAGGGCTCCCAGCTCTCTCCCCAGCACGCCCACCCCTCTCCCTGCTCCCAGCAGAGCTCCAGGCAGGAAACAGCTCTCTGCCAGCAGTTAAGACCATAAAGAACAAACACGAAGCAGCCCCAGAAACTCCCTGCCCATCCTTCTTCTCCCTCTTCTAAAGAGGATACCTTCATCATACTCATTTTTCCAAGCACACAGACCACTGCCACCTGCTAACATCCTAATGATGACACCTGGACCATAATTGGTCACAGGTGCCCCATGGGTCCTAGTCAGGTCCTCACTCAGAGCGAGATGGAAAGCCAGGAGAACACAGCATCCAACTAGTCACTGGAAAGATGAGGCCACAGGCCAAATTCCCATAGCGACTGGTCAGAGCAGTCTCCAACGCAAAGAATTTCCCTCGGGTTCAATTCAGAGAATATTTTGATATCCCCATTTTCTTCCAGTTGACTGGCTTGAGAAAGATCCGGATTAGTTCCAGTGTGAACCAATTCACCACAACAATGATTGTTAGAAGGAAAATGAAAACTTAAAACATATTGTGGGGGTAGTTCATGTTTGAATAAGATATAATATTTGGGTTCAGTTTGGGATTCAGGTTGTACTTATGGTGAAGTGCCCATATCAGAGGAACCTGAATTTTTGAAAGCTTAACAGATTTTCACATAGTCCTAGGTTATAAATTCGGGGAAAAGGACAATTTGGGGTAACAGTTAAAGTATTTCCAGATTTGGTAAAACCCCTGGAGGTGCCTGGGTTTAGTCCAGTCTGGCCCCTCTGCTTAACAAGGGCAGCTCCTATATCATTCCAAAATGACCACCACTACCAAGGAGTCTCTTTGCTGTGTCCTCCACAAAAGCAAGGTTCTGTTCCAGGCTAAATCACAAAGGATGAGACCTTTTATGCTCCCACCAAGTAAATCACATCAGAGCCAGGTTTTCTCAACCTTGGTTGTGTGTACAGTGTTATCACCTGGGGAGCTTCCAAAAATGCCAATGCCAAGGTCTGCCCCCAAGAGATTCTGATTTAATTAGTCTAGGGTATGTCTTGGGTATTGAGACTTTCTAGTGTGTAGCTAGAGCAGAGAACCACTGTTCTAGAGTAATGTTTCTCAAACATCCATGTGTACATGAATATCCTGGGATCTTGAAAAAAATCAGATTATTATTCACTAGATCTGCGATGGGCCTGAGACTCTGCATTTCTACTAACAGGCTCCTAGGAGATGTTCATGCTGCTAGTCCTTGGACCATTTTGAGTAGACAGGATCTAACATATCATCCTGAAGTGCTACTACATTTATTGGACACTATATTTTCCAGGACTCTGTCAATGATCATTGTTAGAAATCCAACTCAAATTAGAATAATAAAAAGGAGTAATTTATTAGTAAGAATAAATAGGAAATCCAAGAGTAGGACTGGCTTTAGGCATGGCTGCATCCAGGAGCTCAAATTTTGTCAGTAGGATCTTCTGTTTCTGTTTTACTTTCCCCTGAGTTTGTTCCATTTTCAGGCAGGCTCTCTCCACGTAGCAACAAAGATGGCCCAAGCAGTTCCAGGTTTACCTCACTCACACAGCCAGTGTCTCCACAGAAAGGAGCCTCCCCCCCTCTCCCTCAACATCCATAGTGGTCCTTGAAAATGATTCGTTTTCCCCAGCCTGGGTCATATCCCCACTGCAGGACAGGGACTGGCAAAGCTCCATGGTTAACAGCCTCATCTAAACACAGGTATTGGGGGTGATAGTTTCCCAAAGGAAAGGATGCAAAGCAAACCACAAAGGAGCTGATGTCCTGCGTGAGCACCACAGTGAGGTGCCAAAAGCTCCTAGACTTCCACTACCATCTCCCCTTCTCTTGCCACAAGCTCTCACCCACCGTGACTCTTCTCTGCTCCTCACCAATGGGCTAAGGCCTTCCCTATTACTCAGCAGGTTTGCTCCAGTCACATGCCAGCATCCCGGGTGAGCAGAAGCCAAAAAAGGAATCCTTATAACTCAGGACACCTTCAGTTTCCTCTATCCCTTCTGACCTCCACAACCAGGAGAGGAAGCAGACCAAGGAACAGACAGTGTTCTAAAGATGGAAAGAATGTTCAGAGATCAAGTTGAATCCTTCCATTTCACAGATGAGAACACCGAAGCTCAGCGTGGTTGAGTAACTTATCCAAGAGCACTCAGGCAGGGCCAGACCCTAAATTCAGGTTTTGACTCCAGTCCAGACTTTGTGATATTTATATTGTCTCCTCTGAGATCAGCACCAGTCCAATCCAGGCCTTGGGCCTCCTTTGGGTTTTAAAAGCTACTTTTGCCTAAAATGGAGAAGTGGGATGGAGATCACAGTGACAGACAGGGTTCCAGCCCACTGCTATGTCTCTAAGTTCTCAGGAGTCAGGGTGTGTGAGGTGTGCATGCCCACAGGGTTCTGCATGGGCTGGGGTGTGGGCAGAGATAAATTCAGGCTCCCAGTGACTTTGGGTTCTGAGCGTCCAGCAAGGAGGAAACGCCAGCAGAATATCCTCAAAAGAACCCCTCCGACTCCTGAAAGGACAAAATGACAGTTTATCGCCCCTCAATATTATTTATAGTATTATTTATTTTTATTTATAAGAATAGCTAAGATATGTAATGTTTAATATATGGCAAGCTCGACCTAATTCAATTTACATTAGCTAACGCATTTAATCCTCACAAAGACCCTATGAGATCGAAACAGTTATTATTATTCCCATTCTACAGATGACAAAACTAAAAGCACAGAAAGGCTGGAGGAGTTGGTAACAAAAATTATGAAGCATTAACTTTGAATGCGTTTTCCTTTCAGTGGGCACGTATCGGCCCCTCAGCCACCTGGGACACAAGATAAGGGTTACCACAGTAATCCCAGAGACAGAGAAATTTAGGGCCAGAAAAGGTGCAAGATTTTGTGTCTTAGCGTCTGCAACCCGGCCAGCCGACTGCCCCCTAGACGTTGCTGCCGCTCCTTGCCACAAGGGGGCGCGCAACTCCTGGGCTGGGGACCTCCCCACCTTAACTGGAGGAATTTAAAGCAGGGGAGGAGCCACCGGGGTAAGAGCAATCAAGAGGGCTTCATGAAAGAGGCAGATTTAGGCTTGAGCAAGAAAGAGGATTTTAGCAAGTGAAGAGCACAAGGAAAATGATTCATTCAACATTTGCTAAGCACCTACTGTATACCTGAGCACGCGGCCAAAACCTGGTGACAAATGAGAGGGCTCACACTGGGGAGTAAGCCCTATAACAACAGCTAGGTTTACTGCAAGCACATCACTCCCATAATTTCTTCACGTCTTCACTTCTCACGCAGAGACGTAGGCAATCCGATTGCAATGTCACAGGCAAGGAGCCTGCAAATATGGACTGGCTTGTCTAAGGTCACATAGCAGCAGCAGTGCAACAGAGCCGATTGCGGGCCTCTCTCCCTAACAGAACATCCGTGACAGCACCCTGGTAGCTACAGATCGGCAAGGGTGGGAGTGTCTACGCCCATGGAAGTGTGCAAACACCTAGGAGAGCCCACTGTTATAGACACATCCCAGCACACCATAGCACTGCTGGTAAGAGACTGAAGAAGGGGGCCTTAAACCTAAAGCCTCTCTCGCTTGCTCCTGGGCCTGTGCTTTTAGCCACTGTGCTGCCCTCAGAGTAGCTCGGTATAACTAGTGCTAGCACGCTCAGAAAGGAGCGCTCTTCAAAGATAACAAACTGACTACCTTCAGACCAAATATGGCCTCAGGGCTTGGCCTCTCTGTGACCCTATTTTTTCATGTGTAAGATGAGGATCATTGTAATACCTGCCTCATAGGGTGGTTGGATGAATTAATACACAAGCTCTTAGAATAATATCTGGCGCATGGAAAGTACTATGTAACCAACGGGCTTCATTTGTTAGGGCTACTCAGTGTTTCAAATGTTTAAAGAACCAGGGCAACTGGGTGGTTTAGTCCACTAAACATTGACTCTTGATTTCAACTCAGGTCATGATCTAAGGGTCAGCCTTGTTTGTCAGGCTCCTAGCTCAGTGGGGAGTCTGAGAGTCTCTCTCTCTCTCTCTCTCTCTCTCTCTCTCTCTCTGTCTCTCCCCACTGCTCAAGTGCATGTGTGCTCTCTCTCTCAAAAAATAAATTCTATTTTTAAAAAATTGTTTAATGAACAATATTAATTAGTTGCCAATATTTTTCAATCGTATTTCTGTGTAAAACTCCAGATACCTAGATTGTTTTTGAAAAATTGGAAGATCTGACCTCACTTTACCACGTGACAATAACAAGCTGGAGCCAGATCACAGCCGCCCCTCCCACCACCCTCCTTGGATGATGCCCTTTGGAGCTTTTATTTCACTTACCTCCCTCACCCACCCAGACAGCACCCATAGGCATCTGAGTTTGAGACTCCTGCTCTCTGCTCCTTAAAATGCACAGAATGATTGTGCTAGGATGAATGATCCGCTAGCCACATGTTCATCTGGCAGGCTTTACACCTGCTATTATCCCCACTTAGAGCTAAGGAAGTTGGTCTCAGGCTAACTGTGCCTAACTCAGTGTTGGAAGGGCAGGGATTCAGAGCTCAGGGTTTCTGGTTCCTCATTCAACACCCACAACCCACTTTTGAGCCAGAGCCTGAACTCAGAAGCAGCTTAGGGAGCTCTCACAATGTTGGGAGTAGGGTGGGGTAGGGTGCAAAAGCTCTGAGGCCCTGCCCATCCTTCCTGGTTTCCTGGGCCTAATGGGACGACGGAGATGTGGCTCTCAAGAAGAGCTGCCAGAAGAAATCCAGGATGCCCATTAAATTTGAATTTCCAGTAACTTTCAGATAAATGACCAATTTTTTTTTTACTATAAGTTTGTCCCATGTGTTATTTGGGACATACTTACACTTTATAAATTTGTCAAATTTCAGATAATGAATTATTTTAGTATATACATGTTTCAAATGATGCATGAGACATACACTAAAATTTTAAAAAATATTCCTTTACATGAAATTCAAATTTAACTGGTACTTTTATCTGGTACATGCCACAACCCTAAAAAGTGCCAGAGGCCTCTGCCAGCCTAGCCGCAAGGACGTCAGAGAATGGGCAAGAGGAGGAGGAAGCCCTCAACCCAGGGCTGTTTAGGAGGCTTGGGACAGCAGCAAAACAGCCCACCACTCCCATGATCACCCACACCAAATGTTTAAAAACCTTGTCTTCCCTACATTTATTTTACTAGTCAGTACTGTTTCTATTTCCTAATGTGGGAAAAATTAGAGAGGGAGACAAACCATGAGAGACTCCTAACTCTGGGAAACAAAGGGTTGCAGAAGGGGAGGTGGAGGGTGGAGGGTGGAAGGTGACCGGCACTGAGGAGGGCACTTGATGGGATGAGCACTGGGTGTTACACTATATGTTGGCAAATTGAATTTAAATTTTAAAAAATCTTTTAAAATCTTTAAAAAACTAAAATATTGGGCAGCCCGGTGGCTCAGTGGTTTAGCGCTGCCTTCCACCCAGGGTGTGATCCTGGAGACCTGGAATCGAGTCCCACATCGGGCTCCCTGCATGGAGCCTGCTTCTCCCTCTGCCTGTGTCTCTGCCTCTCTCTCTCTCCCATTCTCTCTCTCTTTCTCTCTCTCTCTCTCTCTCTCTGTCTCTCTCTCATAAATAAATAAAATCTTAAAAAAATAAAATAAAATATTTCCTAATATGGGGGCAAGTGCTGGGTCTTCCAAAGGCCTTCACCCAGCCATGCCATTGCTTCATTTCTGGAGTCACCAGGAAGCCAACCCGATGTGTTAGAAACAGAGGGGCTGGTCTCCCGCTGAGGGCATGGGGCACCGGCAGTGGCGGTGGCTCCGGATGGGAAACCGGCTGCAGGTGGGAGCCCCCCCAGGTCCCCACTCTCCTGTCCTTGGAGCGCTGGGCCCTGGCCGCAGCCCCCCACCCCCGCACCGAGGCCTGGAGCCTCCATCCCCATCCCCACTGGGCCCGAGGCGGCCAGGCTGCCCGTCCGCACCCTTGCCCAGGCCCACGCGCGACCCTAATGATCCGTGACGGCGCGGACACCCGCGGCCGACTGCCCTGCGGCTGGCTGCACCGCTCGACCTTCCTCCACTAACCCAAGGGCCGGGGTGCGGGGAGGGCAGCAGGTGGAGCCCAGCTGGCTGCAGGTGCCTCCCCATCCCGGCCCCCAGCGTGGGCAGGCGATCTGCACCCTGCAAGCACCTGCCCAGGTGAGGTGAACCAAGGACACGCGTGAGGACAGCCGCGCGCTCACGGGCACACACACACACACACACACAATGTCGGCCCTGGCTGGGGCCCAGGCATGCTTTCTGCCAATCCACCCTCCTCCCTGGGTTAATAATGATCAGGCCCGAGGCTGTGCCAGCTGTTCCGGTGGAAGACAACAGCACCAGCGAGAAGACTGCCAAGCCCATCCCCCAACTCCTAAAACCCCACGCTGCCCACCGACAAGAAAGCAGAGGGTCCCCGGGCAAATTTCCCACGGGAGGGGGCAGTGCCCCTACCTCACGCAGAGGCAGGAACTGTGGCAGAGAGATGGGCCCCTGGCAGCTCCAGGGAGAGCCCGCCCTGCCCCTGAACTGGCCGGGTCAGGTAGCTCTGGGCTCCCAAGTGGGCCTCCCCTCCACCCCGACCTTCATCCTCCTGGCCCAGCCATCTCTCAGCTAACCCTGTTTGTTTTCTGCTTTGCACTTCGGATCGCTTGATGTTATATAGATTTGCTCATTACTGCCTCTCCCTTCCCTGGCTCTGGCCTTCCTCGTTCATTGCCGCACGCGCAGCCCCTACAGCACACCTGACATGCGAGACTTTTTTTTTTTTTTAAGACTTTATTTATTCATGAGAGACACAGCAAGAGAGAGGCAGAGACATAGGCTGAGGGAGAAGCAAGTTCCATGCAGGGAGCCTGATATGGGACTCGATCCCGGATCCCAGGATCATACCCTGGGCCAAAGGCAGATGCTCAACCACTGAGCCACCCAGGCCTCCCAGACATGCGAGGCTCCTAACTGCGCTGGACACTATGATAGCAATGGCCTCAGCTGAAGAGGGCTGCCTGGCCAGTCACACAGGCCCTTCCCTGGTGGGCCCACATCCCAGCACTGACGGAGGTGCAGCTCTGGGCGGCACCCAGGACAGCGGCAGGGGGCAGGTGTAGCTCAGAGCACCAGTGGGGTTGGCCGAGGAGGCCACGGACGGTCCCCTTATTGCCCCATTCCCACATCTCTTCCCCACTTTCCACCCGTGTTGGTCCAAGGACACTCCTTAAACAGCCCGCTCCGCGAACTTAGCCTTCGAGTCGCTTGCCAGAAAGCCAGACTTCAACAACCTGCATTTGTGGAGTGATGGGGGAGAAAGAGGGGAAGAAACAAGTAGATTTGACTTTCCACGTCCGAAGATCCTGCCCGAGGGCTTCCGTCCACAGCACAGTAGCTTGCTCAGCCCTTGAGCAGAGCAGCAGCAGTGCTAGGGTTTTAACGCTCAGGGGACACTCCTCAACCAGTGAGAGCAACACTCATCGATAAATAACCACCCCCACACCCTGGGAGGACAGTACCAAGGCAGGGTCTGCAAGACTCCTCAGAGGTCCCCAGGAAATTCAGCCCTTGCTCCCAGACCCACAGTGGTGATTGATTAATTGTTCATCAATCCCCCCTTTACTTATTGGCTTTTCTTTCTTCTCAGGTCTCCATTCCCTCACTCATACAACCACATCCCTGTCTCAGCACTGCTTCCAGGGGAATCCAAACTAGGTGAGCCTCCTACTGGGCCCCACAACATCTACTCTTATTTCTTTGCATTTCTGAGAGGCAGCATTGCAGGGACATTCGCCTCCTTTCAGCTTCTTTCATGACACAAAGACATTACTTGTGGGGCTCAATTTATTCTTTCATTTAACAACTATTCATTGAGTGCCTACCACCTTGAGATACAGCTGTGAACAAGAGTCAGGAATCCTTGCCCTCACGGAGCCCACATCCCTCCTACTGTGCCCCCTTTTCCTCTTTCCCCAACACATATGCCTGCTTCTTTCTCTTCTCTCACTCCTACTTACCATTCATGTCTCAGCCAAAATGTTCCATCCTCAAAGAGATCTTACTGCTCCCCTTCCCCATCAAATCCCCCCACCCCACCCTGCAGAGCCTGTCCTTTCTCATTACACCTGTCACCAGACTTGTCTCTCCCAATATCACGTCCACCCCACAAGCACAAGACAAAGCTCACTACTCTCTCGGTGTATCCTCTGCCCTTAGCCCTGTGCCTGGTACCTAGTGAATGAACCAGTATATGAAGAGTGAGTGAGTGAATGAATGACCTAATAGCAGCATTGTCATGAATGAAAGGTAAGGAGAAATGAGAAACTCATCTTTGTAGATGGACAGGGAGAGACAGATGAAGAGAAAATTTTCACAGTACCAGTACGGGTGACTGAGATGACCACAAATTTTGGAGGTCTAGACCATCGGGTAGCAGCCAGAATGTCCATGGGGGCCCAGAGAGAGCAGCAAGGGGGATGCACAGTGAGATGCAGAAAAGGCAGTCAGCCAAACCAAACCATTTAATCCTCCTTCACCATCTCCCAGCCACGGAAGGCAGCAATGGAAGGCATCTCAGGGAACATCTCTCCTCTCGTTTCACAGGTGCGAAAACCAAGACCCAGAGAGGCACCTTGACCTAGTGAAGGTCCTATGATTAGTGACAGGCTTCCATATGCTGAACTCACTGCCCATTGCTTGTTAAAACCTGAGCCTCAGGCTGGCCCATTCCAGGCTGTAGGTACAGCTTCCCACAGCACTGCCCTCAACCATGAGCAGCTTATTTTCCAGGAGAGATGGCTTCCAAGCTATACCTGAGTAATCAGTGACGTGTGGGATGGTCATACTCCTCTTGTAGCCCAGCACTCCCATATTGTCTTTCTCCCACCAAAGGATTGCTCTGAGGAGATCACCCGGACCTCACCTTTCTAGAACCTGTGCTTTGCATTCCAACAACCTTACCCAGGATTGAACCCTTGCTTAACACCTACACGTTCAGGCCTCTTCAGAGAAGCTCAGTGCCCCCAGGTGCTCTGTGCAACCCGATGTGACTCAGACAATAAAGGCAAGCCTCCCCTGATGGACATTTACTGGGCTCTGCCCACCCACTTCGGTTTTTGTCCTAGCAATAAACCTCATCCCAAGCTGACTAGTAGATTGTCAGTGACAACTAGGTAACGTCCAGACTAAAATCTTTTCAAAATCTTGGTCTTCAACATATCAGAAGAATAAGCAAACATACAGAAAAAATAATAGTTCACATTTATTAAAGGCTTTTTATGTGCCAAGGCCTATGCTAAGCATTATATTGGTTTTAATTTAACAATTGTATGAGGTAGAAAGCTTTATCATCAAACCCATTTACTTATAAAGAAACTGAGGCTCAGTGAAGTCAAGTGACTTGCCCAAGATCACACCACTAGTAAGTGATAGAACTGGAACCCAAGCCCAGATCCATCCAACCTCAAGCACTCAGCTGCCTCCCACCACCAAGCCACTGACCCTTTCCTAGAGACCAACCAGGGCTCAGACATGAAAAGGAGCCCAAGTGTGTGCCAGGCACCAACATCTCTACAGATGATGGCATCGCAGAACCAACTGATTATGAAAGCATAAAAAGGCCTGCTGATACCCAGTAAGGGGAAGCAGTGACTACTATCACATATGACACAGAATCACTGTGACCCTATGCCTGCCTCTGAGCTTTGTTCTGGGGCCCAAAGCAAAATGTGAGGCTTGGGAGTGCCCAGTTCCCCTCTCTGCCCCATGCATTTCCTTTCCAGCAGCTCTACCCCACATCCCCTCACCTTCCCCAGCCACACACCACTGACACCACTTCATTGTTATAGACAGAAGTGGCTAGGGAATTAGAGATGTGTCATCCTTCAAGAGCATGCACAGTTTTAAAGTGGATGCAGAAGGAGGCAATACTAAAACAAAGGAATAGTTCCTTCCCCACATTAGAATGTCTCAGTCAGCTGTAAGGTAATCTGTTACTACTAGCAGTGAAAACATTAAAATTTGTGGATTAAATGTTTTGGAAAACTGAAGTAAATTCAGGATCTTCCCTAAAACCATATCATAGTCACTTGAATTTAATATGTATTCTTGAGTAAAGAGAGAGAGGATGGCATGACAATCAGTTCGCTGGTACCTGCATAACTCACAACCCATTCTGAATATGGCACAACCCAAGTGAATAATTAGGACTGTTATATTATTAGTAATGTGGCATTTAGGAATTCTTATAGCACTTTACTTTCTCCCAGGTTTTTTTTAGACTATATCAAAACCTGAGTATCCCCAGGGGAGTACACTCCCTGACACGGGAGTATCATCCATCATGAACACACAGCTAGGAAAAGAGGCTCTAAAGAAATTGCAGGCTCAGAAGGGCACTTTGTAGAGACAATAGGAAGCTGTTACAGCTTGTAAGGTGCTCCCTGTCTTCATTCGAGAAGGTCTCTAAACCCTGCCTCCTCCATGAACTCTTCCTCCACCAGTGTGAGAGACCTGTCTGGTCCAGGGCCAGAACTCTCCTAGGGCCAGGGGGTCCACCTGCTTCAGTCTGCTCAGCTGCCATACAAAATGCCACAGACAGAGTGGCTTAAACAACAGACTTTTGTTTCTCAGAGTTCTCAAGGCTTGGGAAGTTCAGGTCAAGGTTCCACTGGATTGGGCTGACTTGCAGATGACACCTTCTTGCCATGTCCTCACATGGCCCTTCCTTGGTGCGTGCAAGCAGAGAAAGAGAGAGACGTCTCTCTGTTTCTTCTCTTATCAGGCCACCAATCCCATCATGAGGGCCTTACCCTCATGACCTCACCAACTCACCTACCTCCCAAAGATGCCAGCTCCAAATACCACCACGTTGGGGGTTAGGGCTTCAACATATGAATTTGGGAGGGTCACATTCATTCATTCCATAGCATCAGTGATGGGAATGATCAGTATAAAGATTGGTCCTCAGGTGACTGGTGCAAAAACTGAATCATTCATTCATCAAGCTGATACTTATTAGTATTTATTATATACTGTGCATATACTGATATTAATTAGCACTTATCATATATCAGTGCTCTGGTGATTCAAGCAAATCTAGTTATCTAGTTCCTGCTTTCATACAGATAATAGTCTTCAAGATATGACAACCAGAATCTGTGGAGAAGAGAGCACCAGATGTCAGTGTGGGTCTCTACAGAGTTCATTCATTCATTCAACATTCGGCAAGCATGATTGTGTGCTAGACACAGAGAGAAATCAGGCAGACACGGTCTCTGCCCTCAGAGAGCTCACAGTCTAAGACATGGAGGCAGGTTGCAAACACAGTGTGATTAAGTTCTGCAGAGCTGAGTCACAACATGTACATGTAATACTTGTGCATGCAATTATACAGCAAAAAAAGAGAGAGAGAAATCAGATAAATAATAGTGGTTCATCCATTATTCCTCCCAATGAGCAATACTCCAGCATTGGCATGAGCCGGGACGTGAAACTAGTGTGCCTTCCCTTGTATTCCACTTCCCATTATCTCTCTTGGTGTGATCATTGCTTGTTTGACTGATATTAATTCATTATTAAAAAGTCACATTTTTTTTCTTCACTCAAGGGCCCTAAATTCAAGCCAACCACTTCATCTGGTCATCAGCCAAAGAAGCAGGATTCAGTTTCATCATAGCCCGGGCTAGACTTCTTTTTTCTTTGTTTAATATATTTATTGTTGTAGTACAGTTGACATACAATGTTTATATTAGTTTCAGGTGTACAACATAGTGATTTGACAATTCTGCACATGACTCAGTTCTCACCACAATCAGTGAAGTAGGCTGGACTTTGTAGGCTGTGATATACTTTGTAAGTGGCCCGGAGAGTTTATCATTCAAGCCAGGATGCCCCTGAGAGTGAAGTCAAGCGATGTTGATCATTATATTAGAACAAGAAGCATAAACTGAAACTGTCCTGAGCAATTCCAGAATGTAACATGTCTATTTATGGGTGACTTAAGGGATTTCTATTTATTTATTTTTCAATCGTGAAAAGAGTTTTTTTAAACAAACAATATGTTTTGTTATGCAGGTATTAAATATAAGAATGTTTTCTAGTTTTAATTTTATTTCCTTAAAAATAGATTAAAGTTCACAATGAATATTCAAAAAGAAGACAGTAAAAAGTCTCCCTCCAACTCCTGTCCTCAGCCACTTAGTTGCCTGTACAGGAACCAATGGCCTGTATATACACACACACACACACACACACCTATATTTTACACAAATAACAGCACAGTATTCACACTGTTCTCTGCTTAGTTTTTCTGTTAACAAAACAGCTTAGAGATAATTTCATACCAATATGACAAGCTTCCTCCTAATATATGATGCTTACTATTTCACTATATGGATGCACATAATTTAACAGTCTCCACTGATGGACATATAGATTGTTTCCCATCTTCTGCTGCAATGAATGACCTTGGCCATACATCATTTTGTATACGCGCCAGTATATCTGTAGGGTAAATTCCTGGAAGTGGAACTGCTGAGTCAAAGGGCGTATCAGTTCAGATTCTGTTTGGTTGCTCATAACAGAAAAGCCAAAATAGTGATCACTTAAACAAGATAAAGATTTATTTCTCCCTCAAATAAAAGGAGTCTGGCGGTGGGCCATCCAGAGCCACCATGGGCTTCCAAGTGTTGAGGGAGACCAGGATTCTATCCTTCTGCTCTGCCATCCACTGTTGACTGTGGAGGCCATCTTTAAGTAAAAGAACACAAAATTACAAATACCTATTTAGAGTGAGAAAAAAAATCACAATACATATAAGCTCTTAAAAGCTGGAATAACACAAACATCACAACAGATGGGAAAAGTAATATTAGAACTACTCAACTGTCCACCATATCTTTATAATAGGTTTTTTCCCTACTTTTTCTGGCTACATGATCTTTGATCACTTTATCACAGAACAATATTTTGTAATATCCTCTGGAAAATAAATAAAAAGATAATTGAATTTTTCCTTCAGCATGGCTCATTAAAATTTATTATTACTGTAGATAGTTGAAATGCATAAAACATGCAAGACATACTATTTGTAGTACTACTACAGAATTTGCCCTACGAATATAGGAATTCTGATAAAGTCTATGGTTTACAATGCCCATCAAAAAAATATCTGATGTGTCTATAAATATATAAGCTAAGTTACTGAGCATGTTCCCAATAGGAAAACACTTTGACCTAGCATCTGTGAATACCAAATTCTCCACCTATAAGCTTATACATCTTATAAGTGGGAAAATATTACACAAACTATCTTCTGGCTTCATGCATTTTAACCTCTTTTTCTCTTCTGCCACCAAATACTTCTGATGCTGGGCATAGGACACGTTCACATTGTGGTATGACTCCTGGCTCTGCACCTTCGTGTCATAAAGTCAAGGGGAGCTGGCACAGTGAGCAGTAGGGGTATTCATGGAAGCCATTCCCACAGCAGGATGACTAGCAAATGATAGCAAACCACAGAAGCATATCCACTTAAACACCAACTAAATGCATCCCCAGTTCAACTTCCTCCTAGCTGGATCCCCCAAATTCCCGAGGCCATTCCAATACCAGCCAAGCCAAGGGAAAATGTGACACAAGGAAAAATCAGACTAGAAACAGACAGCAGTCTCAACCATGTGCAGTTGAAATATCTCACTCCTGCAAAGATGGTTACAAGAGCACCTGACCACGTGAACACGCTAGGGCTCTCTCTAAAGGGCTCCGAAGGTTCAGCTCCCTTACCTGCATGGTAAAATGTCCCAAACCAGCAAGGTTCTAGAGTCAGACTTGTCAATCGAACACCCATGATTTGGAAGGTGGAAGGGGGAGGCAGAAGCCCTTCTTCCTTTGCCAGTGGCAGTTGCTGAGATGTGGTGTCCGCAGATATGAGTTTTTGCACTGGCTATTAGGCTCCATATTCTGCAGTCCATCCATCACCCACTTTGGGTGTACGGGCTGTAGAGGGCAGCTGTGTGGGTCCAACAGCACCTTTCATCTGCTGTTTGTTTGTTTCAATGTCATTTCAATTCTAATTTCACACATGCAGGAAAGAAAAGGACACAATGAACACCTATGTACTATCGGCCCAGTTGCAGCTATCATTAGTACTTTGCCCTTTCTTTTTTTTTTTTTTTTTGGTTCATAATTGAATCATGCCATGGTAAATTAAAAAGATCATTAACAATTCACCTCAAAACACATATCCCCTGACAGTAGAGATACTTTTTCAGTTAACAACAAGACTGATAATATCCCTAACAAAAGTAGCAAATAATTCCCTAATATTACCTAAAAGTCACTAATATTCAAATTTCTACAATTGTCCTAAAGATATCTTTTGTAGCCGTTTCTTTGAAACCAGGGCCCAATAGGTTTCATGCAATGTATTCCTTCATTCTGCCTCTTAAGTCTTTTCTTATTTAGGACAACCCCCCTCATGACATTGACTCTGAAGAGATCAGGCCAGCTGTCATGTTGAGTGTCCCACATTCTAAATACGTCTGTTTCCTTATGCTGTCATTTCGTTATCCCTAGTATTTCCTGCAAAATGAGGTAGATCTAAAGGCTTGGGGGTTTTTCAGGGCAGATTTACTGAGGTATAATTTATATATAGTAAACATCATCCCTTTTACTTTACTGTTCTATGCGTTTTGACAGATACAAGCAGTCATATAATCTAAGAGCTTGGTTTGATTCAGATTTAACACCACTGGTCAAAATACTTTAAAGTGATGCTGTGAACTTCCTATTGAACTTCTTATCACATCCTCAGGTAATGTCTAGTTGTTCCACTATTAATGATACTAATTTTGAACACCGGGTTCCTGTAGCTTTCTGATCTCTGAATGCGTATTAGTTTTCTATTGCTGTGCAACAAATTACTACAAACTTGGAAGCTTAAAGAAACACCTACTTATTAGCTCACAGTTCTGTAGGTGGGAAGTCAGGTGTGGTGTCGCCAGTTTCTCTGCTCGGGGGTATTACAAGGCTCAAATCAAGGTGTCAGCAGGCTACATTCTGATCTGGAGCCTGGGCTCCTCTTCTAACCTCATTAAAGTTGTTGGTGAGATTCAGTTCTGACTGACCTTGGCTATCAGGGGAAAATAAGACTAGCATTACTCAGTGGAGACCTGAGAGGCATATGTCTGGGACCACAGGATTCTTTGGAGTGCCTACTTGTACCTCTATGTCCATTAGGAAACATTAATGGACAACTACAGTAACCAAATATGAGCAGAACTACCAAGAGAGTACATCCTTCAGGAAGGAACACCAGATAAAGTACCCCAAACAGCTGAATGCTGGTTGAGGGCAAAAGGAACAAGGGATAGATGGCAGAGGAAGGAAGTCATAATAACCAAAATATAGTAAATATGCAAATACGTATATTCTCCCTTGCTTTGTTAGGTATTTTCTTTCTCTTTCTTCTTTCTATTATTTTATGTTAGTGGCAGCTGATCTTATACTTTAGTCTTTAGAATATCAAATAGATTGTGACTGAACAAGAAGGGAAAAGCATGTCAGCCAGAGATGGGCACCATGACTAATGAGTCTTTGGGTCTTTCTTCTCTGGGGAGAGAATGGCTACCTTGCGGGCAGTATTATTTTTTTTAACTATGCTTTCTTTTAGATAGAAGTATGTTGTGGTTGTGTTGTCGCTGTTGGAAATTTAACTATGGACAAATGCTGGGAAACCAAAGGGCTGGATCATATGAGATGCCATCTCCTGTCACTTGGCACCCCCTTTCAATTCCCTCCTATACTTTCCCATAGGGAGATAGGATATAGATCACAGGGGATAGAAACTCAGAAACTACACTGCCCAGACAGCCTTCCCAACTTGGATACAAATCAGCTTTTGCCTATGAGATGTGCTCAGAGTGAGACATAAAAGTCTGAAGGGGGTTGAAGCCATTCTTAATCTGGTGCTAATGGCAGCTGACACACACAGGCTTTGGCCACAGTAAGTTTTGCAGTAGCCAGCCTATCACTGGAGTGATAGGGTTACAAGGCAGCTGTGACTTCCTAGTCTTTGGGTGGCAGCGATGGCTCTCCAGACCTCTTGATCACAGCCTGGGGCACTATAACCTATAATCCTAACTTTTGCTCTTTCAGTCCATCCAGTGGGTTTTTCCTATCATCTGAGTGCCTATATTATAACACTTTCTGCTTGAAATACCTAAGAGGGTTCTGATTCCCTGAACTGAATGCTGATAGACTCTTCCATGGAGTTTGTACCAGTCTGCATTTCCATCCGCAAAGTCGGAGAGTGTCTCTTTCCCTCGCAGCCTATGCAACACAGTGTATTACTAAACTTTTTGTCTTCAAACTAATCTCTTAGGTGTTTAGAAGCCATGAGGATTGTTTTTCTTGCATTGTGCCACCAGCTCCCTGTCACGTGGCTGTCACGTGGCTGTCACGTGTAACCACAATGCCTGGACCTCAGGCCCCTAATCATACCAGGTCACCAAAGACCTCCATATCACCAAATCCAATTATCAACCTTTGATTCTTTTATTTATACTACCAGCAACATTTAATAAAAATGGTCATGCCTCTTCTTTGAGACTCTTGCTGCCCTTGACTTCTAGAGCTCATACTGTGCTCATTTTCCTCCTAATTCTTGGTTCCTTTTGTATGTTCCATCTCATATCCCCAACTCTGTAGCATCCCCAACTCTGTTGCCTTGGGCCTCAGGCCTTGGGCTTTCTCTATTGATACCCATTCACCTGTGATCTTGTTCAGGCTCATGGCTCTCAACCATTTCTCCACAAATGGTCCCAAATTTATATCTGTAGCTCCAATCTCTCCCCTACTTGAAATTCCCACTTGGATGTTTAAAAGTCATCTCAAACTAACCATGTCCTAATAAAACTAAACTCCTCCCTTCCAAAAAATAGAACCTTCTCCTCCCATTATTCCCTGTCTCAATTAATAACATAGTACCATCTCACCAGTCACCCAGGCCACAAACCAGGCAGTCCTCCCTGATTGCTCCCTCCCATAGCCCCTCATCCAATCCTCAGAAGCCTATCAGATCTACTTTATTTTTAAAAACTATTTTATTTATTTGAGAGACAGAGAGAGCATGGGGGGAGGTAGAGGGCAAGAGAGAGAGAGACAAACAGACTCCCCACTGAGCAGGGAGCCCAATGTGGAGCTTGATTGATACCAGGACCCTGAAATTATGACCTCAGCTGAAGTCAGATGCTTAAAAGAATGAGCCACCCACTTGCCCTCAGATCTACTTTAAAGGTCTATCCAGAATATGATGCTCACAGGCCCATAATGGGTCCTGGCTTAGTGTAGTGGCCTCCAGATGATCTTCCTGCTTTCACTCTGGTTCCCTACCAGCCATTCACAGCATACCTGCCAAAATGATTCCATTAAAACATAAGTCACATCAAGTCTCTCCAATCAAAACACCCCACTGGATTCCTATATTACTCTATGTAACTGTCACCTCTTACAATAGCCTCCCAAGCCCTTCTTCATCTGGCCTCCTGGCCAACACATCTCCAATCTTATCTCTACTGCTTTCCCTTTCATATCCTCTATTCTAGCTACACAAGCCTCCTTGTACCACACCAAGCACATGCCAGCCTCAGGGCTTCTGCACTTGCCTTTGCCCAGAATGATCCAGATAGCCAAGCTGCTGGCTCCCTCATCTCCTCAGTGGTCAAATGCTATCTCATGTTTATTTAATAGTCATTTCTGCCCTCCCTCTAGAGAGTCCTATCCCCTCTTCCTGGTTTCTCATCATAGCACTTATGATGATTTGAGCTTCCATCTGCCACCATCACAAAACCCCCTCCTCCCAGCTAGGAATGTAAACTCCATAAGAATGAGGACTTCAGGCTATCTATTCATTGCTAAATCCCTAGCACCTAGAACAGTGTTTGGCACATAAATATATAAATACCTATATGAATAACTCACTGAACAAAACTAATATATAGCCTGTCGGACATTCATGTCACTAGGACCAGGAGATGTAGATGTAGATGTAGGCTCCCAGGGAAGCCATAGGAGTGAGTGAAATTACTTTGGAGGGAGGAGGTAAAACTGTAGATGGGAAATACTAATTCACAAGCCATGGTAGGTGTCAAAACTAGAAATGAGGAGTTTAGTGAGAACAGGACAAAATTGCTGTAGGACATATAAGGGTTAAGAGTAATAGCTAGAGTGTAGGGGTGCCTGGGTGGCAAGTTGGTTAAGCATCCAACTCTGGGTTTCAGATCAGATCCTGGTCTCAGGGTCATGAGATCAAGCCCCACCATGAGCTGTGCTCAGTGAGTAGTCTGCTTGAATTTCTCTGCCCTCTCCCTATGTCTCTCCCTCCTGCTCACTCTCTCTCTCTAAAATAAATAAATAAATCTAAAAAAAAGGGTAATAGCCAAAGTATAAAATATGCCAGGTACCTTATATGTATTACAAGAACTATACATTCAAAACCGTTAGTATTCATAATTTGACAACTAAGTGAGTACAAAAGGTTTAAGAACTTGCCTGGGGGCATTAAGCAAAACTAGGGTCAGAAGTTGGACTTTAGTCTTTGTGTTTTTACTATAACTGCTTTAATGCGAGCTGATCAGGACCATATCAAGGTTGTGGAGGATGCTATCTCCAATCACCATCTCCGTGCTCACCAAGAAATACAGGAGGGCATCCTTAGAGTGAGACATGGTGGCCTTTTAAGGGGGCTAAGACGTGTTACCAGAATGAGCTCTGGGCAGAGGACCAGCATGGGCTCTTGTCCTGGCTTTGCCACCAACTCTCAGGAACTTTGGCCTCCTTACTGCATATTCTGACTGTCCCCCACCTCATTGTGCAAAGAGGGAGCCAGCCACATAATCTGGCAAGTTCCTTCTGGCTTAGAAATCCCACAGTCTACAATCAAGGCACCAACTCCATTTACAAGTCAGATAAGCACATCCTACAGATGCACCTTTCCCGTAACACCAGCTACAAGGCCGTAGGGAAAAATCAACAAATAATTAGGGCCTGCTAGACAGACATTTCTGATGGAATCAGAAGCTCTAAGAACTAGGACTTGGGAAAGGGGGGCTATGGAGAAGACTGGCACCTTTCAGGGTGGCACTGCACATTTTGGATACATGTTCATTATCAGGGTTCCTCTTCTTTTTGGTATTATAATTATTAAACTAGTGAGCAAAACCAGAGATTCCACATGTCAGAGGAGAGGCCAAGAATAAAATTTACTTTCTGAAAACCTAGATTGTAGAAGACATAATGCTAAAAAGGAGGAATTTTTAGACATACACATTCATCTATAAATACATCGAAGCTTGTGTTGACTTTCCACACACACCTGTCCATTAACCGTGCTTATGTGCACATGCCTGTACACATGTTCACACGGGCACATCTCAAAGTACGTGTGTATCTATATATACCCACAGGAGTGGCCAGATATATATTTATATATTGGAGCCTGGCTCTTTAAAATGGGGGATAATGACACTGAAAATTATTCTAAGCTTTTCAAAGACATAAATGACCAAACTGCCTCCTGACTCCTGAATTACATTACCCAGAAAGAACTTAATAACATGTTATTATCGTTTCTCCTCACTGACAGGATTTCGGGGCTGAAAAGACAAACAAGAAGTACGTTCGTAATCACCAGCACAGTCACCTCTGCCGAGCTGCGACCGCCGCTAATTCCAGGTAAGTGCTGTAGGATGGAAGAAAGCCTGCGGCTGGTAATGTGACTTGGTGCTTGGTAATTGTCAGCAGTTCAGTTGGGTTGTCACCCAGGGAGGGGGCTACAGGAGGCTCTTGGAGCCAACAGAAAATCCCATGGGGTGAAAGGGACCAGAGGAGAGAGACTGCATTATGGGAACCAAGATATAATTTCTCAGCTCAAAGACGTGATATACATAAAATTCCTTGTAAACTGTACAGCGCTCTGCCAATGCAACTGTGAATAGGAAGGGGTATCATTAAGGGGCCTCATTTGAGTTAGGGCTGCCGCGTATAGCCATAGAGACCGTGCACTGTTCAATTTCTGAGAGTGTTATTAGTCTATATGAATGGTGCCCCCTGGAGTTGTGCATTGTGGCAGCCCTGTTGGCTAAAGGGCTAAGTTTGATAATGAAGACCAGTATGGGGGCTGCTGATCCCCTCCTGGATAATGCTTGAGCCCCAGTGATGAACCATCCAGAGGGGTGATCAGCAATTCCAACAACTTGTCAATATTTTGGGAAATTTGCTACAGGGTAATTAAGTTGCAATTACAATTAAGATCCTTGAGGGCAGGGGCCATGTCTTATTCACCCAGTATCCTGAGTCTTATAATATGATTGGTATATGATAAATGTTCAGAAAAACATTTTTTTAAATAAGAATGGATGGATATTAAATGAATGGATGAATGAATGAATAAGACTCACAGGAGTCAACTCCTGGGGAGAACTCATTATAGTGATTGCCAAGAGCCTGTTTAGCTCAGAAGGTGTAACTGCACACTTCATGTCTCCTCTTCCATGACTTGGATTATGACAAGTCTTTGGTGAAAGGGCATGGACATGTCACGAGTTCAGTAAGAGTTTGTTTAGGATTTATGCTGTGCCCCGCCAAATGGTAGGTGCTATGGGCCTGTGTGGTGGAAAGAGCACTGTGGTCAGCAAATAGAGCGTAGGTCACAATCCCTGCCACCAAGGATCTTTTAGATGGTTTAGTCAGCTGTAAGTTCACAGGGAAGTGAAATAATGCTATCAGATGGTATGACCCCAAATACTAATGAATAACAAAGATGGTAAGTATCACAGGAATTTGGGGCAGGAAGCACAGGATTTCTTCTCTACTATCTACTCTATGGTCATGACAAAGTTACTTGCCTGTTCTGAGCCTCTCTTTCCCAGTTCGTAAGACTGAAGTAACTATGCCTACCATGCAGGGTCCTTAAAAGATTAAAATAGAGAAGTATTTAAAGCACAATGCCTGGCATATGGTAGAACTTTCCAGAATGTTGGTTCCTGTATAAGAACTTTTCGGTCACAAGTAACAGAATTCCACCCGATTCTAACTTAAGCCAAAGAGGGTGAGGAGATTTTTATATATAACCACAAAGTGAAGCAGTAAAGGCTTCAGGCATAGTGGTATCCAGGAGCTCACTATCACTAGGGCTCTGCCTACATTTCCATTTCTCATACAAGCTTTCTCTAGGGATAAGAATAGCTGTCAGCAGCCAGAGTACAGCTTAGCCTCAGAAGGTAGAGCTCCTCTTCCCAGAAATTGGAAAGAGGAAAGTCTCAGGGAGCACTCTGATTGGCCTGGCACAGCTCAGGAAACCGTGCCTTACCCAATGGCTGTGGTCAGAAGAATGAGATGACCAGACTGGGGAGACCTGAGCTGTGTTCCCACTCCTGTGTATATGGGGGTGGGGAAGGGTTAGCTCTATCCAAACCACATTGAACCAGCTTCTGAGTGGAAAAGGCTGCCTGTTTCTTATGCATACTCAGAAAAAAATAAAGACATAGTTGTATGTTTCTACAAAAAAAAAAAAAAATAGAGGGATCCCTGGGTGGCTCAGCAGTTTAGCACCTGCCTTTGGCCCAGGGTGTGATCCTGGAGTCCCAGGATCAAGTCCCACATCGGGCTCCCTGCATGGAGCCTGCTTCTCCCTCTGCCTGTGTCTCTGCTTTTCTCTCTCTATCTCTCACGAATAAATAAAATCTTTAAAAAAAAAAAAAAAAAAGCTTGCAGTTCTTTAAGGAAGCAAAAAATATATTTCTATAGGCTTAATATGCAAACACTGTGTGTATATATACGAATCCCCCACTCCCACCCCACCCCCACCAGCAGCTGGACCCAGAGACGGTTCTCACCTGATCCTGGGAGCCAGGGCTTTGCAACACCTGGTGAGTGGGCACAGCACTGCAGACACTCTCCACAAGGGAGGAAGCGGGAAAGCCCACCCAGTGGGGACCCCAGGCGAGGCAGGGGGAGGGGGTCAGAAGCCAAGTTCTGGTTTGGGAGATGATGGCTTGGGAAGGGGAGGAAGGCAGTGTGGAACCCCGGCTGGCTGACCTCCCGCCCTCTATGTCCCAGAGCCCATTTCTGCAGGGGCCACAGAGGGCCCCACTGCCTATTCCAGACACCACCAGAGCAGGGACATCCTGGTGCCCAGGAACGGGACTGGGCGACATGCAGTCGCTGGCAGTTGGAGCAGCATGGAGCATCCCCTCGGTGGTGGCAGAAGCAGCCCCAGTGGCAGTGACTGCAACCACTGACTGGGCCAGCCACCCGCAGGGCCCCCTCTGAAACACCACAACATCCTCCTTCCCTGATGCTCTGTTCCATTTACTCTGTCTTGAAAAGAAGGGAGGAGGGGGACTGTTTACTTAGCATCCTGTTACTGTGGCCTTGAGTAACCAAGCATTTAATGTCAGAGTGCTGGAGGGAAGGAAGGGGGGCAGAGAGCCAGAGAGAGAGAGAGAAACCAAGCACGGCATGAAATTTGCCATCACGATCATCATTTCAAATCATTTATCATGCATTCATTTGTCAGCGCATATTTTTCTAAACTCTATTTAGGACATAGAAGTTAAGAGAGCAGGCCCCAGGGTGGCCGTGCACAGGCTCACACCCCAGCTCTCCTCTGCAGAGCACACGGCTGTGGAAGGACTCAAGAGCACCTGGCATACACAAACTATTAAGGCCTTCGACTTCATGGCATTGTGGTCAGGGCTTGCCCCCACACCTCCCCTGAGGGTATCTCAAGTCTGACATAGAAACTTATTTTGGAGTTTCTAGTTGTCAAAATATTTACTGAGCTGCCATAGGCAAGGGGAATATGCGTACTGTGATAGGCTGATTCTAAGATGTACCCCAAGATTCACACACCCCCAACACAACCCTACACATCTTGTATAGTCCCATCCCTTGAGACATGGGCCAGACTGTGAATATGATGACATGTCA
The DNA here is from genome assembly GCF_048164855.1 of Canis lupus baileyi. Classification (NCBI taxonomy): domain Eukaryota; kingdom Metazoa; phylum Chordata; class Mammalia; order Carnivora; family Canidae; genus Canis; species Canis lupus. The sequence continues at coordinate 52,135,026 of NC_132846.1, read as the reverse complement.
CTTGTAATCCGCTTATGTTACTAGACAAAAGTAGAAGAATTTTATAGCAGCGTTGATTTAGACCCAAGTGAAACAGACAAGATCTTCGGTGGGCCTGGCTTAACCAGGTGAGCCCTTAAGAGTGACTGAGTCCCTCCTGAGGTCCTGCTGGCCTTGAAGAAGCAAACAGCCATGTTATGATCTGCCCACAGAAAGGAGCAGCCTTGGAGCTGAGGGCCTCAATCCTACCAACACAAGGAACTGAATTCTTCCAACAACCTGAATGAACTTGGAAGACAATCCCAAGCCTCAAAGAACATAGCCAGGCTGACACTGCCCAGCCTCGAATGCGGTCTTATGAGACAAGGAATAGAGCACCCAGCTAAGCCGTGGGACTCCTGACCCACAGAAAGTGTGAGAAAATGTTGCCACTTTAAATTACTATGTTTGTGGTAATTAGTTACTCAGCAATAGAAAATTAATATAAATTCTGTATCTGCTTAAAGCCTTTGTTGAATTCCGTTCAAAAGTGGGGTGTGCCTGAGTGTGTATGCTAGAATGAGAGAGAATTTAAGATCTAAAGACTGGCCCTGTTATTTTTGGGTCATAATCAAAAATACGAACTATCATTCATTCAACAAGTATTGACTGAGCACCTACTTACTATATGCAAAGCAGTAGACTAGGAATTTAATCAGGATTAGAAACCAAAACTGGAAATTTGTTACTGCTACTACCTAACAGAATGAAAGGGAACATGTTTAATGTTGAAATATAAGGCCGCCTTCAAACCAAGAAACAGACTCTTAACTACAGAGAATGGATGGTTACCAGGTGGGGGGAGGGGATGGGTGAAACAGGTGACGGGGATTAAGGGGTGCACTTGTTATGATGAGCACCAGGTGATTACAGAAGTGTTGAATCACTATAGTGTCCACCTGAAGCTAATATTACACTGTATGTTGTCTGTTACCTGGAATTTAAATTAATACTAAAAAAAAAAGAAAAGAAAAGAAATACCAGGCCTCCTTAAGCCATCCTTATCAGAGTGAATGCTTGTCAAGGATGAGTTTGAGATAGTGAATGAATAATAGCAATGATAATAATAATAATAATAGAAGGCAGGCCCAGAATTTTAACCCAGCTCTGGCAAATTCCCTGCAAACAAACTCTGTTGAACATCTTGCAGGACATTAAATGGTCCTTTTGCCTCTTATCCTCTTTACCCCTTACCTGCCAGAGTATGTCTGCCCCATGTCTGTGTGCCCCCCAGGTTTCCTCCAGAAATAATAAAGAACAAGAAATTAAAGCTATATAAAAACAGATGCCTGGCATAATTGGAAGACAGAGCATACTTAAACCTCAACGCCACAGTAAATAAAGGAAGCAAACAAAGCCTCTCTCCCAGGGAGAGATCTTGCACATCCTTGCCCACCACCTTCCACCTACAAGGCTCTGCTGTGAGCTAGGGCCAGCCTGCAGGCATACCTTTTGGGGGAGAAGAAGGGGCAAAGGGAGATGTATCCTTTGTAAGTTGGATGGTCCAGCAAGCCAAAAGAGAACTTAAAAAAAATCAGAAATATCTCATTATAGATTCTTTAGCAAATGGAAAACACGGCATATTCGTGGCAGATTAAGATTCTTGCACTCTTCAGGGAGATCCTCCTGCTCCCCATTTCCTGTCCACCTCCCTTCTCCTCTCTGCAGCCACCATCAAGCAGCAACAGGCTGCTTTGCTCATTGCCTGGGAAAAAAGAAGAGACTTCCAGAAGGGGAGGTTGGGGTGGGGGAGTGAGTCCCTTACTGGCATTTGATTTCAAAAAGCTAGCTTTTTGGATTTTTCCCTCAGGGAGTGCAACAGACTCGAAACTTAAGCCAAGGATCTGAGAGAAAATATTAGGAGTAAGAGCAAGACTCCACCCTCCCTCTGTGCTCTCTGCCACTTCCCCTGACCTAACCCCAACTAAATAGAGAAAATTTTCCAGACTGTTAGGAGGGACGATAGCCAGGAGATTTGTATCAAAGCTGAGACGTTGCTGGGTCCCAGAAGGGAGCCATGTAACCTCTCTTCCTTGTTCCTATTTTACTTCTCAGGAGTCCAGACGGTGTGGGGTCCCAGGATACCTGTGACTATTTCCTAGGCGGAGCTGCCTCTGGACTGGACACAAGGCCCCAGAAAAGAAAAGATCTCTGAGCTTTCCCGTGCCCCAGCGTGGTTCAAGAACAGCATTCCTGGGATCGCTGGGCACGGAAGTCCTGATATAGCTGCCCTCCCTGATGGGGTGAAGCAGCTAGAACAAGGGCCATTGCCCAAACACAGGAATTAGGGGCTCATAAGGTAAATATTTCCAGGAAAGGTGAGGAGTGGTACAGGTTGCTGGAGGACTGGCCCAACCCTGAAGATGCTGCTGGCGTGGCGTGATGGCACCAAAAGCAAGATGGCCCCTCTGGAGGTCCTAGCCCCAAGGAAATCCTGGGTACTCAGGAGGGGAAGGGGAATTACTAAGATGAATTCTCTCTCTCCTAGGAGAATGCACTTGAACCTGAAATGGGGAGGTCCAGCGCCTTTCCTGAAGACATACCAAAACCTCCTTGGTGGGGGGGGGGGGGCTGTTAGCATAGGGTTCTGAAGCACAGGTGAGGGATCCCAGGCACAAAGGGGCAGGTGGACACTGAGCTGCACTTGCCAGAAAGTATGTGCCTGCTGCAGGTATGAGCAGGAAGGGAGAGGTCTGTAGGAGGAGTCCCACAGCTCCAGGATCCTCAGCCTGGTGAGTGCCCAACAGACCTGTGGAGATGACCATGTACATGATTACAGCTCTTCCTCCTTCCTCTTTGAGAAATAGCCAGCTTGCCAGCACCCCTTTCCTGCAGCTAGACTCCATGTTTTAATTGGAAGATGAGGAGGGACAGGGGACAAAGAGAAAAGCAGAAGCTCGTTCCCAGAGGGCCCCCCTATTCAGGCTCCCAAGTTGACAGGGCTGCCCACAACCTCTCTAAAGCAGATACACAGTCACCTGGATGCAGGGGTGCTGCTGGTCCTTAGCATCCCCAGCAGTGGAGTGATGGGACAGGTTGCTCTACACATGTTGCTGATCACATTCCATGTCTGCCTTTCTGATCCCAGGGATATATATATATATTTATTGTTTTGTTTTTAACCTTTGTCTCTCCTTTTTTTGTAGGACCGAGCTCCTCCTAAGTGGATAGGAAGGATTGCGTGAATAAATCATTTAACAAATGCCTAACCAAACTCTAGGACATAGCACTTTCCTTATCACATCTGAACTCACTTGGTGAGCTACTTGGTACAACTACTACCAAGAGAAGAAAATATGCCCTGCCCCATAAAAAGAATACAGAAAGACAGGGAGGAAGTAGCAATCTGACAATTAATTGTTCCACTCTAGGAGAACCACACTGTACAATCTCCTGAAGCCAAGTGTTCAGTGACTTTGCTTTGGCAATGGCACCTGAAGAAGGGTGATCTAGTGCCCTAGAACTTTGCTACTCCAAGTGTGGTCTGCAGCCCAACAGCATCACCCAGCAGCCTGTTGGAAATGCAGCATCTCAGACCCCACCCAGATCTCCTGAATCAGACTCCGTATTTTTTTTTAAGATTCATTTTATTTGTTTGAGAGAGACAGAATGCACACAGGACAGAGGGGGTGGGGTACAGAGTGAGAGGGAGAGAACCTCAAGCAAACTCCCTCCCAAGCATGGATCCTGAAGTGGGACTCCATCTCACGACACTGAGATCCTGACCTGAGCCGAAACCAAACGTCAGATGCTGAACCAACTGAGGCACCCAGGCACCCCCAGACTCTGCATTTAACAAGAATGCACACTGAGGTTTTAGTAGCAAGGCCTTCTATTACAGACAGAAAGGAGAAGAGCCCGCTAGGAATGGAAAAACCAGTGAGATGATTAAGAGTACCTTAGGTGGCAGGTGTTCATAGTGTCTATTAATTTCTTAACTAATTATTATTCGACAGCCAAAGAAAAAACCCAGAGAGACCTAGAGTACAACATATGTCATCTAATGCCAAGCCAGCCCATCTGATCCCAGAGCATGGCTCACGTGAGATTCTTCACATATAAACATTCATAAGTGAACTACCAGGCCAGTGAGACTTACCCACCTACCACTTTCCCCAACCCCAAGTCCCTAGGAGGCCTATCATGACAACCCTAACCTCACCCCCACCCTCCCACCTTAGGAGAAATTGACCATTTCCTACTTTATTCCCAGTGCAAAGTAGGCACTCAATAATTGTGTGCCAAATAATGAAAGTGTTGTGCTAGCAGGCTTTGATCAATTAGTGATTGTAATTGAAGCTGAATGTAATTAATTATATAATTTTGGGCTGTTCAGGTTTAATTCTACTAAAATTACATCATGAAAACAAGGCTGGAAAAATAATTTCAGATGGAAAGGAGCTGTGAGTGAAGCTTCTATGTACAGTAGGTGCACAGAGTTGGCTCCCTTATCAACAATAAAGGATTTATGCAGCTGTGTAACTAAAGGGTTCTGATCCTGAATCCCATTTGGACACAGAGTCCAAATTCAAGGACTTCACTATAATACCAGTCTTATGGAGACCTAGGCACTCTCTACCGTGGAATGTGCTTAATTTGGGGACATTAATTTGCCTTGATCTATTTCTACTCCTGCATGGTTTCCATTTTTTTGTGCCACGTGAATCTCTTTTTGACTCTCACAGACCCAGAGGGTGTTAAAGCTAAAGAAGGATTTTTGGGGAATCTTTAGAGCAATGGTTTTTAGCCCAATACAAATATTTTGTATTGCCCCTTGCCATCTAAACTAAAATCCATAGAAACTACACTCTTGCACTGTTGGTGGGAATGTGAACTGGTACAGCCACTCTGGAAAATTGTGTGGAGGTTCCTCAAAGAGTTAAAAATAGATCTTCCCTATGACCCAGCAATTGCACTGCTGGGGATTTACCCCAAAGATACAGATGCAGTGAAAAGCCAAGACACCTGCACCCCAATGTTTATAGCAGCAATGTCCACAATAGCCAAACTGTGGAAGGAGCCTCCGTGTCCATCAAAAGATGAATGGATAAAGAAGATGTGGTCTATGTATACAATGGAATATTACTCAGCCATTAGAAATGACAAATACCCCCCATTTTCTTCAATGTGGATGGAACTAGAGGGTATTATGCTGAGTGAAGTAAGTCAATCGGAAAAGGACAAACATTATATGGTCTCATTCATTTGGGGAATATAAAAAATAGTGAAAGGGAATAAAGGGAAAAGGAGAGAAAATTACTGGGAAATATCAGAGAGGGAGACAGAACATGAGAGACTCCTAACTCTGGGAAACGAACAAGGGGTGGTGGAAAGGGAGGTGGGCAGAGGGTGGGGGTGACTGGGTGACGGGCATTGAGGGGGGCACTTGATGGGATGAGCACTGGGTGTTATGCTATATGTTGGCAAATTGAACTCCAATAAAAAATAAAATAAAATAAATTTTTAAAAAACAAACTACAATCTACCTATATAATTTTTCAAGGTCAGGTAGCCATTCAAATGCAGGTTCTGCATTGCCATTGGTTATGTGCTTTTCTAAAATGGTGAATAACAGCTAAAGAAACAAAACCATCTCTCAATTCTCATGGCAATTACATCTCTGGAAATTTAATGGGTACTAAAACCAAGCAAATCATACCTCACTCTCGGTACCAAACAAAACAAAACAAAACAAAACAAAAACAAGCAAAAAATGCTAGGCCTTTACATGTGAAAGTTAGGTTGTAGACTCAATTCATTATAAATAGGATTTTCACCACACAAATATCCTGCAGGACATCTGGAAATCACACAGGTCAAAGGAAAATTCTTTGTTGAGTAAAGCTGCGCTCCCTACAGGAAGATATCTAGCAGCCTTGACCCCACCCACTCAACGTTAGTAGCAATCCCCCAGTCATTGTGATAACCAAAACTGTTCCTAAGAACTTCCACAAACTACTTGAGGGTAGTAGTATCCTCACTGAGAACCACAGATTTAACTCAATCTCCTTGCAAGTGAGAAATCAGAGACAGGGGAGGAAGAGATTTGCCTTAAGTGGCCAGCTGGCCAACAGCACCTCAACACCTCAGGACTCCCATTTCAGGATCCCTCCTAGCTCTGGGCTGCAGCTCCTCAAGCTGAACATGGTCAGAGAAGATCAGCTCTTGCTCAGAAATCCTTTGGGTTCCAATGCAGGAACTCAGACGGCTCCCCCAAAACCCAGAAGGTAAAACTCCCTGCAAAAGAAAAGAAAACATGGCCATACAGTGTTGATAAAGTCCTCTAAGCTAGGAAATGACATCACAATGCCTTTAAATCAATCTGTCCAATAAGCCCAAGATGTCTCTTCCCCATCAACAGTAAGCTAGGAATAGGAATGTTCTGTCAGTATGGAGAAGTTAACTTGTCCCCCTGTGTTCATCGATGAGAGCCCTGAAACTATCCCAGGTAAAGAAAGGATCTGACTTTGAGAGCAAAACAAAACAAAACAAAACAAAATGAAAAACAAAACCACTGGGCATCTGTCAACATTGCTCCATCAGTAGCAGTTAACTGGTATTCTGTGTTAAGAAGAATTCTAGAGTCACATCCCAGCACAAACCAAAAGGATCTGTGATCAATCTGTAGAGTTTGCATTGGCCCTGGTAGGCGCTGGCAGCACCACACCATGGATTTGCTCCATCTGTTTTAGAACTGCAGACAAAATCCAGTTTACTTTTCTAGGTCAGAGGCTCATTCATTTTATCAATGACAGTCATTCCATCAATTCTTTGTTCAAAATTTCAGGCAAACATCTTCTTCCTGAGAGTTGACACAGTTCAGTCATGAGATAAATAGCATAAGTGGTCATGCTAGGAGTCTTGCTCCCTCACACAATACACATGAGTATATGTTACATAGCAGTCATCGGCAAATCTGTTGTATTGCACATAAGAATCGGCCTTTCTCAAGGTCCCTAATTCATAAAGTAAGATGCATTACACAAAACTCAGCATGAATGCCACCATTTTCCATCTGAAATTGATATACCCTTAGTTAAGGGATCAAGATGACACAGTGCATAATAACTGATTGTAATTAGTGCCTTGAATATTTCTTGGTAAGATGCCTATATTTTAAGTACAAGTGTCTTTAGACAAAATGGCTAAATATTGGTTATGTTTAGTAAAGTAGAGAACATAAAAAAAAGACATCTAGAAGAAAACAAAATAATCATTCAAAAAGGCTGCCTGTAAAACACTTATTAGAAATACAAAATTGAGTCAAACGCTTTTGAATGAACTGGTTTTAAAAATCTTAAAAATGAAAAAAAAAGCGGCAAGAAATAATAGGAAGTTCAAATGGATCTGAAAACACTCAATACTTAATTCAAGAGAAACTTGTCTCTGGGAGAACTGATCCTTAGGCAAACGAATTTTTGGCAATGTGACCATAGACAAATTGGCCTTAGGTGAATTGAACAAGAGCCAGTTTGGTGGGACAAGATGGGAGACAAAGAGGACAGGGAGGGGACCAGATCTAGACCAGGATGGTGGTGGAAGATAGGTAGAGGAGATTTGGTGATACAAGACATATGAGGAGGTGGAGTCTATGGGAGGCTGCTATGAAGTTCAAGAAGGTATATATGCTAACTCGTGGCTCTCAGACCTTGGTGACTACAGTTGGCACCATCCACTGAGATAGTAAATGTGGGCCTTTTGGTCAAAGTGAAATCCAGAGAGATAACGGTGCCCCAAAGAGAAACAGTCTCATTAAATCTTGCTTCCAGGTGGAGATGCTGACCGCCATCATCGTCCCCATGAGTCATTTAAATCCCTTGCTGGCCTCCCAGGCCACAGATTCCCATTCATCACTGCCTCCAACAGCAAGAGCCTCCCTCCTTACCCAACACCAGAAAGACCACAGGCAGGCAACATGTCTGATTCATTTTGTCTCTCTCCTCCCCTCCCCCATAAATAGGTGTTGAAGGAATATGGGCTGCACACATGAATTGAGGCACGTGTAAGTAGCCCCATAATGACCAGTGAGGGGCCTACTATGGCCTCCACTGTCTTGCAAGAGACAAAGAAGTACTCCTTGCCCTCCAAGACCTGTAGAGGGCACGTAGACAAATGCGTACAGACAGTGGGCGTGGAGAGAAGGGTCAGGAGAACTGAGTTATTAGTTCTCAGGAGGCCGCAAAGGCACAGTGGTCTCGGGAGGCTTCCCTTGCAAAGCAGAGCTTGAGTGCCATCAGGAGCAGAAAGCAGGGAGTGTGCACTTAAGGCAGAGTGGACAACAAGAGCCAGGCTATGGCTAGGAAGCCCACTGTCCAGACGGAGAGACAGGTGACAAGCCACCCGTGAGCCCTTATCTCACTCAGCCAGACACGTGACACGAGGGGAGACAGAAACTTCCACCTACACAGTCCAGCTCCTAAAGTCACCCCAGGTTTAACTCATGTTCTGGAACTGGCTAGGCCAGCTCTTAGGCCTATGGGGAACACATGTCTCTATCTTAAATGTGCCCAGGGACATCTCTATCAAACTAACACTGTGATTAAAGAAAGAGCTCCTGCCAGCTCTCTGGGGGTGACCTGTGGCCAGCTACTCACAGAATCAATAAGAGAAATTAAGCCTATTTCAGCCAAAGAGCCAGCTTCTAAGAACCCCATGGGTCATTAGTAAACAGGCATGACTATTCTAAAAAGCACATCCATACACATGGCAACCAGCCAGAATGGCATGGCTCTCTGTGGTGATTTGACCAGAAATGGCATTTAAAGGAACCTTTTAGTAGCCCTCACTCTCATTGTCTCAACAACAGCAATAAAAATTTACTACAACTTAGTCCTGTTTGTTCTTGTTCAGTGGTGTGAAAAGTGTCCAGTCTATAATCGTTTCCTTATTTCTATCTGTGTGAATGTGTCTATTACTCCCCTCTAGACTTCCTCTAGGCTCTCCATAACCCAAACATGAGCCCAGGGCCCTTAAAGATAATCGCTGCAATGGGTATGGACCCTTTGGTTAAGCATAAAATATTCAATGTGAAGTAACTTATACCAAAAAAAAGGCAAGGCAGATTTGTTGCCTCAAGAAATTGAAAAATCAAGGATGGATCTAGCCAACAGGAATAGCTTGATCTAGGGGTTCAAAGAATGAGGCAGACAAGATAGCCACTGGGGGCTAATAATAAAAATTATTCAAAAAATAATAATAGGTGAGACTGACTTGCCCTCTCCCTGCCAACGCCCCACTGGTGACTCCTGAAAATAGAAGTGCAATATATCTGAAAAACAAAATACCTAGCACCAGGCCTATCTTTTGCGAGATGGGGCTCAATATTCATGCTTCCGATATTACATCCATTTGTCATTCCATTTGTGTGTATGCTTAAAGAATTAGTTTGTGCTAAATATAAACGTTAAAACTAGACTACACTGCCGTTGTTATGACCTTGTATTGGTATATCTGCATTTTCTCTAGTTGCTTGGGAGCCTTCTAATTTGGAAATAGCTAGGTCTCTCTTAATTTCAAAGAGACTGTGCCTAATGCCCACCTGTGGAGGAGTTTATAGGCTGCATCTCTTCCCTCTCTAGAAGACACGTGGAAGGTGTATGAGCCTAAAGCAGGGTCTCAACCCTGGATGGGAGCTTTAACAACAAAGGCACTTAAGTCATGTCATATCATTTCCCCCTGGACACAATATCATGAGAAGGACACTTCACCTCTGCGGTATTCTTCCCTAAACCCATAACCCCGGTCTAATCACATGAAAACCTCAAACAAGCCAAGATCAAGAGATATTCTACAAAATACCCAACCAATACTCTTCCAAAGAAAGCATCAAAGTCGTCAAAAAGCAGGGATGTCTGAGGAATTGTCACAGAGGACACTAAAGAAGCGTAACAACTGAAAGCTACATGCCATCCTAGACTGGATCCTGGAGCACTAAGAGGATATCAGTAGGGAAATGGGTGAAATATGAGTAGTTTAGTTAATAGTCCTGTACTAATGTTATTTCCTTAGTATTAATAAAGGTACCATGGTTATGTAAGATGTCAACATTAGGGAAAGGGAGATGAAGGGTATGTGGGGACCCCCCATGTACTATCTTTGCAACTCTCCTGTAAATCTGAAGTTATTTGAAAATAGTAAGTTAAAAACAATACCAAAAAAAAAAAAAAACCCATTAAAAATGTCTGGCCCTCATTCAAAGCACTTCAATCAGAATCTTGGGTTTTCAAAGCTCTCCTGGTGATTCCAATGTGCAGGGAGGGTTGTGAACGGAGATTCAACTGTATATGCAGCAAAATTCCTGGCAGCGCTTATTAAAACAGATTGCAGGGCCCCACCCCGGAGTTTCTGATTCAGCAGATCTGGAGTGGGGTCTGAGAACTTGTATTTCTAACAAGCTCCTGGGTTATGCTGCTGGTGGTGGTGGTCCTGAACCTACCTTCAGAGCCACCTATCTAGGTCCTTGCAACTCAAAGTGTGGACCATGGACCATGGACCCAGCAACAGATCCCCTGGGAGCTCAACTGAAAAGCCGAATCTCAGGCCCCACCCAGACTCAATCAGAATCTTGTATTCTAACAAGACCCCAGGTTATTCATTGTTACATAAAATTTTGATACACACTGTTCTAGAACAAAAGTGCAGGGAGTGGGGATGAGGACATGGGACCTGAAAAGGCAGAGGTCAAGGGCTTACTATCCATCACTTTACCAGTCTTAAGAGCCTGGCCCTCCTTCTCAAAAATGGGAAAAAGAAAACTAGGAAGAAATATCAGGGGAATTATGCAACTATTAAGCCAAAAGCAGAACTGAGCAGAGTGTCTTCTGCCCCCAGCAGTGCCAGCCAGGGGCACGGTGACCTGGCTCGGAGGTGAGCTGGCTGATGTCAGAGGCTGAGGCAGCCTCCAGAGAAAGCAGGCCAGGAGGTACTCGCCACAGGGAAATGGACATCACAGCTAACCCAAGGTTTAATATCTACTCTGCTGAGGGCTGACCTCACCTTTCCTTTAGAAAAGAGAGTGCGCCAAGCTAGTCTGTGCAACTTCGTAATGGGCTTTACAGGAAGGAAGGAGGGAGGGAAGAGAGGAGGTGAGAGCAGCTTTTTTAAACAAATGGGCTTTCACTAAAATGTTTGCAGATTTAAGGCTTTGCAGTCTGGGCCTCCTGCAGTTTTCCTCTGGCCAGTTACCTGCAAGCAGTGGCATTGGGGTGCCTGGCGTCCAAAGACTTTTGGTCAAATACAAGTCCTTCCTGAGTCAGCCCGACAAACACCACCACTCCAAAAGGTCAGGCTGCAAAGAACAGCCACTCTCTGTGGCTTTGCTCGTCCTGCCCATTAAGATCTTGCCCCATCACCAGTTCCCAACTTTTAAACCCTAATCCCTCATGGCTATACCTGGAAACCACGTAAGCCCCAAGTGTCACTTGCAGGGCTCCACTGAACTCTTCTCACAGCTGTTCACACAGAGGGTAATTCTCAATCTCCCAATGAGTCCTGCCCCTAAAGGGATTTGCTTAGGGGCCTCTGGGAGCCACTTTGGTTTTCTGAGACATCATTCGTTGGCTGCTTACATTCTTGGGGGCCTGGGAGTGGGCTCAGAGCCCTGCTGAAATTAACCTGGCAATCAGACAAGGCAATGTTCCTAACAGAGGATGAGTGGTACATGTAGTTTATTTTTATTTTTTTTATTTTTTTAAATTTTTATTTATTTATGATAGTCACAGAGAGAGAGAGAGGCAGAGACACAGGCAGAGGGAGAAGCAGGCTCCATGCACCAGGAGCCCGATGTGGGATTCGATCCCGGGTCTCCAGGATCACGCCCTGAGCCAAAGGCAGGCGCCAAACCGCTGCGCCACCCAGGGATCCCGTAGTTTATTTTTAATATACAGATTTCAACAGCCCTGAAGAAAAGTATTCTGAGATTCTAAATCCCTGCATATTTATTTAGCACTTACTACAAGCCAGGATTCTCAACCACCTATGAACTAAGCATGTACCTAATAGGTTCTAGACCACATGGCCATAGAGTTGGAATTTCTACTCTACCTGAAAAAAGGGGAAAATATCCATGTTGCCTAAATCAAAGAAGCCAACGTCTCAACTGAGTATTTAAGTGTTAAAAGGTAAAACACTCTTCAAAGTAAGCTGCTGGGGACTTTCTGACATGACCCATTGTCACTGCTGGGAGAAAAAAAGTCACAGGATTTTATTGGGAAGCATCAAACTCAAATCAACTAATGGCAAGTTCCACAGGCCAGAGAAGGAATCAGAGCAAGGCCACGCATAGAAGCTCAGCCACGCTATCGCTAAGCCATTGGAGAGAGACAGGGAAAGAATTGCCTCCTATGGCTCTAAGCTCCAGATATGGCTCCACCCAAGCCAACCATAAGCCACAGGCCAGTGGTCAGTCAGTAAAGACATACCTCGGGCCAAGGGCATAGGATAAGAACACATCAGAGTGGTTATTATATAATAAAAGCCTGTCTGATCTTTGTCTCAAGCCCCTGGGAGGTAACTTAACTCCCTGGAATTTCTCAGCAATAGGAATATCCTTGTTTTTCAGGGTGTGCTCCTTGGATCACACTTGAGTTTTTACTAGAGGACCTGGGATGGGGGTGATATCAGCCCACTTTCTCCAAGAAGAGGAGAGAAAGGTGGGCCGGAGACTGAGTTCAATCATGTTATCAATGATTCAATCGATTGTGTCTATGTAAGGAAATACCGATAAAAACCCTGAACACTGAAGCTTAGTGAACACACTGATATGCCACGAGGGTGATGTGTCCTGATCCCACAGGAGAGGAGGTGGAAACTTTGCATTCAGGATCCTCCTAGACCTTGCCCTTCCGTGTCTCTTCATTTGACTGGTCCTGATCTGTATCCCTTAAAATAAAATTATAATCACAAGTATATCACTTTCCCGAGTTCTGAGTCATTCTAGTCAATTATTGAATCTGGGGGGAGAGGAACACCCAAATTTGAAGCCAGTTGGGCTGGTGAACCTCCAAACCCGCAGCTTTGTGACTGAAGTGTGGCCAGTCTTCTGGAACTAAGCCCTGAAGCCTGTGAACTCTGCACTAACTCCAGATGGTCAGTCTCAGAACTGCATGCAGGCCACAGTGGTCCAGCTCCCACCCTGCCCTAGGCCCCAGAGAATATGCTGGACTCCCCCACCTCCACTGAAAACCCAATTCCTTCTCAAAGCAGGGTTTTTGAGACTCAATTCAGGCACATATGACAGGCCACAGAGCGAGTATGATCTAGATCTCCAGCACTGGGGAATAAAAATCAAAGTGTGGAATCCCACTTAGCACCTGTGTGACTTCAGGGAAATCACTAACCCTCTCTGAGCTTTGATTTCCATCTCTATGAGACTCATGACCCTTCCCTCTCACAGAGCTGATGGGACAAATCAGATTTAAGTTATTTGCAAAGAACCTAGCCCGGTCTCTCTCCGAGGAAGGCACCCAAAACCAACTAGCTTCCCTCCTCCTTTCAAATTTTCCTATACCCTAAACTCTCCCAGATTCTCTCCTCTCCCTGGTTAACTATTCTGGGTGCTGTGCTCACTGGCAACGTGCTGATGTTTTAGATTCCAGGGTAGCAGGAAGCCAACCATTAAACTAAAAGTGAAAAGCAAGTAACCATTACCTTGAACAAAAAGGACATTTATATTTACTTCAGTGGCTATAAAAGACACCATAAAATATAATATGCAGCATGCATCCTCATGATTAATAACAGATCTTGCAAATTATTCTCTCAGGTCCCTGGGTGCATCCAACTGGTCACTAAGAACAATTAATTCTTTCAGGAAATAAAGGGATTGCAAATCATCTCTGGTCAGTGGAAAATCCGCTCGTTGAATTATGAATAAAGAGAAGAGGAGACTCATATTTAGCAGTTTCCTGCCCCTGTGAATGGAGTGAAGTAAGAGATCACAGAGACTCAAATACAACGACTGTCTGTGAGCATGGGTACTCAGTAATAGTAGGACCTGCCAAATGGGAGGGGTCTCTTGGGGACCTGGAGTTACAGTAGGAGTTTGGGGAGGTCCCAGAAACAGGAGCAGATGACTGAGTGGGGGCGTGGCAGCTCTGGCCACCTGTGGGCAACAGGTGGAAGCATGGAGTCCAGACAGGCGCCAGTGAGGTTTCAGAGTGAAACCAATCCACAGTGGCCGAGGCTTACACTATGGACTCTGGGACTGGTGACATGAAATGACAAGCCAAAGGGCTAAGTCAGGAGGCAATTAGCGGAACAAAGCATGTGCCAGCTCACAGGGAAGGTGATGAGAACCCAGGGAAACCAAAGTCAGGGGTTTCTGCTGAGCTTCCGAGTTCCTGGCCTTGGGCTTCTCAACTTCTCCAACCAGTCTGAGAGTCTTGGAAGGTAAGAAAGAAGGACCTACAAAGGACAGAAAGTGGTCACACGGGGAAAGGCTGAAAGGGTGACAGGGGCATGATGCCAACTAGAACACAGTGGCACATGGCATCCAGGTCTATTCTTACCTAATGGCCAACGTGGATTCACTCCCAACCTAGAATAAAAATCCTGCCAACAAAGCCCTTCCCTGCAACCTTGAAGGGGTTTTTATTGACTCACAGTATGTAAAACACCAAAGGGGTCACCATGACAGCAGTGAACTCATGCCTCGGAGGCCAAGCCATCTTGCTCAGGTGCAACACCGTCTGGGGAGTGACAGGGCAAGGAGAGGGAGTCTGTTCCTAGCACTCTCAGAAACTATGCTCTCTTTCCACATAATCAAACTTCCCACAAGCTAAGTGTAGGAATTCCTGTAGGAAGTCAGTGGGATTCATAGTCCACCCCAATGACAGGAATGGTTACCGGAAGTAGGGGGACATCCAGCCCAATGGTGCCTGCCAGAAGCAGGAAAGAGACTTGTGTCATCTTCCTGGATAAGGAGAGAAACCTCTTGCATGGTACAGCTTGTGGGCCCAAAGACAAGGGCTGCAGTGTAGGACTGGGATTCCAGAGGTGGAGTATAATGGTGCCATGGACAATGACTGTGGGGCTCCAGGTCAACATGTGACAGCAACAGGGCACCTGGGTGGAGACATGACAAAAGCACAAGGAGTGAAAAGTCCACTTGCCCACCACAGCATCACATTGGAAAGGGAAAGGGGACAGCAGGTCCACTCAGCATGGAGTGGGCAACAGCCAGCAAAGCAGGGCCAAGACCCAGCTGGCCAACCTCAATCCCTTCACACGCAGAATGAGTTCGTGAAGGTTGATCTGCCATAAATTGAAGGCCTCTCTGAAAGAGATCTGGGTCCTTCTGAAGAACGAGCTGGCATTCTTCTTCTTGTGCCTGCAGAAGGGACAAGAAGGAAGGAGAAAACAGGAGATAAGCAAGCAAGAAGCACTTGATAACAAGTGATAACTTAGAACAAAGGAAGATCATGGCTTAGCCTACTCCCAGACCCCCGCCCTGGTGGGTGACTTCTAGTTATGTGATCATAGCACTGCCCATCCAAGGACCAGAGGAACTCAATTACTCCACTGGAGCTTTCCAGATAAGTGGGGTAAACAAAAGCAGCTGTTTCATAGAGCATCAAAGGCCTAGTGGACCCTAGTAGAACATTCCAATGTTTCCCTTTTTCCGTAAGTTGAGTAAATATATGCCAATCCTGAATCTCCCAAAGTCAAATATAAAAGCTTTCCCAAACTTTCTGAGGCTAAATCACCTGGAAACTAGGTCAGGTGGTCCCGAGAGGCCGAGCCCAGCATGGATGCAACCTAGTTCAGTCCCTTCACACTAACAAAAGGACAGGATGAAAATTGGTGTTTATGATAATGACCCATTCAAGGCTTCATTACCAGAACCCTCAAAGGAAGAATAAATCATGTTCAGCCCTTTCTGTGTGCAGTCTATTTTGTTATAATCTAATTCAATATTTGAACATGGGTGCATGATATATGTGGCCAATGCTCCCCTGACCAGACAGTTTGCCAGAATGACCCATTCTCTGCAAAGGACGGATGGGAGTTGACATTAGTCTAGGGCTCCTCTCTCAGAGGGGAAAATTCAGCTAGAGCAAGGCCTTTCCCATGTATCTGTATACTCAAATAGAAGGATCTAGAACTCTCACTTCTCTAGCAATATCTCCCTGAGGAAGCTCTCCCTCCCTCACCAACACTCCAAGGGACTCCAAGGGACTCCAAGGGACTCCAAGGGTACTGATCATCTAAAAGATCTGAGATCCCAAGTAAACCTGCTGGCAACACTTTCTAGAGTCACAGCCACACCTGCAGGGAAAGGAACACTGGCCTTGCTGTGTAGCCAATGCTGGGAAGACAGGTTCTGGGACCAGTTAGAGACGGGACAGGCATCAGGGTGTCCTGATTCCAAGCCCAGGGGACACGTGGATGGAACTGAGACACTCAGGAAACATTTCAAACTTAATGACAGTAAGAATCACCTGGAAATCTTAACTCAGAGGGTGAGGTCCTAGAATCCACCAATTTTACAAAGCACAGGTGGCTCTCTGGACCATGTAAACATATCACCTGGAATCAGGGAATTCACTGGAGCTGTTTCCTGCCCCTAACTCTTCCTCCAGGGAGAGTTGGAGACTAAGGAGTTCACGCAGGGCCCTGGGGACCCATGGGAGAAAGTGGAGGCGAAGAGCATCCTTGGGGTAGGCCAGAGAGCTGGGAGGGGAGGAGAGGCTGCAGCCCGCACTCACATGGCCAGCGCTCTGACGCAACATCGTGACATGTTGAGGAAGGAGCTGGCACTGGCACGAGTGCCCAGAGCAGCCTCAATGCCACGGAGCAGGTCGTTGGTCTTGAAGATGAGCAGCATCTGGCGAGGCACATGGTTGAGGAGCTGGCTGATCTCGGGGAGGTAATTGGCTGCGTTGTTACGGATCTCTGCGTCCTGAAGCAGCAACAGGGAGACAGACATGGAGAGTTGGTGGAGGAAGTGGGGCCCAGAGTGGTGGGTGTCACGGCAGCCTGTGGCTGAGGGAGCTTCTAGTATGGCTGCCTCAGCGCCATGAGGAACCTCCCCTCACAGGGAAACTCCTGCCTCTCATCTCCCAGTAGGACTGTGACCCTGGGTAAGTCCTTTCATCTCTTCTAACCCAGTGTCCTCATCTAAAAACTAGAAATGCTCGTGCCCTCCATGCCCACCTCCCAGCAGGACCACAAGGGTCAGCAGAGATAAGGAATGGGGAGATAAGGAATGCTAATTGAAGTCACAACAAGGGGCCCAGCAGTGCTACCAAAGGCTTCCCCATGTGGCCACCTTCTGCAGCACAAGCAGGATGCTCAGCCCTTTCTGGAACACATGTGTGCTGCTGATAACTGAGTTGCTGTGAAACTTGAAATGTCCCTTAGGCAGGAGCTATCAGACGGGACCATCTCAACATGAAGTCAGACACTGAGGCTGGCTGTCCCCCCACTGCCTCCCACCACAGCTGTGGGTCACCCTGCCTGAGGGTGAAGGCCAGATCAAGGCCTCCCTCACCGCAGGGACCCCCTAGGTAAAGTTGGGACTGGCCTGGAGACAGTCCCTCTCAGCCCCTCCCAGAGCAAAAGAAAGTATCTGCACCCACCCAGACTCCTTCTAGGGTGTCTCTTTAAGCTTGGGCTATCCTCATAGTGGCTGTCTCCAGCAGACGCTGTTGGGTGCCTACCCTACAGCCATTACCCCTTCTCCTTTGTCAAAAGAAGCCCATTTTTGTTCACTTGACCCCTGGGGGCTGTGCTCTTCAGGCAGGTAGAGCCCCTCCCTAGCCCTGGGGGGTGCAGGGATCTTGATTGATGTCCGCTATTGTCGGCTCTGAGCACAAGGCCTCTGCCCAGCCATTGGCTTAGGCATGGATGAGACACAATTCTGGCCAATGAGACCAAGGGGGAGTCTGTCAAGGGACTTCTGGGAAAAGTTTTCTTGATCTTAAACAACATATGAGAAGAAATGGCCCCTAATTCCCACTTCTGGACATCAGGTAATAAAATTGTAAAGCTTGGAACGGCCACAGTCATCTTAGAACTTGAAAGTCAGCCCAGAGCCCTGCGTTGCTGATCTGCTCAATTAACAACCTGGACCCACTCACCTCCAGGCTTCTTGTTATGGAGAGAACACACGCTGAATTGTTTAAGCAGCTTATAGCTGGGAAAACAACTTCCCTGATACAATGTGGGAGGCTCCCCTCATTCTCAATAAGACTAAGACTCAGGAAAACTGAGCCCCTACATCTCAGAGACTGGGCTGGGGCTGGAGTGGCTTAGTTTATTCTTTCACCGAGTTTTTGTCCAAAGTGAGCAAATAGAGTCCATGTCTCCAGAACCTACATGAACACCTCTCTATTAGATGTGGTCCAGGACTGCTGGGACCTTATAAAAAAGATGTACAAGACGGGATCCTTGCCTTCCAGGTACTCACCAACTAGTTGGAGAATTCATACAAGTATACAAACAGCTACACTTCAAGAGTGCATGCAGATGAGTGATACAAGTATTAGGGGCCACCTCTGGCAAAGGGGATGAGGAGAGGCTTCCTGGCTGGAGCTATGGACTGAATTGTGCCTCTCAAATCGCTATGCTGAAGTTCTAACCTCAATACGATTGCATGTGAAGGCGAGGCCTTTAAAGAGGCAAAGTTAAATGACTTCAAAAGGGTGGGGCCCTAACCCTGCAGGACTGATGTCCTTAGGAGGAGAAGACGACACCGGGAGTGTGTCCACATAGAAGAAAGGCCACGTGAGGACACAGCAAGAAGGCAACTGTCTGCAAGTCAGGAAGAGAGGCTGCACCAAAAATCAACCTGCACTTCCAGCCTCCAAAACAGTGAGAAAACAGACTTGTGTTTTACAAGCTACCTAGTCGGTGGTATTCCATGACGGCAACCCAGGCCGACCAATATGGTAGCATTAATGCTGGGCCTTTATAAGTGAGTAATAATGCAAAATAAAGTTCTAACTTAGCTAATAAAAACACAGATCATATACTAAGTACCTACTGTGTACCCTGCAACCTTGTCCATCGCTGAATCTTTAAATACCATATACACACTGAGAACTCTCAAATTTATATCTTTGAGCTCCAAGCTGGACTGCCACCCATGATGCTCCTATGTGAATGCTCGAACTACTGTCTCCAGCCCAACTATGTCCTTCCCAAAGTCTTCCCTATGTCAGGAAGTAGCTCCACCCTCTACCCTATAACTCACACCTAAAAGCTGTGATTCAACTTTGACTCCTCCCTCTGCCTCCTCTCCACACCCAAGTCGACAAAAAAGGCCTCTCAGTCTTATATCCAAATACACCTTGGCTCCATCTGCTTCCCTCCACCTCCACTGCCTTTGGCATGGTCTGCACCCCCATCACCTCTCAGCCTCCTGACCGACTGCCCCACTGCTCAGCTTGCTCCCTCCAGAGAAATACTTAAAATAACAACTCTGTTCTTCCCCTGCTTGAAATATGTCAAAGGCTCTGCTTTGTACTGAGAACTAATCCAAACTTTTTCCCATGGTTTATGAGGCCCCGTGTGAAGCTCCATCCGCCAAGCACCCCAAATCCTTCTCATTCCTGCACCCACCTCATCACACTCCAGACCATGCCAACACTTTCTCTCCCTGCCCTGGTGCACCGTGTGCCCCCTTGCCTAGAACACTTTCTCCAAGCTCTGCCTGTGGCTGTCCTCCAGAACTCAGCTTAGATGGCAGCTCCTCTGCACGATATCTGAGCACCCAATCTACACACCCCCATCACCCACCCTGCCTGTTGCCTCCAGTATCTGCAACCTGCAGTTATTCCATCTACCTGTTTGTTCACTTGTTTACTGCCTGTCTCTCTCAACCACAGTGCAGATCACATAGAAGGCCTGTCTGTCTGCTCATCATTGGAACCTCAACACCTAGTCTAGGTTCGAGGAAGAAAATAATGTTTGCTCGGTGAACAGACTTTAGGAGCCATGGGGAGGCACTTTACATGCATTATCAATAAAGCAGAAATTATCAACCCTATTTGACAAAGCAAGGAGATTGTCTCTCTCCTGAGATAGCAAGCTTTAAAGCCATATAAGCCTGGGGCTGCTGGTGGTCATCACTGCTACAAAGCTTGCTGGGGAATGATGTCAATTTGCAGAAAAGTAGAGCCAAGGGATGGCAAGAGGTGGTCTCTTTGGTGACATCACTTAAGACTCCATCTAGCCATTTCTAAAGGCCCTCATCACAAGGTAGCTTATGGGGTGGAGCACGAGGCTCCAAGAGGTGATGAGAACCATCCAAGGACATTCCACTAGGAAAAAGCAGGAGCTAGAATTAGAATCCAGGTCTGTCTGAATGCACAAGCAGGACTTGTTCCTTGTGGTGAGCAGGGGCCTTGGCTGAGTCCAGACCTGTCCCCACATGGCTATGGGTCAGTCTACATGGGTCTGGCAAACTGACAGACCAGGAAGACAGAAACCAATTCCCTGAGGAATGAGAGGCCTGGGAGAGAGGTCGCTACAAGTACAGGGGAGAAGGAAGGGTACCTAGAACCAGTCTCAGCTGACTCCATGGGTTTCTTGTCCAGATCAATAGAGAAATGAGCTACAAAGATAGACCCAAAAGTCTGTTTACACACTCAAGAAGGAAAATGGCACAAGTGGCCCTGCCTGAGTGCCACACTAGGAACTGACGTGCTCTCTCCAGTAGGGAGGTATACAGGAACCTTGCGATGGGAGACAGTGCCCAGCAGGAGACAGAGCAAGTGGAGCCAGACTTAATGATGAGACAGTCTGTGGGAATTCCCAAAAGTCTTGGAGGAGAACTTGGAAGCCTGAAATCCCATGTGAGTGGGTTGTAGCAAAAGCCACAGCAGTCTGGATAATATGGTTAACATGACCAGGTTGATAAGGCCAGGAAGGATACAGTGACACATCATTCATTCTCCCTCCTTGCATTCAGGGACACTGTCTTCTAGTATATCTCCAAAGCTGCCCACTGTTCTATTATCACATCCCACCAGCCCAGAACCCCAGACCCAGGGTTGGAAGGGGTCCAAAGGCTATCCCTGGCCCCACCCCTTACATTCAGAAGAAGGCAAGGCCAAGAGGGGATCACCTACCTCAGTGGCAGTGACTGGAGCTTGGCCAATGCCCCTGTTGACAGAGTCCCAAGACCGGGCCGTCAGCATGCAGGCAAACAAGGGGTAAAGATCCCCAGCTCCCAGGCGCTGGCTGTACTTCTTCACCCTCTTCATGTCAGTCCAGATCAGTGACTGCCAGAGATGGCAGTAATCCAGGCGGAACTCATCTGTGAGCACCTACAGTGAGGGACAGTGTGAAAGGACCTGGGCCTCCTTTCCTCACAGAAGGCCTAGACCCTGGCTGGTATGAACACTGCAAAGGGGGACAGATGAAGACCAGAGCTCCTGTGCATCATTTGCTTCTCCCCCAAAGTTAAGCCATGCCTGAAGGTCCAACTTGAAAGCTACTACTTGCCAAGCATTGGTCTTGAGTGGCGGAGGTCCCCAATGCCCACCAAAATCACACTCCTCACCTGCCTACTAGTTAGATGCAGCCCTCTGCCTGAGCTCTGACCATTGAAACGTGCCAGAAGCAACATGTTCAGCTCCTGAAACCTTTTCCATGCATGCCCCTCCAAGCCCTTACCCTTGCTGCTGGAGGATGATCACACACACACACACACACACACACACACCCCCAAGGGAACCCTAGGGGGCAGAGCCTCAGTCAACCCCTGCCTTTAGACTCCTCCACCTACCGGGGACAGGTATGTGAAAAGCAATTAAACACCTGTTGTGTCTGGGCCATCATGTGCTTAGGGTTTGTGTATGACAGCAGCAGGCCTACCTTTTACACTAATATACCTAGTGTCATGAGTCTTTCAAAGAAAGCCAAGATTTTGGGAGGTGAGATCAGGGCTCTGAGGGGAGGAATAGGAGATCATTAAGGAAACCTCTCCAGGACCATGTGCCTCGGACTCAAGATAGGCTCTGGGTCCTGGCATTGGCAGTGAACTTCCCAATTTCCAGACAGGAGCTCATGGCTCATCTGAAGCATTTGAGTCCCAAGTTCCAGAGGACAGAGCTGGGCCCATCCAGTCCCTGTCAGCTCCAGGCCTCCTTTCCACTGCACATTACCTCCTACCTGGGGCTGAGTTACCCACCTTCCCTAAAGTCCCAGCTCATCAAAGGGTAGCTTACTTCCCAGTGGGTACAGTTTTTACAGCTGATAAAGCACCTGCCATACCCAGGCACATCTCCGTCTATTCCTCACCTACTTACCAACCTCATTTGGCTAAAGAGAGCTCGTATGATGTGACCTGCACATAATGACAACTCTAGGAGGAGGGCAGGGCCTCTCTATCCACCCTGGCTATCTGCCTCCTGTGTCTCTTGGCAATTCGGGAACTGAGCGAGCTCTGATCCCAGGTAGGCCCAGACCCTGGGCTGGCTGGGTAGGAAAGGCCTCTCCCACCTGGTAGAGGCCGTGGTCCAGCAGGACAATCTCCACCTTCCCTGTGCCTGGGCACTTCCGCACCAGCACATTGCCAGGGTGGGGGTCACAGTGCACGAAGCCATTGACAAAGATCATCTCACTGTACATCTTGCCCAGGTGGCGTGAGATCTGAAAGAGAAGGGAGATGGGTGGGAGTTATGCTGCATTAACATCTGTTTCAGAGATCTCGACTCTGACCCCTGAATGTGATCCCTTTGAAGAGGAAGGCCAGAGGCATCAGGTGGACCTAAGCGGTCGTGGTGGGAGTGATGGCTTATGATTGTATAGTTCTTGAGTTTAAGACAGAAGCTCAGTTCTAACCCAGTTCTTCTCAACTTCAGCTGCACATAGAATCACCTAGAACTCAGAAGTGTTAGATGTGGGCCCCACGTATCAGCATCAGTTGTCAAGTTCCCAAGGTGACTGCAATACACAGCAAGGTAGAACTATTGCTTCTAGCATTTGCAGAGGCTGTAACTGCCACCCCAACCCCCCCGCCACCTTCTTCTACCCTGTTCTCTTCTCAATCTCTTCATTTTCTCCCCAGAACTGAAGATGGGTGGGAAAGCTGGGGGTGGGAGTGGGGTCATCTCAACCTCCCCTTCTCCAAACAGCAAGGCTAGGGGCGCATGAGTGAGGAATAGGTGCCCCCTGCACCCCCTCGGGCTGTCCCATCAGCTCCAAGGCAGTCCCCAGGAGGACCTAGAGTCACAAGCCCTGCTCCCCTCTCCTCAGGCCCCTTTCCCTTTGCATCTCCCCACCAGAGCCCAATGTTAATCTGATTTATGAAGTCTGCACAGAAGAAATGACACTGGAGAGGCCATTTAAATCATCCTGTCACTGCTGCCCTCCCTGCCGAGGCGGTCTTCTTATCTCTACTCCCTTTTTATTAAAGCTAAAAGCCTCTTCCCAGCTAGGGAACAGCTGCTGAATAGCGCCAGACTTGGGCCCACAGATGGTCTGCCAATGGGTTTCCAGAGGACAAAGAGATGCTCAACTCACAAAGCTGATGCCCCAGGACACACACTGCCCTTGACACTCCTCTCAGTCATGCTGGACCCCATGGTCACGCATAAATATATCCCAGCCAGAGGAGAGGAGCTGGGGCCCATGAGTGGGGGGAAACATAGGAGCAGAGTCTTAAAATGAAGCCTTAATTCCTTTGCTTGACCTACAAAGCCCTGAACACCAGACCCAGCCTCCCTCCCTGGTCTCCTCTCATGCCACAATGACACTACAGCCACATCCACTCTCTCTCTCTCTCCTCCAATGGCTCTGTGCTTTCCTACCTCAGGACCTTTGCACACGATTGTCCCTCTGCCAAGAGCCTTCCTCCCATCTCTCTTTCCCGTCCCAGCTCAGCATCAGCTCTCTGGAAAAGCCTTCCTTGACCTCCCAACCTAGATGAGGTTCTCCTACCACAAACTCTCACAGAACTCTACTTTTCTTTCATGGTACTAGCACGTTATTTGTGTCATTATTGATTAGTGACCATGTAGCCCACTCTTATAAGCTCCTAAGATGGCAGAGGCTGGCTCTATTTTGATAATTGGCTTTACTGAAGTCTAGTTTACATACCATCAACTGGCTCTACTATGTATCCACTTACCTATAACAGGCCATACATGTGAATATAGGACTCTACCTTCAACATGAATGAAATCCTTGCCTGTGGTTGTTTTTTTGTTTTTGTTTTTGTTTTTTGAGATGCTGTGGTTCCTGTCTTAATGCTTATCCTAACCTCATTAATCTCTTCTGAATCCCAGTTACAAGTGGCCCCAAAACAAATCTTCAAGGATAACCCTACTATAGCAATAGATGGCATCCTTATATTGGCTTCAAAAGTAGGTACAATATGATCCCCATTTTACAGATAAGGAGCTGAGATTCATCAAGGTTCAACTTACATAGAATCACAGGGCTACAAACAGGTACAGCCAGGATTCCAGCCAGGTGTGACCCCACCGCCTCCTTGTAACCACTCTACATACAGGCTCACGGCAACCTCTACACTTCTCACGTGAACTTTGTGAGCTTAAAGGAGTTACCTCTCCCAGCTTTAGTAAAGAGGTTGTCTGAAGTCCTGACACCTACCCGGTGTCACGCTGAGTGAAATGAACGTCCAGTACTCTGCTGGCATTTGGAGGACTTTGCCCAATGTCTAGTTCTCAGCCTTGGGCTGAGATGTCAGATGTCCCAGGGCCACCATTATCCATCTCCTTGGAGGGGGGCCCAACTAGAGTTGGTCCAGGCTGAGCCAGCAAGTCTCCTTTCGAGAAGCCCTTTGGTTAGGCTCCTTGGAGCTCCAGAGAGCCATGCTCTAAAAGGCAGCATTTGCCAAACCAATTGCATTTATTAAGCAATAATTCATTTTTATTTGTCAAGGAGGCATATAAGGTCCAATCAGGGCTCCTGATCAGCCCAAGATAAGCAGTACAGCCAGACTATGCTGACAGAATTCCAGCCAAAAGCAGAGAAATGACATTTCATTTAGTCTGGGCAGACCTGTCATGAGGAGATGTATGATCTCCCCTGAGCTTTCTGAAATACTGCTAATCGCTCTGGGCCCCCTATTACTACATTGAAAGATGGCCCCTAGGGGTCTGGGAACTCAGGATGGAGGAAGCCCTTGCCCACGAGGAGTGAGCTGCTGCCAGAGGAGGAAGAGGTGCTGCCAACTGTAGCTCATATATACACAAGCAAAACCATCAAGTGGCCTTCCCCAATTTGACACCCCATCCAGCTGCTCCTATTTGGGTGTCTTTCCATTTGGGAGCTGTTCCTGATGTTCACTTTAACCAGATTTCGCCAACATAGATAGATATGGAAGGCACAAGCAAGAAGGAAAACCAGCGTAGGCCATCAGCTTCACTCTGGAGCCATCTTTGTACTACCTAGGGCTAGTGCATGACCTGGTAGTCTTCTCCCTTCCCAGTTTGGGTCCAAGTTCCCTTAGTTGTTAAGTGGGATTGATTCCATCTGCTCTACATCCTCACAGGGTAACCCTGACATTCAAGGTCAAAATGTGAGTAGACCTGGGAAAGTGCTTTATATGCTACATACTATATATCTACTATAAAATGCGTATATTACTATATAAGACATACAAATGTGTTAGCTTACTATTTAAAACGTGGGGAGAAATGTCCCCATTATCACTTTCATCAAAGTGTAATTTTCAAAAAGTTAAAAAGCACAACTCATAAAAATATAGAATGAATACATGTCAAAGATTGTTTAGTTCACCAATAAAGGAGCAAATAAGAAGGGAGAGCTGGTTCAGAGAATTTTGAGGGGCTGAGTATTTTATGGGAATTTAAACAGGAATAAGAGACTAAGATTCCTGGATTAGATATAAGACTGGTTATTGTCCTACAGAGCAATAAGGAAATCATAACCTTTGAGGTTATCATTCCTCTTGGGCAGAAATTATTTGCATGTCTAGCAGATAAGATCTACAGGTTGACATATGGCTTCAGTCTGAGCCCTTAATTAATTGTCAATAGCAGCGTCAGACAAAAGTACATTCCCCTAGATATTAAAAAGCCCTTGGTGGGCTGCTTGAACAATGTCTAAGAATGACTTTGAAAGGATACACTGCACACTCTTGGCCTTAATTTCTAAATTTTGGGTAATTTTTCCTCACATCTGTGAGAGTTAAATAGTTTCTTGGAACCACTTTGCCCAGAGAAGGCAAACATCCCCCTTCTACTCGCAGAGACACGGAGGATCCCAGAAGAAATCTAAGGCCATCACTGGGCACCCTCTCTCCCACCCTCTTTTCATAATAATTTCGCTCTGTCTCATGATTAAGAGCAAACAACTATGAACACTAATGAACATGAGAATGCAGATAACTCTTCCAGATACTGATTTCATCTTCTTCAGATCTATACCCAGAAGTGAACTGCTGAATCATATGGTTAGTGTTCTTAATTTTTGGAGGAACCTTCACACTATTTTCCACAGTAGCTGCACCAGGCTGCATTTCCACCAGGTGTGCATGAAGGCTCTTTTCCCCCCTCCTCACCAACACTTTTCTCTCTTAGCTTCTCTTTTCTCTCTCTCTCTCAGCTTCTTGATGACCATTCTAACAGGTGTGAGGTGGTATGTCCTCAGGGTTTTGATTTGCATTTCCCTGATGATGAGTGATGCTGAGCACCTTTTCATGTACCTGTTGGCTACCTGTATGTCTTCTTTAGAAAAAAAAAAATGTGTGTTCAGTTTCTCAAAAGCTGCCCCTTGCCCTGTGACAGTGGCATCTGCATAAGGACAGGGGAATGCCACCTTCTTAGAATAGTAATAGCTAACACTCTGTGCCAGGCACCATTCTGGGCACCTTTCATGGACTCAGAGCCATCCTCTGTAGTAGACAGCTGAAAGAAGGAATACAAAAAGGAAAGGAGACTTGGTCATCCAGCCAGCAGTTAGTGAGACCGGGCTCCAAACCCAAGTGGCCCTGGTCCAAGAAACAAGCTGTCAATCACCCATTCTTGGCCTTTCCACTTAGAGGGAAGCTCCTGCCTGTAGGCAGGGCTGACGCAAAACCTTCTGAAGGTCCACACAGCAACCAAGGAGGCATTCCATCTGGAAGAAAGAGTCTCAGTGGGAAATCCAGGACTGCTTCTCTAACCAGAAAACTCATTGTTAACTAAAGCCATAGTATACCTCTTTTTAGAGAAAAAAAAAAGTCATTGACAAGTCTTTTATTGTTCTGTGTAAAAAGAATGTGCCATTCATGTGAGTGACTTCAGTAATTATGTAATGCCTTTATTTCCTGACAGTGGGGATGTTAAAAAAAAAAAAAAAAAAGGACTCTATAAAAAGTCTGAGTAAAGAATTAATTTAGTAAATAATATTTAAATCAAAGAGTTATTTTTGGATTTTTCTCAAAACTTGAATTGGCTGAAAGTGCTTTAATTATTCTATAATTGCATAGATTAATTCATTCCCACCCCCAAGGGAAAGTCTATTTATGTTCCTGGGGGTGTCGTGCAAGCAAGGCCAAGATCTCTCCAAGAAACAGGAGGTTGCTGTTGCAGGATATTAATAATCACGTAAGTAGCCTGATGTAAAGTATAAAGAGGTTAATTATTCAAATTCTCCTCGCTCTTCCATTAGTTTATGGCCAGGCTTCTTGAGGCACAAGAGCCTGAAAGATCAGGATTTTATTCTTCATCCTCAGGAACTTCCCTGGGAATACATAAACCTCAGATTACTTGCTGCTGCCCGGCGAGGCCAAATGCATTCGTGGAGAGGGTCCACCTTGGACTAGCTAACACAGAGATAAAATTCCTGAATGCAAAGGCATGGGGAACCTCTTCAACCACACAGGGTGCTAGGAGAGGTGGTGAGTGGGTTAATTATAAGAAGCCAGGAGAGCTACTCTAATTTTGGAGCTCAGTGAAAATTTCTCTGGGTTAGGCTTACAGTGGGACATCACCTGAGAGCCAGGACATCAGATATCCCCAAGGCCAAGAAGGGCTTCTCAGGTCTCCTGGCCAGACAGACTCAAGGATCACAGTGACCAGAGGAATTGGGTTCTGGGGCCACGGCTATTGAAGACACAGTGAAGTAAGAGCTATCAACATTTTACATCCCCTGCCTCGGGCAACAATGCACTCCACGAAATACTTCCACATCCTTCCACCTTACCTGGGTCAGTATAAAAAATGGGGAAAGGGTTTCTTTCCTACACATTTCCTCTTTCTGGCAACTCTTCTCGCCAGTGCCACAGAGCAGGCTGAGTATCATCACAACTAGTGTGGAGCATGTACCGTGGGCATTGCACCAAAAACTTCATGTTTTAATCATCAAACTACCCTCTGGGCTACCCTTCTGCACCCTCACTTTATAGCAGGCAGCTGGGGCTTCCAAAGAGTGACTGCCTTCACCAAGGTGGCATGGTTCATAAGTAGCATAGCCAGTACCAAGGTCTGGGAAGGCCGACCCCACTCCTAACATCCCTGCTGTCAGGGAAAGAAATCTCCAGAAACCCATCTCATGCACCTAGATCTCTCTAACATCCCCACGCTTCTCAAGATTTGGTCCGACAAGTTAATAGAGTTCTCTATGCAGACAAAAGGAGATGTTTTCTCTCTAGTGATTTCAGTAAGCAGGATCCTTCATGTCTCTTCAGCTTCAACCCCCCACCCCCACCCTTGGTCTGCTGAGCACTTTCTACCACTAAGCCAGAGGCCCAGGAAGCAGAAGATGATGCTGAGGAAAAGTCAGTGTGGTACTCAACACGGGGAGACCAGGCACTACCTGCATTTATAGATAGGAGTTGGGGTGGGGTCACCGTTTGCTCAAGCGATAACCACTGCTCATTTTCCAAGTCTGTACCCAGGACCAACAGAAGTAGGTGGAAAGGAGGGGGGCAAAGAAAAGCCTTAGGGAGACATGCTTCTGTGAAAAACATCATGAATTATAAATGATCTCCTACAGGGGCTCCTGGGTGCCTCAGTCAGTTGAGCATCTGCCTCCAGCTCAGGTCATGATCTCGGGGTCCTGGGACGCATCAGGCTCTCTGCTTAGGGGGAAGCCTGCTTCTTCCTCTACCTTTGCCCCCCACCCCCACTCCACTTGGGCTCACTTTTTCTCTCTCTCAAATAATCTAAAAAAAATTTTTTTTAATTAACGATTTTACACAACTCCACAGCTTATGGTCTATGCTGTGACCATGACCAATGACCCTGTAAAGTAAGTATTGTTAGGACTCCAACTGCCCAGATGTGGACAATCACTCAGAGTTTAAGTTACTTACCCCAGGGTACCTGGCCAACAAATGGCAGAGCCAAGCATAACCCCAGGGTGCCCCAATTTTGAAACCCTCTGTCCCTTCCACTAGGGCACCCAGCCTCACCTTCTCCCACACTCTGTGCATACCTCTGGTATAGCACTTACATGCAGTACCTGTACACAGGAGGTACACAATAAGCATCTGCTGAAAGATGCATTTGAGAACCTTCCATGGCTCCCAGAATGACCTGGAATGGATTTTAAAACTACTGGAAGGAAGAAGCATGGCAAGGGTTTCTGGCTAAATGCAGCAGACTGAACCCACGCACTGACTCCACTCTCTCCCTGACCCCACTAAGATAACCAAAAAGAAACAAAGAGCCCCTGACAACAGAGAGCAAAGAGACTAGCAAGCCTGCATCTGCCAGGGGGAAGCAGACAGCTATTGAGAACTGGCTTAGCCAGCTAGACAAGAGACCCTAAGCTGTTGAAAGGGGAGCCTGGTGTTTGCCCCAAGCCCAGAGGCTCAGCAACTGAAGGCCCTTGACACCTTTGAAAACAGGAGTTGGAGGTCTTGAAAAAGGAGGATTTGTGGTCAGTCTTGCAAAATATGAGCTGAACCCCAAATCCCACCCCACCACCACCCCAACTCTGACTCAAGGCAAGATTTACTTTCTGGAGAGGCAAAAAGATAAACTCTGGAGGCCACACCATATACATCCCAAGGACAGGCCATCCCAAGGACAAAGGACTGAATCAAAGTCCACGTAATAACCACTGGGAGCCTCCTGCCCTCTTTCCCTAGCTGGCTCCCAGGCATCTCTTGCAAGCTCCCCATCTCTCCCACCCCTCTCTTGCAAGCACCCACCCCCACTCTCCACAGATTGCTTACCAGGCCCCACAAGTCCTCATCCCCACCTCCCCCAAATTCCCAACTTTGTCACCTTTCTCTCTAGCTAATTTCACACAAATTCAATTGGGCCTCAGCCCAGGCAGGGTCTTAAACATGCACTCACTGAAATCCAATTAACCTTCGATAAAAGGTCTGCAATCAATAGTCATCCTATGGCTGGAGGAGGCTCCATCCAGCCTAGGAAAGCGTGCTCCTACTCGACCTTTACTTTTAATAAAATCAATGACAGTCACTGTCACCGGCTCTTAATGTGACTGGCAAATATGATCACCAGGGCAAGCCCTCGGTAATATGCTGCTTCTGGGTGCAGAAACTCAAACAAAAGAGGGCCCCTCCAGGCTGCTGGGCGCCCTCAGGCCTCAAACTTCCTGGATGAGTGAACACACCTGGGCAGGGTTGCCCTGTGCCTGGAGGCTGGCCTTGTAGCAGGTGGTTCCTGGACTCCAGTCGGTGTCTGAACCACCTGAAGAGTTTGTTAAAATGCAGATTCTTGCAACTGTTTCCACTGCAGATTCTGATGAGTAAGTCTGGGGTGCAGCAACGATCTGCATTATTAAATGATCTCCCTCGGGTGATTCTGAAATAGACTGAATAGGCTGAAGTCTTAGCTCCCAGCAATCACTGTGGTACAAGATATCTAAGCAGCATGTATCCTTAAAGTCCAACTAGCTAATCCAATGCCTTCAATAAGAAAATTGAGGCTCAGAGAGGAGGAGTGATTTGTCCAAGAGCATACAGCAAGCCACAGGCAGAACGGGCGCTGGAACTCAGGTCTCTTGCCTCCTAACCTGACATTTCTGAGTCTTTGGGTGCTGGCTATGTAGACTGGTCTTCAGGTCCTCACATGCTAGGCCCAGCTGGGCTGGGATGCTGCAAGGCCAGAAGGCCTCTTCAAAGTGGAGTGGGGCTGACTCTAACATGTGGTTGGAAGGGTCTGGAGCCATCCTCACCCACTTGGAAAGCAATTCCTTCCACAACCACTTCCTGCGCCCCAACTTCAAGTTGAGTCACCTGCTTGTGGCAGCCAAGATCCCACTAAACATGGCCGCCCAGCATAGGGGGTGAGATACCTGCCCCTTGCCACTTCTGTCTATCCTTTGCACTTCCCTCCCCAGGGAGCACTCACAGACAGACCATTCTAAGGAGGGCTTTGCTCCAGGGATAGGCTCGCTGAGTCCCACAGTCCTCAGGAGACTTTAGAACCTCAGAAGGCTGTTAGAAACTTTCAGTAACGTGGAGTATCCTATACCCCTGCCCTCCCCGCCTCCACCCAAAACACACACACACATGCTCATGCCCCACTGGTCTTCCATGAGGCCTCTGACTCTGCTGCTGCTTGGTAAGAGACATAATAGGTTAGTTTCTGTAAAGCAAAGCCTGTCCCCAGTCTTCTCCCAAACGATGGTCAGCGATGGCACAGTAGAGCACATGGACCACCACCGCCCACTGCCAAGCCTGAGGTTTCTGGGACAGTATTTAATGATAGCATCTCAGAATACCAAAGAGCCTCCCAGGTCATGTAAACCCCAGAAGCCAGGGCCAGGGGACTCAGGAATTAAGTAATCAAGACAGTGTGGTACTATTACAAGGATGGACCAATGGACCAATGGAAGAGAACAGAGCTTCCAGAAAAGACCCACAGGTGCCTGGTGACAAAGATGCCAGATATCTTTGCTTCTTTATCCAGCTGGAGATTACATAGTAGATCCGTATGAAAGTGGATGGAAACGTACCATCAAGATCTGGGAGCTCCCCTCTCTAGGTCTCTGATTCCTTGCTTGCAAATGGAGGCACCAAGCCATCCCTCCCAAGTTTACAGTGTAGAAAGGGCCTGGCACATGGCTAGGCAGTTAGTTAACACTAGTGGTATCAGGAAGAGAGGAAAGGACAGGATCCAACGATGGTAATAATCATGAAAACAACAACAATCTACTAGCTACCAATCTGGAGCACCAACCATACTCCAGGTGCTGTGCCTGGCACAGCTCATGCACTGCTCCTCTACTCCTCACTTCTTTAGAAGGAGAACAACATTTGCATGAAATGCAAAAAGCCATGCCTGACATGAGTCAGAGAGAGAAGGGTTGCATTCAGTTAGTGCCTGGGTGGTGGGCAGAGCTTCTCAGTAAGTACCGCACCTCCTTCAAGGAGTTACTGATGTGGCCGTCGCCCAGGTGGCCCTGGTTGTACTGCAGCCAGAGTCCGATCCCCAGGAGGGGCATGGAGAAGACAGAGGAGCAAGGGCTTTGACATCTGGCAGACCTGGGTGCAAATCCTTGGCTCTCCCCCCGCCAGCTGTGTGAGGTTGGGCAAGTCGTTTAACCTCTCTGAGCTTTAGCTTTCTCATCCATAAAGGGGGTTAAGATCTCTCATCTCACCCTTGGGAGAACAGCTATAAAGAGTAGTGATTACACGTGTCAGGTGCCTGGTACATATTAGCTGCTTATAATTATTATTATTACTGTTATTGCTTTCCCCAAATCACTCTGATATTAGTCTGCCCCACTCTGCATGTCCACAGGAAACAATAAACCAACACTCTACCCCAGCCCTGCCTCACAGAGGCTAACCCAGGGCACGAGGCTGGCTTATTTATTCTCCACGAATTCACAGGATGTCCAGCAAGGGTCTGCTTTGCATGGAACGCTGCCCTTATCTTCCAGGGCTGGAGGCAGGAGCAGACAAAGCAGGGCTCTCCGAGGGCACCACCCTGGCCAGCTCCCACAAGCCCCCTCCAGCCCAGCTGCCCCTCCTCCCAGGCACCTCACTCAGTGGTGAGAGCAAGCAACTACAGCAGAGCACATCTTTGTTTGCACTTGTCTTTGAAAAATCAAAGCTGCCTCTGATAAAACACCACTGCAGCTCTGGACTCAATGTATCCAAAGAGATTAATGGATTTGGGGGCCCTGCTGAAATGAAAATCCCACCGCAGCTGACAGTAAGTAAATGCCGGTAACCTGGCAGAGGAGGGGAAGGTATGAGGTCTCTGGCGTCTTTCCTGAAGTGCAGGCAGAGAGACCCTGCTCCCCATTAAGGCTGTTCAGGAAAAGCTGGAGGTGATCTCTCCTTCCTTCCCTCACCCTCTCCACTGGAGCCAAAGACTTTGTACCCAAGGGTCACGGTCGGTAGGGGATCCCTGGCTAGACTCAGGGACACACCAATGGAGGAGATGGGCAAGGAGGTCTCTCCCTCCCTCCTGTGCAGGAGCTCCATCCAAACACCCTCTGCAGGCCCACCCTAGAAGGCAACAGTAGCAAGAGCAGGGTCAGAAGCCCCAAGTTGTGCTACTGGCCGAGTGACCTCGGGAAAGACATCTGCTCTCCCTCTGAGTGCTCTGTCATCTGGAAAGTGGAGGGCTGAATTAAAATAATCCTTTTCTTATCCTTTCCCAACCCAAAAGGGAGACCTCTTCTAGAAAAGCCCAACAGGCAACTCCAGTGATGGCAGAGCTGCCCTGGGTGAAGTGGGGGCGGGGGGTCCTAGGGCCAATCCTGCCTCCCCACCCTACACACACATACCCTGAAGCCCCCAAAGAGTTCTGGGAGCATCGTTCCCTGAGTTCCCAGGAGGCCAAGGCCAGCTGTGGCTGAGCCCTTCCCAGCCATGTTCCCAGCGACTCAACCCCTCCTTTTACAAACAAGAAACCGTGGAGTCAAAGGGACTTGGTTTTCAATCCCAGCTCTACTAGCTCTGTGATCTTGGACAAGTCACCTTCCCTCTCTGCATCTCTGATTCCTCATCTGAAGAATGAAGACATTGAGACCTGCCTCCCAGGTTTATTTTGGAAAAAAGCACCTGGTGTGGCAAGTTAGGGATTCAATAAACATTTGCGTAAAAGGAAATAAAGGAGGAAAGGACGGAGCCCAAAGAGAAGAATGAAAACCACCACCATCTTGCCACCATACTGGAGGATGAAGTACATGCCAGGCACTGCTCAGCACTTGTGTCATCCTCACAACCTTCTCAGAAGGAAGTCATTGTCCTCCTGACGGAGGCCACACAGGCACTTGAATGGAGGTCTGAGCTCCCAACCTGCACCCCCTCCTACCATTCCTACCATTGGCTCGTCTGCTGAGCCAAGGTGTAGCTTCCTCTTCTGGGCCACCCACCACTGGGACCACAGGCTCATCTTCATATGCTGCCTGGGGTGGGAGGAAGGGAAGAGCATTCACCTCTCTCCATTTCTTCCTCTCACCAACCCAGAGTGGTGGATCACATCAGTGTACTCCTCAATGCCCTTCATGACTCCCCGGTACCTTTGGGGTCCTGCCCAATGTCTTTACTACCCGCCCCTACCTATTTTTCCACACCCCCCTGGAAACCCTGCCAAACTTCACCATTCCCTTCCCTGCACTGCCATCACTGCCCTCAACCCTCTACCCTGACACACACGCACCCAGCAAATTCCTACTCATCCTGCTGGGGAAGCCAACCTGCACAGACACAAGCTCCCTGGGGTCTCACTCATGCCCCTCCTGCTGCTGAGAGGTGGTCATAAGGAATTAGTTGTGTACCTAACAGCAACCCTAGGTGGTGAATTCCTTAAAGAAGGCAATGAGGTCTGGCCCCCTCTAAACCCCCATAACCAGTTCATAGGAGGGACTATAAACATGATAGCTGTTGTTGGGAAAGTACCACTCCATCCCTGTCTGTGGGACCCTATGGCAATCAAGCAGCAGAAGACGGTGTACAGGCCCACCCACTGGCCAATTTCTTTCTCTGGGACCAGTGGGGTGGGAGGTGGGAGACCAAAGGCTCTCTCTTCTTGTAGTTCTGTGAAGTAGAAATAGCTGGCACCTGCTGTCCCCTGCTGGCCTGAACCCTCGAGGCCTGAGGAGTGGCAGGGAGAGGGGAGGGCAGGAAGAGGGAGGGTCTAGGCGCCCCCAGGGGCAGAAGTAGTAAGGCCCACGGGTTTCACACCACTGTTCTCTGGAGCTGCTCAGCATTGTGGGACTCCAATGGTACAAGAAGACAGGTGGTGGTCACTTGTCAGGGCAGGAGCTGCAAGAAGGGGCTCAGCACATGCCTGCACCCCACCGTGTGCTGCCAGCCCCAGCTTTAGGAGACAGGGTGGAGGACAGTACTAGATGCCCTGGGAGGATGCTTTGTGCTCAGAGATACTATAATTCTTCAAATAACAGGCTCTCTTTCAAGACTGTGAGACCTCACAGGGACACACCTGCCCTCAGTGGGCAGCCCTGACCAAGCCTGCATCCCTCACACAGCAGCCATGAGTGCTCAGCCTCACCTCGTTGACATCGATCTTGTTCTTCTCCATGTAGTCTCTGTCGTTGACCTGGCCGCCGTCCACAAACTCCATCAGAAGCACTCGCTTGGTGGACAGATCCCAGTAGATGCGGGGGACCTGGAATAGGCAAGGGCAGGTCAGAAGGGCTAGCGGGCCTGCAGCTGGAGGCCAGGATCACAGAGAAGCACAGTGAGCAAGGCAAGGGCACATGCTCCTCCCAGGAACAGGAGACAAAGCCTGAGAGGGTCCAGAGCGGTGACAGACAGGGCAGTGCGGGTCAGCCCAAGAGAGCCAGGCAGCCTCCTCCATCAACGAGGCCCCTGGCCCCTCCTTTAGAGACCCCTTCGTGCTTAGGGGACCACAGAACGGCTTCCCCACCCTCCTCAATGCCTCCAGACACAAGAGCCAAACTAAAATTGGGATTTAGGGGGAAAGGTGTGGAACTCCTTATACCTGAGCCAGAGTTGGCACTGAAATCTATTTCCTCTCTCACTAGGCCTGCTGCAGGCTCCTCACATGAATCTCAACCCTCTGCCTCAATTTCTACACCTGTGCAATGGATCTATTAGATGTATATGTCTACAAATGAACAAATTTTTACTAGGTGATAAACTTTTCAGTCTGGAAGTCCTGAGTCTTCTCACACTCATTTCCTACAAGTCTTCTGTGGTAGATAATGCTGGATCCTAACCCAGCACCTACTCCCAATATTCCTCTTCCCCAAGGACATACTTTCCCTGCTTGCCTTGCAATAAGTATGGCCAAGTGACACAGTTTTGGCTTATGAGACATATGTGGAGGCCTGCTAGGGGCTCTGGGAAGGTTTTCCTTTTCTTCATAAAAAAGGGATTTTGTAAATGGTGCAACTCTTCTTACCTCTCTTTCCTACTTTGGAAGTGAATGTGATACCTGGAGCTGCAGCAGCTATCTTGTAACCATGAGGAAAAGTCCAAGAAAATCAGAGATGTTGGCCCTGTCACTGTCAAACCACTAACACAATATCAGCAGGCAACTGTTGTAAGGCTTCTTGCCATGTAAGGAAAATAAATATTTTTTTTTGTTTACAACACTCTAAATTGTGCTTCTGGTCACCTGCAGACAAGTGCATTCCTAATCCAAATGCTCTCCAACTGCCTCTGACTTTGAGAACACCCAATGGCCAAATAAGAGACCTGATTTCCCCAGGAATAGGCAAGAGATCAGACTGCACAAGGGCTGCTGGGCTGCCATGTGAGTGAGTGACAACCACTGCCTGGAGGGAGGAATTACTGGGATATCGGCGTGCCATGTTTCCCCAACACCTTGTGACGACCTTGTTTCCACTCACAAATAAATTAACAAGGGCAGCTAATTCAAGGGTTTTGGGGAATAGGACTTCCCTCAACTCAACCCCCAAAACTCATCTAGCAAGAAGACCGCAGCCCTCAAGTCAAGAAACCAGCTTCCTTTCCTCATTCTGCTAATACTCCCATGTCTTCATCCACCCACTTAACGTCCAATGCCTCAGTTTTCTCATCACAAAAGACTACTCCTGCCCCACCTCTAGAAGGAGCTCTGAGGAGGACTGGGGAGGCACACACGAGCGAAACACCCTGGGCTCCCTGAAACAGAGGTTCCAACTGAAGTCAAGGTGGCATTTTGGTTTTGCTACTTTCCTGTAGTTCTTGCCGTTCAGGAATCTGGGCCAGTAGAGAAATCTGTGACTCTCTCTGACTGTGAACTTAAAATTCAGTCTCGCTTGGCACTTTTCAAAAGCTATCTTTAAAAATACGAGTGCGAGTTTGCTGTTGTGGCTTCCAAATGGAGAGGACATATTTTGGGGGAAGTTAAGTTCTTTCTCTTGGTTTGTTTGGAAACCTAAGCTTGGTAGTGGGTGCCTGAGGGCTCTGGGGACTTGAGGTCAGACCTCCACCCCACCCCCCCAATCTGGGCCTGCCTGAGTCAACTTGGAAAACAGCTTGAAAGAGCCACAGATGGAAAGAGAAAACCCAAAGTCTGGAGACTCTCTGGGCTTGTTAATCAGGGCAGTGGGAGCACCACATTCCCCCTCCTTCAGCCTTCTTCCCAGCCTCCCTGCGAATGCAACCATCCTATATGACAACACAGTGGCCCCCACCTCAGCTGCTTAGATTGGAAAAAACAGAATACCAAACCTGGGAAGTTGAGAGGTTTGTCACGAGAGCTCAGAGAGGACAGCAATTGCCCCTGGACAACTATATCATGGAAATGACAACGAAATGCAAATCTGCTCCCTGCTCAGTTAGGAGAAATCTGGCTTGACTGTGGGACATTAATTTGATGACCTGACCCCAAATCATCCTATGGGCAGGAGGTAAAATTCACCCCAACACCAGTGTTTCATCCCCATGCCTTCCTTCTTCTGCTCCTTCCATCAAAGTAGAAGAAGATGAAAGAGAATCATTTTAAAGAGGTGATGAGAAGAACCAACCCCCACCCCACATACCCCCCAAACAAAACTGGACCTAGGGAGGCCCAGGGCCAAGGGGGGGTTGGGGACCCCACAGGAAGGGTCACACCCTGGCCATGAGGACTCTGAGTCTCAAGTCTATCTCTTTGTACAGATCAGAGGCCCACTCCTGTGGGCAGTACCTGCCCCCAAGCCACGCTGCAGCCAATCCTGATCCCAAGCAGGAAGACACAAATTATGGAAAATTGCAGCCCAAGACCCCAGGCTTCAGCCTCCTAGTCTGGCCCTGACCCCACAGTTCCCTTCTGTTCCTGTGCTTTGGTCAATGCACATGCAAAATAGGCTCTGGTTTGCCTGGGCCAGGGCTCATCACCCGGGGAGCCCAGGGAAACAGCACAGACCTCGAGTCAGACTCTCAGGATGGCACCCTGGCTTTGCTATCTCCAAGCTGAGTGACTGGGTAAGTTTTATGACCTCTCTGAGTGCCAGCTTCCCACCCGTAAAGTGGTGATGCCCTTCAGAGCAAAGCAACACTCCCAACTTCCTACTAGCATGTGTGGAATCCTGGTACTCGACACAACAGCACACACTTAGCACCTGCTGGACAAATGGCAGCTGCCATATGACAGCCGTGTAGCATTTCACATGTGGTTCCGGCACACAAGCAGAGCTAACGCTGTACACACTTCAGCACAAGTCAGATCTGTCCCATAAATTATGACAAAGGCAGAACAGCACAGTGGTTTAACAGGCAGGCTCTGGAGCCAGGCCGCCTCCCTTCAGAACCTGCCTCTTGCCCCTTAACACAAGCTGTGTAAACTTGAGCAAATGGTTTCATCTCTCTGGGCCTCAATTTCCCTACTGCAGACAAAGGGCTAATCATGGCATTTCCCTTGTGGGACTGTATAAGGATAAAGGAGTAAAAACATGTAAAGCACTTTTAAAAGCACTTTAAAAAGCACAGGCACATAGGGACGCCTGGGTGGCTCAGTGGTTGAGCGTCTGCTTTCAGCTCAGGGTGTGATCCTGGGGTCCTGGGATCGAGTCCCACATTGGGCTCCCTGCAGGGAGCCTGCTTCTCCCTCTACCTGTGTCTCTGCCTCTCTCTCTGTGTCTCTCATGAATGAATAAATAAAATCTTTTTTTAAAAAAAGCACAGGCACGTAAAAAAATACTAATTCATACTAATTATTATACATCAGTGGTTCGTAATCTTTGAGATTCATAGGAAGCTATGGTGCTTCTCTGACTGCATGCACATTCCTCAAGGCCTGCCCACAATTTCTGGAGAGTCCCAGATCCTCACCTTGCACTAAGAAGTGGCCACCCTGATGCGGCCCCGCTCAGGAGATGACTACTTAACCTCTCCCTGAAGTCTTCGCACATCCAAGCACACTCTCAGATCTTCTAGTCTCAAACCCTGTTTTCCCACCTGTCCCCCAGCTTAGTCACAAACCTCATGGCCTGCCCTATCCCCTCCCCACAGTACACGACAAATCTACAAATGCCCTGGTTTTGACCTTTGGGCCTGGCTGCCCTCTCACCCTCTCCTGGTCTCCCTGATACCACATTTCCATTCAGTGCTTGTCTGAGGTGCAGAGATTTATAGCACAGGGCTGAGGTTATTAAACCCCACTGGAAGATGCCTCACACACTGAGAGGTAAACTCTTCGCTGAGGCTTAATTACGCACAGATGTTGTGATGGGGTGCCAGTGTGCAAAAGCAATCTATCTCCAGTTTTAAGAGCTGAACTGGGTTCACAGTGCAAAATTTGCTTCCCACTTGTTATGTGTTTAGGCAAAATTAATTACTCAGGAGCCTCAGTTGCACCATTGTCTTAGGAACAGTGTGTGGGTTTTAGAAGCGGCAGGTCAAATCATTACATTAATTATTTACCCATTTGGCATCCTCATTTCAAAAATTTGTGTTATTATTATTATTACATGTCTTGGTCTGGCAGATGCTAGTTGGCCCCAGCCAGTGGATGATTTGCTGTTTCCATGGGAACGGTGAAGGAGATGGTTCTGTTTGTCTGGTTCATAGTTCTGGTGCTGAAGAGCACCTCTGCCGGCTTAGAGGCAACAGAATGCCCTTAGGCGAGCACCAGAGATGAAATCAGAAAATCTGAGTTGCAGCCCTAGCTCCTCTACTCTAAGACTGTCACCTGTAAAATGGGGTGATGGCTGTTGAAAGGATTCAATGTCATGGTACCTGCATGGTGTCCAGGGCAGAAGAAACATTTAATAAATACTGCCTACCCCTTTGTACACTCAACACTTCTTGGAAGCCCCCTCTGAGCTCCTTATCCTGGGCAGAATGAAATACGTGCTTGTGGGAATCCACAGAAACGTAGCAAAGTCTCTGTCATAATCTGGACATATATGCATGTCATAGGCCCAGATTGTAACAACATAGAATGTTTGTCCCCAGCTAGACGGGACGTTTTTCTCAGATAGGAGCCAACCATCTCTTATTCATCTAGGTCTCTCTAGCTCCTAGCACAACACTAAGTTCAGGAAATGCTCAGGGAATGTGGGATAAAGGAATGGAAGAAATGGGATATGCAAGCAGAAGCAACCATAATTAGATTCTACAGCATCGACCAAATGAGTTAGTATCACTCCTTGTCTGAGAGAGCCGTGTTTTTCTTGAATTGGTGGCTTGAACTTCAAGGCTAGGGCAGAGTTACCAGATCTAGTTTGCACAACTGAATTTACAGGCACACCCAGATCTATGATGGCCAGCTGAGGAAGCATTAGTCATACATTGTACTGGGGGCAGACAGTCCAGATAGACCTGACTCTCAACTCACGCAGAGTCAAACTTTGTCAATGGCTACATCTTTCGCCAACATCAGTGTCAAGACACTACACAGATCCACAGTTGTGGCTTCTCCTCCCATGAGCTGAGCTTTAGGATTCACAGGAGGCTAGTGTGGGCACACCCTCAACCTCCCCATCCCTGTTAATCAATCCGGATAGCAGAAGTATCAACACTACCTCCATTTCTTAGGATGTCTTCAGAAGCCACACAAACATGCTAGTCAAGAGCAAGAGACCTTCCCACACAATGTACCGAGACACCTCCCCCTCTAGAAGAGGACTGCTTGACAGTTGGCTCCGGCACTACCATCTAGAGCTCCTAGAAGATGACTTCCTTTCCTACACAAGCTCCAGGCTGCCTGAGTGAAGAGAGAACAACTGATCTCTTCAAAAAGTTGAAAGCCAAGCTCTCTATGCAGGGTACCAGAGGGGCCCAACCCTTGCACCAGGAAGAGGAAGCCCCAGAGAAATGGGTCCAAGCCCCACCAAGGACGAGATATGTTGGAAGAACAGTGGTGTTGGTGGGCATCTATCAATGGAGAAGCCTATGGAGCCCATGGGGCACATCAGACCAATCCTCAAAGACCCATTCCAGTGCCAACTCCTCAGAAGAGCCTTCCCTGCCCTGATTGCCCATGGAAGTCCCTTTTCCTGAAACTCCAGAGCACTTACTAGCAGGACCTCTCATAAAGCTGCTACTTTATATCATTTAATATAGTTTCCCACAGTAAGTGTCTTCTATCATCATATAGGCAGTTCTTCTATAATACTTGAAAACACAAATTTTTTCTAACATGATTGATGTATTGGGGGGCAGTTTGATCCAAATGCAAATTTTGCATTTGCTTATGTTAACTATCCTCTCCCAGGAAGCACCATGTGAATGCAGGAAACTGCCTCCAGCTGAACTGCACGACACAGACATATACAAACACACACACCCCAACATCACCATGTGTGTCATGAGTCCTGCCCACGCACATCTGGCAACACAACTTTCCGCCCAATTCCAGATGACCGTCCTTCCACCACCTCACAATATTCACAAGCAGCAACTCTTCTGATGCCCACTTTCACAAGCAGATGTCAAGACAGAGTGCCATGTGTTCTGCGGTTGTACATGTTTCTTAGCCATCTAACATGTAAAACTACACTCCTGTTTTTAGCAGGTTTTCATCTTTTATTTTCTGTGTCACTGGTGACATTTTTTAAAATTTGCATTTTCTCTTTTGTGAATTGTCTCCTTTTGTTATTTTACTTTTTACTGAAGTATAATTAACATACAGTGTTCTATTAGTTACAGGTGGATGATTCAACAATTCTATACATTACTCAGTGTTCATCACAGTAAGTGTACTCGTAATCCCATTTATCTTTTTCGCTCATCCCTCCTTCCATCTCCCTTTTGGCAACCACCAGTTTTTTCTTTGTATTTAACTTCATATTTTTGCTTGTCTTTTTTGTTTGTTCATCTGTTTTGTTTCTTAAATTCCTCATACGAGTGAAACCACGTGGAATTTGCCTTCCCCTCTTATTTCACTTAGCACTACATGCTCTAGTTCATCCATGCGGTTGCAAATGGCAACATCTCATTCTTTTTCATGGCTCAGTAATTTTCCATTGTGTATATATCACATCTTCTTTGTCCATTCATCTGTGGATGGACACTCGGGTTGCCTCCACATCTTGGCTATTGTAAATAATGCTGCAATAAGCACAGGGCTTCCTCTATCTTTTCAAATTAGTGAGGTTTTTCTTTGGGTAAATAAATACCTAGCAGTGCAATTACTGAATCATATGGTAGTTCTGTCTTTAATTTTCTGAGGCACTTCCATGCTGTTTCCCATAGTGGCTGCACCAATTTACATTCCCGCCAAATGTGCATAAGGGTTCCTTTTTCTCCACATCCTCGCCAACACTTGTTACTTCTTGCCTTTTTTATTCTGGCCATTCAGACAGGTGTGAGGTGATATCTCATTGTAGTTTTGGTTTGCATAATGGTTGCACAATGATTAGTGATGATGAGCATCTTGCCATGTGTCTCTTGGAACTGTTGTTAGCCTAGCCCTATTTTCCCCATTAAGCCCTGAGGTTTCTGTTGTGTGGATCTGCATACTATGGAGTTCGTACTCCATGGAACTCACATGTTGCATTTTAACAGAACTGACTGCATATTAAGTGAGGTAATATACAGTGTTAGGAACAGTGCCAGAGCACAGTAGCATTAGCTACCATCATCATCAATGTCCTCATCTCGTGCTTCACAGCAGCAGAGATCAGAGCTTACAGGCCCTTAGGGTAGGACTTGGTGTCTTAGAATTACAGATCATTCAATAAACATCTGTTTGGCTGGCAGGTCAACAACCACATTTGGTATTTCTCTGTAGCATTCCCTTTAAGAGCTTTAATGTGCAACACTAGGGACAAATCATTCAGGCTCAGCAAGAAGACTCAGGAAGGAGGTGTGCCAACTTATGTCCCACAAGGGCAGGATGTTTGGGGGGGGGGAGATCAGTCTTCCCTTGCACTCTCAACATACTACCATGCCCCCATTGCCCTGCCCCTCCTACCTTTAAGAAGTCAAAGTGCTTGAGCATCTGGGCCACTTTCTCAGAATTCCTCCCTTCATTGAGGAAATCCAGCTCCAAAGGCAGGTTCTTCTTGGCTTCATCCACCAGCCACATAAACTCAAACTCTGGAAACAGCTGCTTCACAGCCAGGACAAGCACCTGAAATCCACCAAGCACCCCATCAGTCAGTCCATGACACCCACCATGGGAGCTCGGTTCTCTGCCCTCCTGCCCGGGTCTGCACACTGATAACTCCCCAGGCCTCCCCTGAAATAAGGCCTCCTTGCTCCCCTGGGGCCTGTCCCTGTAATTCAAAGCCAAGATGATCAAAGCCCAACGGGTGCCGGCAGTAACAGCCCTCATCTGCCGAGCACTCCCATCAAACCCAGCGCTCAGCTAGGCACTTACATTTTCACTCCACTCAATCTTCACAACTCCGGCAGGTCCATGGTATACACTTATCCCCATTTTACAGATGAGGAAGTTGAGGCTCTGAGAGATTATAGGACTGTCCCAAATTTGCCCAGCAAGAAGCACAGAGCCAGAATTCCACTTGAGCTCACCCAGGCCCCAAACCCTTGCTCTCGTTCACTTGCTGAACTCCTTGCTGTCTCTGCTTCTGCTGCTCCTGGACTTGGCCCCCATGGTCCTGTTTACAAAGGTCAGGAAGGGTGCTGCAACCATACAGCATTTTGTTATTTCCTAGACAGAGTGGTGGGTACTTGAGCATTTATAATGTTATTTTCTAACTTTTTGCATGTCTAAAATATTTCTTGATAAAGAGTACATTGGAATAAGATAACAAGGTTGGATGACACAAGAGGAGTAAGAGATAAGGGATGTGACCCCTGGGATAAAAAGCTCAGTGTTTTGGCAATTTGGCCACATTGTGGATTCCTGAGTGAGGAAATGATGGAAAGCAGGATTTCAGTGGACTTACAA
This sequence comes from Canis lupus baileyi, assembly GCF_048164855.1. Lineage (NCBI taxonomy): Eukaryota > Metazoa > Chordata > Mammalia > Carnivora > Canidae > Canis > Canis lupus. The sequence goes on along the minus strand of NC_132846.1, from coordinate 52,090,873 downwards.
GGCATTTATCAGCTTAATGATGTGAAGTTAAACATCCTCAGCAGAGAATAGGAGCCCAGTGACATCTGCAGAGTGTGCCATGATCCCTACCATGGGCTGGGACTCAGTTCTGAGGCTGCCCTGCACTGGGGCTCTGGATTTGAGAGTATCTAGGAAGTTTGTAGATGATGACTCTGCAGTAGGTAACAAGGGTGAGGCCAGGAACATGGAGATGCATTTCCTGAGAGAAACACAGAAAGGGAGTCTCCCTTTCTGTGTTGTTCCCTGTTCTACTATGAGCCCTCCTCTTAATGTTCAAAGTGGATCAAACTTCCCAGAAATTCTTGACATGGATTATAGTCCCAGTTCTCCGAGAATGCCCATCTCCATCCCCTGGTTATGCCAGATAGCAATGAGCAAGAATTTAAAAACCATGGGCCTACTGGTACCAAAAGCCCTACCCTTTCTGTTGTGGACTGTTTGTATCCCCCCTAAATTCAACGTTAAGCCCTGGGGTGATGCTGTTTGGACACAGGGGCCTTAGGGTAGTAATTAGGTTTCAATGAGGCCATGAAGGTGGGGCCCCTATCATGGGATTAGTGTCCTGGTAAGAAGAGGAAGAGACAGAGTTCTCTCTTCCATGTAGGGCACAGAAAGAAGGTGGCTTTCTTCAAGCCAGAAAGAAAGTCCTCACTGGGAGCTGAATTGGCCAGCCACCAGAACTACAGAAAATAAACATCTGGGGTGTTTTGGTGGTGTGTGTGTGTGTGTGTGTGTGTGTGTGTGTGTTTTAAGAGAGAGAAAGAGTGTGAGAGTACATGTGAGTAGAGGGAGAGGGGCAGAGGAAGAGAGAGAATCTTTTCTTTTTTAAGATTTTATTTATTTATTCATGAGAGATACAGAGAGAGGCAGAGACACAGGCAGAGGGAGAAGCTGGTTCCCTGTGGGGAGCTCAATGTTGGACTCGACCCCAGAACTCCGGGATCATGCCCTGAGCTGAAGGCAGACGCCCAACCACTGAGCCACCCAGGCATCTCAAGAGAATCTTAAGCACGTTCCACACCCAACTCAGGGATTGATCCCAGAACCCTGAGATCATGACCTGAGCCAGAATCAAGAGTCAGATGCTTAACCAAATGAGCCACCTAGGTGCCCCTAAATGTCTGTGATTTCAGCCACCCAGTCTATGGCATTTTGTTATAGCAGCCTGAACAGATGAAGATGCCATCCCGTCTGCCCAGAAAGACCCACTGAGCCACAGCTATGAGCTTCATCCTGTGCTTCCTTTTGCACTTCCTGTATTATGCCCAGCACTGTGATAGGCACGTGCAATATAAAAGAAAGAGACCTAAAGCAGACCATTAACTACAAGGCACTTTTGGCTTTGTTTTTAAACCCCTGTCTTAGACGAGGTACCAGATGCCGTTCTAAAGGAATCATCACACATGGTTATTATACTCAATTCCTATCAAAACCCTTTTTAATTACATTTGGCTGCAGTCTAATTTCTTTTAAGTCTTGTCTAGTCCTTCATGGGCTAGACCTGTGACCTTATGATAATTGATTTAGTTTATGTTTTGTTTCTGTTTGAGTCACACAAAGCTAGGTGGGAGGAGTGGTGACAGCAAGGCCTGTACAGCATGTGTCAGGCCCAGGCACTGGGGACCAGCAGCCCCCTAGGCATCATGTCTCATCACGGTGACCTCAGATGGCCCTCAGCTGCCACCAAAGGGGAGGCAGAGCTGCTGCACAGGAAACAGAAGCACTTGCCTGGGCTAGGGCCAAGGCCGACCTCTGAAGCACCTGAATTCTACTCCCTGGGTTCTGAGTTCAGGAAGAAACCTCTTGGATGTTTTATTCCAGCCTCAATTCCAGAGGTTCTCACCCAGGAAGGACAAGGGAAGGAACCACAGTGAGGCTCAGTCATTTGTTCAATCAATAATTACTGATTACCTCCTAGGTAACTACCCAAGGGCCAGGCGTGGGCATACACAGGGAGCCACATGTACCCTAGTGGGTCTCTACCTGGGGATGAAGCTTCTAGCCAAATGATAATTCCTCATCATTTAATGTATGGTCACCATTATTTGTGAAATTTTAAACTATCATTGATACCAAACAGCACTGAAAGATACTTTACAGATTTATCTGTTACTAATCAATTAAATAATCAGTCATTACTAGTACCATTGGTTATTATTAATACCTAACGTCATTAATCATAAAAGCAAAGATTTGATTAATATTAATTGCTAATAACTAATTAGTAAACTATAAACTAATTCATACCCAAAAAAACTTCACAGTACTCACAGAGCTGATTTATAAAGCACTGTGTGGGTAATGGCTGAGCCTCTCCCTTGGCTAATATAAAATGAGAGGTTCTGTTGGAATGGGTGTCAGTGGTTCACCACCTTATAAAAGAATACCACCCTTTCCTTTATAGGAAGTCTACCAATCTGAAAGTTTAATGCCAGCTATGAACCCAGAAAACGTACCTCACATAATTTTGTATGTAATTCAGGGGAGTTACCAACCCCTTGAACTTCTAGGCAAGTGGGGAGATGGGTCAGGTTAGGAGTCATCTGGTCCAAATCTAAAACCATTTGGGCTGCTACCATTTGAGACTTTTTCTGGCTGAGGAGAATAAAACAAAACCGTTTCACCTTCTGTTTTCATCCAATTCCCTTTCTGAGAGCCTTCCCTAAGTAGATTCATTTAAGTTTTTCCTTTTTGACAACAGCTGCAGTCAACTAAAATAAAACAGGTGTTGTTATCAATTTGGCTTTTTGATTTTTCTCCCAAAATGTAACTTCTCCATAAAATTCTTCTAACAGCCAATGTTTCTACCAGTTCCTAGCATGCACTCCACACTCAGCAGATGTTTATTGAATATTCACATGAATAAATGAGTGAATAAATGGATGAATAAATGAAAATTTCAAAGGGTTGGTCCTCTCCTCCGGAGATGATTATACGTTCACATGTGTGTTACTCAAATAAATTAGGTTTTTCTGTTTCTGAGGTTTCAGTGGGAAAGGGCATTACCTCCGAATTTTCAGTGACCACAGTTTTGGAATGCCTGAGAATTTTCTATGTGATTTTCAAATGAATCAATCAAGGTATGTTCAACAATTAGCATTTCCTTCGAGGTAGATAATGAAATTATTTTCCTATAGGGCCATTGGCTCACAGGAGGAAAAATCGTGAGCCACACAGAAATATATTGAAAAAAATTGAAAGTCACATAAAAGTTTGGAAACTAGTGATTGCTATTTATAATAACAACCAAAAAAAGGAAATGATCATTATTTACTACCTACCCCATACCAGGTACTGTGCTATGAGGCACTTTACAGACATGCTCTCATTTAATTCTCTTCTTGCCCATTTTACAGAGAAAGAAACTGGCTCCAGGAGGTTAAAGCATTTCTCAAGGTCACAGAGCTTGTCATTTCAAATGCAGGACTCGGACACAGGGTTTTCTCGCTCCTTTCTTTGCGCAGCCCTGACTCATGCAATGCAATACAGGATAATACAATAGGAAGCGTGAGATAAGGTGCAAAAAGAGCTGTTATGGACTGTTAAAACTGCAACTGAAAGAAGGCTGCCTGTTATTAAGTTATTATATCTTATAAAAGAAATAACGCTCTATGGGAAAAGAGCACGCTAAATAGAACGCCTGCACGGATCCGAACTGGTAAAAATGGATGTTCGACAAGGATCGAAAATCAATTCAGAGTGATGTAAATAGCTTGCCATTCATGGGGTTTATCTTTGTTCCGATAAGTTATTAAAGTGCACACTTTTTACAAAACAGAATTATAGGGTGAAGAGAAGTTTCCACAGGATAGTCTACATCTCTGGGGTTTTTTAATGTCTTTTAGAAAATAAAATCAGCTGTTGGAGTCGGTGCCAACACAAACAGTACCTAGCCACCCACTGTTCAATCAACACGTTCAGAAAAGAAACAAGATGACAGGCAGCATGCACTGAAAATGCTGTTCAAAAAAAAAGTCAAAGACCTGACCGTCACAGGTCTTTATTTTTAGAGACCCTTGGCATGGGCCAGATGATATCAAAATGTGGATCAGATTCTGGTGCTCAGACCAGAGTCCCTCCCCTGTGTGGGAGAGCACCTTGGGGACAGGTAGCACACAAAGAGCAGGAGTTAGGTTCTTCAGGGAGTCACAGAGCAAGGGGGTATTCATCATCAATTCCGGAAGCTCAAGAGATAACAAGGAGTGATTTGGGGTGATACTATTGGGACCTGGGGATTATGGTTTCACCACCAGCTTATGGGTCCTCTGAGTCCTACCGTGCTCTCTAACAGAACGGCAGTGAGATCCAGCCCGCTGAACGCCCTGCTATTGTAGGCAAGAACTGCTGCAAAGCCAGCCCGCCAGCAGACGAACAGACTGCCTTGTCAGTTCACCCCTTCCTGCTGAATCATTGTTCCAATCTCTGGGCCCAATTAGTCTGGCTCTGGACAGCCACTCAAATCAATAAGAGTCACTGGCCGTGCATCTAGAAGTAGAGTTGCCCCAACTATTAAAGGGACAATATCAGGTGATAATGACAAAGCTGAAAAACACCCTTGCCTGTGCCTTTCTCTTTTGTGCAAAGTCACCAACACCATCAGGTTCATCAAACACCATTTACTGAGAGTCGGCTTCCACCATCCTGCCACCATTGCACAGTCTATCCAAGAGACTGCCCCCTTCCCCAAGAAGAGTGCCAGGTTCGCAGGAGACACAAAACCCTATGGTGGCATGTGCTATTAGGTGCCAACCCAAAAGCCATTTTCCTCACCATCCTGGCTAACAGAACCCCAGTTTTGTGCATCTTTCATGTCCTTCAAGGAAGGCGGGCCTTAGCCTGAGAAGGTGAATCACAATCGGTCTCATATCTCTTGCCAAGACTAATTTAGACTCAGGCATGTGGCCTACTTGTGGCCCATGAGAAATGAAGGAAATTCTATTGAGGGGCTCCTTTTTGCTAAGGAATATGAGGGAAGAAACAGGTCCTCTTTGGCACTGGATATCATATACTTGTAATAGCTGGAATTGCTGCAGCTGTTTGGGGACCATGAGGAGCATTACCCTAAGACAAGCCAGAGTAGAAGACAAAAGGAACCTGGTCCTTAAAAACCATAAAACTTAAAAGTGAAGTGCTGGATCAGTCAACTTTGGAACAGTCAACACTACTGCTAGGTGTCTTGAAATGTGACATAATACAGTTACTATTATTTACACCACATTCAGTTGGATTTTTCCGGTACCTGCTGCCTAAAGCATCTTCACTACTATAAATAGTATCAGTCCCCAACCTCCTCACTCTCAAAAGCCTCACTTCCAGACCTTCCTTTATAGCAGATATGTATTTGGATTTAGCAGCTCACCTCTCTAACTGCAAATATTCAAAGGTTATGTCTATTAGTCACTCTCTCTTTAGTATGAATTACCCTAGTAGGGTTCTCTTCCTCAAAGACTGTGCTGGGAGTCACAGAGTTGGAGAAGAGAGAGGGACAGCAGTGGGCAGTGGGAGGGAGGCACAAGGACACAAAGTACCTGGAGTGATCATAAAAGGAACTTCCAGAAAGCCACGCTTTTCCTCACCATGTCTCCAAGTTTCTGGTGGCAAATATGGCCCTCTCGCCCCCTAGAAGTCACTCTTCTCCTGCTAACAGAACCTCTCTGGGGTTTTCATTCCTAAACCCAAGATACTATTCCAAGTCAGGACTCAGGAACAAAATTGTAAGACTCCTTTCAAATATAAAAATGAAATGAGATTTCCAGTCAGGTTCTTAATTTACACAGAAGGGTGAGCTGGGCAGGATGTTTTCCACTGGAGACCAAGCCTGGTGAGAAGGCAGCACCATCATCGGTCCTGCTGTTCATGCTGATGGAGCACAGAGGTGGGGACCTCGGGCCTTGTGTCCCACTTCTCTTCTGAAGGCTGTGAGTCCGGGTCTCCAATTGGCCTTGGGCACCCAGCCTCGGCTACTGTGCATGGGCCACTCTGTACTCCGCACACAGCTGCCGGGCCATACTTCCCAAGGAGACCATCTGATGTTTATCTCCAGGAGGGACATGCCAAACCTTTATTAGCACTATTATTGCTATTGACCTCATGGCCACCATTACTTAGGGAATGAGGCTCTGAGCGGAGAAACAGTGTCACAGCTGTCCTCCCAGCCCAAGTGGGTCTCGATGGCACCTCTGGGCAGAGGCAGGTTCCTGCCTGACACAGGAGTGGCTGCTGGGTCTCGGGACACCCAGGCATGCTCTGAGACTCCTAGTTCACTCCCAGCTATGGCTGTTGTGTAGCCACTGGCAGGTGCTCCAGAAAACTCTGGTTTCCAGAGAGGCCCAGTGTCACTCAGGAACCCTGCTTCCAAGCCCTGGTCAGCTCCCTTTTCCATCACACATTCTAAACCTTCACCCCCACCCCAGGCCTCCAATGCCACCTCCTACCCCCTCATTCTTAGCAGATGGTCTTACCTCCTACTGCAGTGAAAAAAAATAGGGCTATCAGGCTGGTACGACTCAGCTGCCCACCTTCCTTCCACCATCCCCGCCCTGCCCCACACACTCGTCTGTGTGCAGCTTCACCACCTTCCTCCAGGCTCCGAACACAGGCTGACCGAGGCTACTGCTTCCACCTGTGTCCTTCAAGCCCAATCCCTGGAGTCTCCCCTAGGACCACATCTGTCAGTTACTTCTTCCTACTGGATCTCCAGCCGCACCCCTCCCCCGTTTAATGGCCACCCTCCCCATCAGCGACAGCCTGCTCCAGTCCCCACCTCTAATCTTGTGCACTTTGGTCTAAGCACTATATGACCTTCCCCACTGTCACGGCCACACCTGAGAAAAGTAATCTATGTCAACCATCTCCACCCCCTGTAGCTTCAATTTTCTCCCACCCCCTCACTCCATTCTGCTTGCTCACCCCAAGGACTCTCAATCACCAAATCCAAGAGGTTCCAGAGCTTTACTAATTTTATCTTTCATTTGACAACACTGAGTAATTCCGGCTCTGTATTTTCCAAAATGGGTGCAACAGTATCTCCCATTCTGATGCTCTTCTAGAACCTGGTCACGCCCCCATCAAGAAGTAGAGTATCCACCCATCCTTTAAACTAAGGGAGCCTTTGTGACTCTTGTTCTTACTAACAGAGTAAAGAAGAAGTAGTGCTCTATGCCTGGCAAGGCTAGGTCATAAAATGCTCATGTGCTCTAAGCCTTATTCTCATGGGACACTCACTCTTTGGACCCAGCCACCATGCTGTGAGGAAGCCCAAGCAGCTGTGGAGAGGCCTACCTGGAAGGACCCACGGCCCTGTCCACAGCCCCAGCGGAGCCACCAGCCATGTGAGTGAGCCACCTAGAGAGAGATCCTCCAGTTCAGGCAGACCAGCCAGCTGGCACCACATGAAATAGGTGAGTCTCTCTACCAAGCCCTGCCAGGACTGCAGATTCATGAGCAAAACACACAACTGTTATTTTATGCTGCTACATTTTCTATTTCTCTTCTTGAAATTGTTTCCCCGGGATGTAGCAGCACTGCCCAGTCCTGGTTCTCCTCCAATCTCTCCGGCTGTGCCTTCTCCATTCCTCTGAGAGGTTAACTTCCTGGGCATACTCCCCTGATGACAGTAGTCCTCACAGCTCTCCCCTTGTCTTCTTTTCTCTTTGCTCCACCCTCCTAAGTGACCTCAATTACTCTGCCGGATTCACCTACCTGCTGTGAATCTCCTTGCTGGTAAATCCTGTATCTGTATTTCCGGGCTAAATGCAGACCAGCAGAGCAATCCCAATCCAGAACTCCTGACTGCAGTATCTTCATTCTCGTGGTAGCTCCACCACCCATTCCGCCCAGCTCTGAGATCATCCTAACCCCACTGCTTTCATGAGAAACTGCATTTCCCATCTAGGGTTGGCCAACAGGCAATACTAGTGGAATTCTGGGGACAGAAGGAGGTAGAATTCTGCTGCTTCAAACAGCATCTAGGGCTCCACCTCCCAGGTGATGGCTATGATCCACCTCCCAAAGGACCAGCCCACCATGGGCCAGCTCTGGAGGGTGACCTCAGCTCCCAGGCCCTTTTCCTGAGAACCAGCTCTTTTCCTTGTCCCTCCACCTTGAAAGTGGCAACAGCTTCCTACAGTTGGTAACTGCCTCACCATCCCCTGTGGTTTCTCTGCTATTCCATCCCCCTGGAAGCCTCATTTTCTGTTTTAAGTTCCCTCTGCTGGAAATATCTACAGCATTTTTTTTTTCTTCCCAACTGGACCCTGACTGATACACTGGTTAATGGCACCCAATCTTAATCATTTAAGTGAGAAACACACAATTTGTTTTATTCCCCTCCCATTCACTCATACCGTTATTTGCCCCCACCCCCATGTAAAGCTGGTCACAAAGTCCTATGACCCTGTCCCTCGAGCCCACCCCTCCCCTTCACTCCCACTACACTGCCTTGGTAGCACATCATTATTTTTGGCTCAGACCAGTGTGGCAGCCCCTCCATTAGGCTCCCTGGCTACAGTCTTTCTGTCTTCCAGTTCAACCTCTAGACTGCCAACAGACTTTTGTTTCTAATGTACATCTGATCATGACATTCTCGGATTTAAAATTCTTAAATGGTTCCCCACTGACTACAGGAAAGAATCAGATCCCCTCAGTTCCACAGTAGATCCATATTTGCTGTGTATACCTTTCTATGCCCTAGCCTGCAAGATCAGGCCCTCCACGATATCCTGTCTATCTTCCCAGCCCCATCTCCAACCGTTCCCAGCCATACCACCTGAACCAGCTCGTTTTTCTCCAAGCCCACTCTTCCTCTAAGCCTCGGGCATTTGCACAGGCTGGGCTATTCCTCCCCAGCCCGGCTGTCTTACCAGCTCCTCAGTGAAGCCCCGTCCCCAGCCCTGGCCACCTCCAACATACTAAGCACTGCTGAGGGCACCATACCCAAAACAGCACTTTGGGCAGAACTCACAGCCCCACACTGTGGATGTTTGTGTCCAGACCTGCCCTTCCACTAAACAGGGAACTCCCCCAGTGATGAAGATGGAGTTTTCTCACTCCTGCGTTCCTGGGACCCACCTAGCACCTAGTGCAAAAGATACCTTCCATGTGTATGCAAAGCTTAGTCAGGGTGAGCTGAGGAAACAAACTATCAGTCCAGAATAAGGAAAGAGAACAGGGGAAGGGAGCCTGCAGAGAAGGGGAGAGACACACTGGCAGGTGAAATGCCTGACCTCCTGGGCCAGGTGATGGGTACTACCCAGCCAGGGCCCAGCTCACCCTCCCTTGCTCTGAGGACAGAGCTAGAAAAGTCCATAGACACAGTCTCCACCAGGTCTTTTCCCAGGAACATTTTAGGTAGACAAGCTTGTTCACTCAAAACAGGAGATAAGCAAACATGCAATCTGTGTAAATATTTCTATGTGAGCTTCCTGTCATTTTTACATCCCTTGGTTGACCACATGGCTGCCTTTTGTTATAATTTAACAAATTAAGATGTAATTTTTCTACCCTCTTTGGTTCATCTCATTTCTTCAACATCCACCTGAGGTCTCCTTGGCCCAGCAGCTGTCCATCATGTTCTGAGACCATCCCCAGACAGTTCCTAGGAACACATCGAGAACAACTGACCAACCCAGCTATAGGTCCCCTGGTCACAGCACTGTCCTGACGCTTCCTCTGTCATGGTCTCAAGCTTTCCCCTCCCATCCTGCTGCTCAAAGGGTCACATTCCACTCAGCTGCCTTGAACCAGTGTCACTGGAGCCACCTAGTTTCCAGAGAAATATAGAATGAAGACGAAAGAGGAAGTCCCTCACCTCCATCAGGAGAATGTCCTTCGAGCTCTGAGCCTGCACCTTTGGGTGCTGGACCTTCACGGCCACTGTCCGCCCATCATGTAGCACCGCCTTGTGAACCTGGGCCAGGGAGGCGGCCCCCAGAGGGGTGTCATCAAAGCTCACGAACAAATCATGAATCTGTCAAGAGTGGAGAAAAGATGAAGCAATTAAGATGACTCAGTTCGGTGAGAGGGGATATGGGGCCAGTACCGCCTGATGTCTCCCGATAGATTTTCTGCTCTACCAGTTGTATGCCAACCCAGTGCCTTGCCTGGGCTCTTTGCTGCCATGGAGATCCACAGCAGCATACAGAGGGAGTGAGAGAGAAAACACACATGGAGGGTACGCCTTCATACACATGCATGGGCACCCTGAGCACCTCCATTCAAGGCCAAAGAAGTGCTGTCTAGAGTGTTCAGAACTGAATACCATCTGCTCGTTTAATTATGTACCATTGCACCCCTGAGGCTGTTACAAATATACATAAAATCAAGAGTTAACAGAACCTGAGCCCCAGGCAGCCCAATACAGAGATCAGATACTCAAATCCACCAACACAGGAGAGCTCAAGGGACCCTAGGCTGGTGGCTCCAAACCCAAGAGCCACCTCTTGTTCCTGCCTGAGCAGCAGGCTCAACATGGGTCCCCAAGCCCACCCTCGGCCTGGCCACTTGGGCTGCATGCCCCTGCCTCACTTTTAATCCCCACCTGCAATGTCACCCAAAGGGAGTCTAGGGCAGATCCCTTGCCCTTTCTCTACGAAATGGAATATGTGCTCCTTACTCTCTGTCTTCTCTTCCCTTCTTCCTTCCTTCCCTCTTAGAAATGCCACACCAAATCTTCCTGAAGGAAGAAAAGTCTTTCTGACTTGAGTGTCCACACCCACATGGTCCAGATATGAATATTCTACAGATGGGAAGGAGACCCCCAAAAGCCTTTTTACAAAAATATCCAAGGCTAAAATTCTCACCCCCTCCATTTCTTGAAGTCCCCATATAGCCTCCCAATCCTAGAAGGTCCATTCACACACACACACACACACACACACACACACACAAATATGTACATGCATGATTAGTCCCATGGCCGCCCTCCTCATGTCCCCCTCATGCTGAGGCCTTCAGTCCTCGCCCCTGCCTCCCCCGGCACCCTCTTCTGCAGCAGGCATTCTGTCCTGCCTCTTGGCCCCCTCCTCTCCTTGAACGTCAGCAGTCAGATGACCTTCGGCCACCAGCCCACCCCTCTGCTTGCTAGGCAGCACCAGCACCTTGCTAATCTCCCTCATAAATCACTCCCTCCAGCCCTGTCATCATTTTTGTAGCTTTCACTAAACTCCATCCCATTTATCAACATCCTTCAGAGGCCAAAGGTCCAGGCAACATGGGAGGGGCCCACTTCTCTGTCATGAAAGATGGGTACAGATTGGCTTCCTTGTCCCCCTTCTTCTTCACTGGGTTTTTATTTCTGCCCTCCCAGTGCTTACTTCCCCACCTCCTTCCCCAACCACATACTTGTGGATTCCCCTCCCTCCTGACTTCGAGGTCCCCTGAGGGCCAGATTCTCCACATGTCAATCACCTGGGTCTCTCCATATAAAAACCCCTTATTCTGGACTTGGGCTTGGCTTGGGAGAATGAAAGAACCACCAACCCTGTAGACCCCATTAGAACATCAGCTTCAAGTGGGCAGGGATTTTTGTTTGTCTTGTTAGCTGCTGAATTCCCTGTGCTTAGAACAGCATGTGAAATAGCTAGTGGCAAACACGTATTTGTTGAAAGGCTGAATCCTTTCACTTGGAGAGGCACTAAATCAACTTTCTTCCTTTTCAAAAGGCTGGACCTTCCTGCTCCCACACTCCTACTAGTCCAAAGGCCTCAAATGTAAAAGCACATGTGCTGTGGGGGATTTACCTACATGCACTCCACCTGCTACCCCACGTAGGTGTGAGACCCCAGCGTGGCCAATCGGAATCCTGAATACCCTGGGTCACGCTGACTGCTTCAGAGATGGACATGTGACCCAACTGATCCAGTCAGACTCAACTGTTTTACTTTTGTTTGAACTGTAGGAGAAGAGATTCTTTCTCTTTGCTGAACCTGAAAGTGAAAGTTGAACTTGAAGCCGGGGGCTACCAGGAGTCACACAGTGGCAAAAAAGAGGAAAGCAGAGTCAAGAGATAGAGAGAATGAATCCTGGTCACCATGATTGGGCTCTTTGATCTAACCATGCCTGAATACCCACCCTATAATTTCTTGTTTTTGCTTAAGTCAGTTTGAGTTGTTTTGTCACACAGGGCTAAAGGGGCTCTGACTGATAGTGCTCGGACCCATCTGGGTTAGACAAAAGAAACATGGGCAGGGTACCCAACATCCCCAAGAGGCTTAGTAAGTGTGAGTTCCTTTCCCTCCCCTCCCCCTCCGCCCAGTGCCCTCTTGCTGGGACAGGGATCCAGGAATAGAAGGGAGGTAGAACTTCAGCAACATTCTCAGCCATTACATAATGAAATCAACAACAACTGCCTTTAGAAACCCTCTGGTTGTTCCTGAAGGAGCACCAAGGAGAATGTTTTCTGGAGCAGATCTGTGAACTCAGACCCTCATGTCCCAGGCAGCTGGAATGGCCCCATGTCCCCACTGCAAAAGGACTTGGGGGTCATCTGACCCCACTCCCCACCCCAAGCCTCCACCTGGCTCCCTGGGAACACTGGCTTATTCTCAAAGGACACCCAGGCTTCAAACCAGTGTCATTGCAGGGACGTTGCAGAGTCATTGCAACTGAAGAGTGACATGGCATCACTAGGACTGTGTGGCAAGAATAGCTGCCAGGAGCACTCCAGGGAGAGGTGAAGGAAGGAAAGGGCTGAGGCAAGCATCTCCCAATCTCCCGGGTAAGAGGAAGCCTGGTCTACCATATCCCCGGGGAATGGGAAGGAGGCCTCCCACAATTCCCTGCCTCTACCAGGGGAGGCAGGGAGTCTGGAGCTTAAGATACCACTCAAGCCCAGGTACCAACTGGGCACCTTGAATGCGGCCCAGCTCTGAGGACCTGCCCTCACCAACACCCCCAGTTTGACCAGTGGAAGCAAAGACAGACATGAGAAATGCACCACTCACTCCATACAAGGAACCTGTTGGGCAGATGCCACTCCACCCCTGCCTACCTACTACCTCCCAGGGCCCCTGCTGCCATCCTTTCCTTTCTATCAGGAAGCAAGGCACACACCCACACCCTCCTGTGCTTGCTTACACACACACACACACACACACACACACAATAATTGATTGCTAGTGAATGTTCCTAGCTGGCTTATAAAAAAAGGTAATTAAAGATTGGTGCTACAGCCTGTAATTAAATATGAATAAAGTATCTCTAAATGGAGCCTTGATTCAAAGTGCTCAGTAGAAGTACTTTATGCTGATAGATAGTAAGGAAAAATAGACTCTGTCCCGAAAGCAGAATTATACCCCCCGTGCAGCTGACACCAACGCCACCCCTCCCGTCAGGCCCCGGCCCCCAGCCCTGTGAGCAGAAAACCATTAACAGAAACCAACTGCAACATGGCCAGCAATTAGACTCAAGCAGGGCCCTTAGCTGCCTCCAGTCACTCGCAGAAACCTGTCTCCCTTTCTAAGCGTGTCTTTCCCCTGTTCCTCTTTTTTTCCTCCGGGTCTGGTGGCAAAATCAATTAAGTAAAACAACTGCATTTTAAAATGACTAGTTATGTGCTTTTTAATTACTGTCGGCCCATGATTCAAATATATCAATATCCCTGTCTAGAAAAGGAAAAATAATCAGCAAAAAAAGTTTCTCTAGCTTTATATGATCTGTTTTTTTTTTTTAACGTGTATGTGTGTGAGAGAGCAAGAGAAAGCAGGAGGCGGTGTTTGTTTTTTTATGAGCAGAAAACATGAGAGGAGCAAGAAGAAATGTGTCACCCCCCATCGGCTCAGGTTAAGACTTCAGCAGACTGGCATCAGCTGGGGTCCAGGAAACCAAGGCCATGTGACTTTAGACCCAGGTACAGGGCAGAGAGCGAGACTCTCCAGAAAGTTAGATCTATGAAGCCAGTTTCCTGGGCAATGTTTCCAAAATGCCACACCACTGAGCAGCCAAGCACTGGCCAGGGTCCTCATTTTACCCAAATAAGGTAACAGGAAGTCAGGATCGTCTATAAAAGCCATAATAGGACTCCTGTCGGGAGCATTGCTTATGTCTCTCTGCCAGCCAGCTTCAGGCCCCTCACCAGCCTCAGGAAGGGCAATGTCCTGGATTTTCCAAGATGGCCCAGTTTCAAATATTCCATCCTGTTGTCCCCATAGTCATGCACATCAGACCTCTTCTGGATTTATGACATCAAACTACACTGATGTAAGATAATGCCTAACAAATCTAACAAACCCAGAACTGGCTGGGTCCAGATGAAGACAGAAGCTTGTCTCAAAGCAGGCAAGTCCAGGCCTAGCTGCCAAGGCCAGGCAGTTCCCACTTAGGAGATGGGAAGACAGCCCAGGGCACCTGGAGCAGGTTACCATGGCACCAGCAGCAAACAACATCTGGCTCTCGAGATTGAGAAATGCCCCTTCTGCCCATGCCTGGCTGGGTGTCAGCAGCCATCCACTATAGTCTGATGAGGAGAGGGACAAGTCCCTGTGCTAATGGAGTAGCTGGAATGAACCTACCCCACCCCAGCCTGAAGCTGACGAGACAGCTCCAGCTACCTAGGACTCTACAAAGCACAGACTGCTTGCCTTGAGCAGAAAACCCACCATCACTTCCTATATGCTTCTGCGTGAAACCTGCCCCTTCCTCTTGGCACCGTTTCCTAGGGACCTGCCCCAGGCACCCCTCCATCTCAGCATCACTCTGCCAGCTGACATCCCACTTTGCTGCAATGCCTACTCCTCCTTCTGGTTACAAAACATGCCCAGTTTGCATCCCACCAGTTCAGGGTCACTCTTGCATCTTCTAAGTAACACCTGACACTGACAGCAAATAGGTGGCATGTGCCTTCTCATTCCCCTTGTGGTGGCTTTAAAATATGTCCACAGGTACTTAAATACTCTTCCCTTTGAGAGGTGCAGTCTACTGCCCACCTCTGAGCATGAGCTAGATTAATGACCCACAGCACATGGAGGAAGTTAGCACATGCCCTCTGAGACGTCGCTATAACACCTTCCTGTCCTCTCCCAGATGGTGTCCTCCCGGGGCAGCAAGCTGCCCTGTCAGGAGGACACTCAAGCAGCCCATGGAGAGAAGTCCAAGGAACTAAGGCCATGGAACTAAGCCCATGGAGAGAAGTCCAAGGAACTAAGGCCTCCTGCCCACAGTGAACCATCTTGGAAGCAAATTCTCCTTCTCCTTCCCCAATCAGGCCTTCGGATGACTGCAGCCTCCAGGCAACACCTCACACAGACTGAGCCAGAACCACCCAGTAAGGCACTCCCAAATTCTTGGCCGACAGAAACTGTAGCATATCAAATGTTTGTTGTTTGGGGGCCATTTGCTGGGCAGCAATAGCTAACTAGTACACCGTAAGCATACCTACACCAGACACCACTAATCAACCACAGCATTCATTTCTGCTGGGCACAGATGGTGCCTCAGAATCTCTCCACACGGTGCTCTGGGCCACCACTACTAACTGGCCAGAGTTAATACAGGAAACAAAACCAAGCTGCCACTCCTCAGCTCAAGTCAGTCAATCAGCAAATACTGACCTGCAGGCCTGCCACATGACAGAAACCATGCTAGGTATGTGGGGCAACAAAACAGACACTATCTCTGGCCATGAGGAGACCCCAGTCTGCAAAATAAGGCAACAGCCTCTGGAAAACATGCATTTTAGCAGGGCCTGCTGGACACAGTGCCCTCCACCCAGTGACAATTCACCCACACCCAACAGGACTTTCTGGCAAGCTAAGAGGGGACCTCTGAAATCACTATCTAGTCCCTGTGCACTGGGAGTGAGGACAAGGCATCCAAGTGTCTCCTCATCCCCACTCAAAAGCTGCCCTGCCTCCAGGTGTGAATACCCCCACCCTCAGCTTCCCACACAGAGCAATTTATTATAATATGAATAATAATGACAAAAATAGCTCGAGGACACACAGTCCCTGTCTTCCATGTAGTCTGCGTTCTTTCTGGGGTTCTGGAAGATCAAACCGTCAGTTCTGCAGAGCCATTAGCTATTGCTACTGCCCAGCTGGGAAGAATGAACGAAGGGCTGGCGGCAGAACCCGAAGCCTCTCCTGACAAGGGTCAACCCCAGAAATTACAAGACAGTGTTGCTGTCTAAGCCTGCACAAGGAGGCTGGCACAGGTTCAACTCTCACCAATTTGCTAAGAGCCTCCAGGTATAAGATAATCGTCCACCTGGCTTTGCCAACGGCATCACAGTTCAGAGCAAGCTTCCTTCCTCCCACAGGATGTGACAAGCAGCTGACCAAAAGGCAAGAAGCAAGGAGCAGTCACACCCAAGGCCGTGGGTGTGTTCCATGAGAATGCCCACCAGCTAGCCAGGACGGTGGGATCTGAGAGGCAACAGAACAAAGTAATTCCAATGCAAGGTTTGGGTCAAATCGCCCAGGCTCAAACTCTGGCTCCATGGTACACTGGCTTGGGCGCCTGTCTGTACCTCAGTTTCCTCATCTGTAAAATGGGATTTAATACCTACCTTGTAGAGTCTTCGTGTGAATCGACACTCATTAAGGATCTAGATTATAACCTATAGAGGAGCCCCAATAATTACAGCAGGAGTAACAGGTGCCCTATCTTTTTTTTTAATATTTTATTTATTCATGAAAGACACAGAGACATAGGCAGACAGAGAAGCAGGCTCCCTGTGGGGAGCCCAATTCAGGGCTCGATCCCAAGACCCCAGGATCACAACCTGAGCCAAAGGCATCTAGATGCTCAATCACTGAGCCACCCAGGCACCTCCCGGGTGCCCCATTTAACACCCCTGTGAAGAGGACAGAGTGGTGTCACAAAGAGAGCAATGAACAAAGAGCCAGCAATTCTAGGCTGTCAGTTCTGTTCAGTCAGTGAGTAAAGCCACCACATTCCTTTCTCCTCCAATCTATCCTCCACATGTGGCTAAAGTGAGTTTTCTAAACATAGGCTGCTCATATCACTTCTCTCTGTTTAAACCCCTTCACCAGCTTCTCAGAGCCAAAATCCTTAAAACAACCCAGAGACTGATCCTGCCCCATCTCCTCCTTCAAATCACAGCTCAACTATCACCTCCTCAGGGAAGCCTCCCTGTGTATGTCCTCAGAATTCAGGGTGCCCTTCTGGGGAGCAATTAACACAGTTGCACTCTGCCTTGATTTATATTTGCTGAAACTCTGTCTTGCCTTCTAAATGATAGACTTCTTCCATTTTTGCTCAACATTGTATCCAAGGCACCTGATATAATTGGTATTCAATAAGTATTTCTTAATAAATGAATGAGGTTCAATTTTCCCTATCCTCTTCGTCATAAGGGGATGTTGGGCCTTCCAGATGATCTAGGGTAGCTAAGGCATCAGAGGTGGCTACTGTTCCTTCAAGGTAGCTGAGAGAGCCTCGCTGGTGCTGGGCACTTCGAGAGCTGCGGGTGGAGGGACCTATGGAAATGTTGTGATAATAATGATTAATAAAAAGCAGATAAACACCCAGTGTGGTTGGCCAGCCTGGGAAGCCATCCATTAGATCTGTCATTCATTAGAGGTGGGGGTGGGGGCAGTCCAATCAGATCTCCTCAGCTTAAGCAAACCTTCTGTAAATTGTAGGCTGCAGGCACTGACATTTGATAAATTATTCTTCATAATCCACCGTTGGCTGTCATAAATCTAATCTTTCAACGTTCCCCATCTTAATAACTTGTACAGCCTCACAGGGTGACATGTCTATGTCTCTGCCTGCAACAGAGATCTCTGGGATAGAAGAAATTGTGCAGAATGAGATGCAGTATGAAACGAGGACCCCTACAATCCAGGGCCCAGACCAGGTAGGTATCCACAAGGTGATCACAGTATAGAAACAACCATTCTTGGAGCCATGGGTATCTGGGAGCCTAGTGCTTACACCCCATCACAAGAGTGAGAGACAGGTGGGGGCAGGAGCTCAGTCCCAAGAATCAGACAGACAGCTCTATCCCCTCTACTGAAACCTACCCATGTGAGGACTTAGTACTTCTTGCTTGAACTTGAGCTTGGTTTGGTATAAGGGATGTCAGGATATCTTTGCTCGACAAGGACTAAATGCTCAACCAAGGGTACTTTCCTATGGCTGCATAATGTTTGTTGCCCTCAAAGTGCTCTTATGTGCTCTCAACCTTCTCTTGAGGTTAGACAGAGGAGACAGAATTGCCCCCACTTTATAGAGAGGAACATACTCGCTAAAGGTTATTTATTTATTCATCCATCAAATGCTTACGTGACCAATATAAGCAGGGCACTGTGCTAGTCACCAGGGACTCGACAGTCCTGTGCAAATCAGGAACAGCTACCACCCTCTGAAGTCACTACTGGAACTTAAAGTCCAGTTGTAAGACAGGAATTAATCAAGTACTCAGAGGGAAATGGCCAACTCTGGTAAGTGCTAGGAAGGGAGAGGTAGCTGATACCATAGAGCCCGTGTTCAGAGGATTTAACATGGTTAGGGAGTGCTTCTCAGAGGAGGTAACAAGAACTGAGATCTGAAGAATGAGTTGCTAGTTAACTAGATGAAGGAAGGAATCTAGGCAGAGGGAAGGGCTTGTGTGAACCATACATAAGAGGAGAAAGACCCAGCAACATGAGGGCCAGAAAGAAGACGGCCAACAACTCCCAACCTGGAATCCAGGCTGACTTGGGCCCCCCCAGGTCAACCCCCGGGGTGGGGGAGGAGTCCTCATCCACAGCTCACAGGGGTGGGTGGTGGGGAGTGGGGAGCCTGGCCACAGCGGCACACACTCATTTCTGGCAAGGCCCAGGACTTTTAAAACCTAATGGGCTCACCCTCATAAAACTACAAAACTCCAAAGGCCTCTTTCCAACAACCTTCAGATGTTCCTACACCCAAAAATAAAGAAGAAAGGAAATAAGGCATAGGCATCCTTGCTTATGGTGGCAACATTTGCTGTCAGGACAGACTTCCCTCGCATTTGGAAGGTGGCAAAATGCCATATGGCAAATGAGCCTAAGCTACGTTCCCATGCCTCAGAGCCCCAAATAAGAGAGCTCAGGTACCAAAGCCCTTACGACCTTTCTAGAACACCTGAGTCTGTTCTACCCAGTAAGAAGTTTTCCAGATTCGCTTTGCATGTGAGAGCAGCAGTACCCTGGGATTTTTAAGGGGGCAAACCCAGACCTTCAAGATCTACTGGGAAGAGAAAGTCCACATCTGGGGACATTACATGCATGCCTGGCTGACTCCAGCAAAACGAAGGGAGGGTAAAAAACATCAGCTCTGGTGTCAGCATCCCTACCTGCCAACATCTAGCCGTGTGGCCTTGGGCAAAGTGCTTAGGTCCATTACCATTCTGCAGAATGGGAGTGATAATAACAACACTCATTTTGCAAGGGGTTCTAAGTATTAAAGGATATTACATGTCTAGAGTAGGGGGCAGCAAGCCAATCCAGGCCGATGCCTGTTTTTGTACAGCCCATCAGCTAAGAATGCTTTTCCACATTTTTTAAATGTCTGGGAAAAGAAAAAGAATAGTATTTTCTGATATATGAAAACTATATGAAATTAGATTTCAGTGTCTCTGAATGAACTTTTATTGGGACACAGCATGCCCATTCATTACACGTTGTCTGTGGCTGCTCCCACACTGCCACAGCAGAGGCAGAGACTGAATGGCCTGCGAAACCTAAAATATTTACTAGCTGGCCTGATGGTGAGCAGAGAAAGGGCCCCCCAAAGATGTCCATGTCCCAATCCCCAAAGGTGTGATTAAGTGAAAGCTCCTCAGATGGGGAGAGCATCCTGGATACTATGTGGGCCCAAGATAATCCCAGGGTCCTTATAAAAGGGAGGCAGGAGGGTCAGAGTTGGAGAGGGAGATATGACAAAGGGAGAAGAGGTGAAAGAATGAGAGAGAGAGGTTGAAAGATGCCACATGGCTGGCTGTGACGATGGAGGAAGGGGCCACCAGCCGAGGAATGCAGACAGCCTCTAGAAGGTAGACAAGGCAAGAGGTTCTCCCCAAGAATCTCTGGAAGGAACACAGCCCAGCCAACCCTTGAATTTTACATTTTATGACCCACAGAATGGGAAGATAATAATTGTGTCTTGTTTTAAGCCACTAAATTTGCACTCATTTGTCACAGCACTGCTGGGACCCTAACCCAGGCCTCTACCAAGAAGTTTGCTGACCTCTGATGCAAAGCATTAGTGTCCCAGTCGCTGTATAGTCATTTTTATTCTTTTGCTGCATTTCCCAGGGCAATGTTGAGGCTAGAGGGTTGGAAAGGAGCTGCACTGGCAGTGTGGGAACATGGGTCGTGGTGCCAGGAGGGCACATCACAGCTCTGCTTCTGTGACAGGTGATGACACCTATAACCAGTCCTTCTTCCTCCTTCCAGGGCAAGGGGTCCTCTGCTCTCCTGGCTGCCTTGTACATGGTATTCCTTCCCAGGCCCCAGGTGAAACCCTTAAACCAGTCTCTTCACAAAAAGCTCTGTTTCCTTTTCTACCTCACATAAAACCACCAGTTATCAGCTCATACACCAAAGATGGAAGAGTGGCAGGGGCCTAGGGGAAACTTCCTCCTGTGATGGTGTTTTGCAGGAGCTGCTCCAGCTGTGCAAGTAACAGCCTCTCCTATGGACCCAGCTTCTCTCTCTCCTCTCCTCTCCTCTCTCTCTCTCTCTCTCTCTCTCTCTCTGAGCTCTCATTAGGTCAGGGTGCTGATGACTTTTTTAATGTCTGGAAACCAGGAACCCAATGCTGGACCCAGCCTCTCAGTGCTAAACCCCAAATTGCTCAGTCCCACGTGGACTCTCCACCAACTCTCTGACCACCAACCCTAAGGAGGAAGGGAGCCACTGTGCAAAGCCCAGCCCCACAGAAAAGTCATTCCCCAAACTGCCAGCAAGGTGACCCGCTAACATTGCCCCAGCAGTACCCACCCCTAGCACCATGTCTGTTCTCAGGTGGCCCCCACTGTTCATGTCCCAGCCCTGGGAGCCCAGTGTGCCCTTCCCTCCCTCTCAACCCCCATTTAATTCTTCCTTGAGTTCTGTTGATTTTGTCTCCAAAATATGTCCACCCACCCCTCTTCCAAGCCACCATCACTCTTGTCCAGATTACCACAAGTGCCTTGTAACCGTCCTCACTTCCACCCCTGGTCCCCCCTGCAGGTCACTGAGGACTGTGTCACTCTCTATAGAGTCTGTCACTGGCTCTGGGCTCCCTGGGGTCAGTGACCCCAGGGCTCCCAAACATGCCTGATACATGTCTCGACCTGTGTCTTCCAGCATCTCTCTGCCCCATCACCACCATCCCTTTTCTGTCCCCAGATGGATCCATGCTCCTTTTCATCCCAAGGCCTCTGCATTCTCTGTTCTCTCTGTCCTGCGCTCCTTCCCCGAACCATCCCCTTAATCACCATTCAGTCCTTGGAAAGACCCCCCATCCTTGGCCTCCCAAACTTAGAGTACCCTATACTTTTCCCTTGTGGCATTTATCATGAATGTCATTAAATTTTTATTTTTCTGGTCATTTAACATGTCATTCCCCTACAACTAGATCATAAGCACCATGGAGGCAGCCTGTTCAGCTACATAATCTCTGACACCCACACAACAGAAGTCCCACAAACATCAGCTGAGCCAATAAATAAACAAGTGATTCATGGCATCCAACAAGGAGAAAGGCCGTGGAGGGCCCAAACACACACCTGTGGGACAACCAAGTGGTCTGAGCTGAGCACCTGCCCCCACCCGGCCCAAGGCCCCATGTCTCCAGCCCCAGGCCCTGGCCACACGGGCCCCTCCAGTCTCTCTCCAGGTTCAGGCACCCCACCCTCGCCCAAGGTGACACCCACTAGAGACGACATCCTCAGCTCAGGCTTCTCCACCCACTCAAGATGCTTTCTCCAGACCTTTGTGCTTGGCTTCCTTTGACAGCACTCAAGTCCTGCTCAGGTTCTGCATTCTCCAGAATTCACTGCCTTCCCCAATTCACCCCTCTCTGTGACCCTATCGATGGATTCCAAGAACACCTGAAAGCTGCAGCTCAAATCTCAGCTGACTCAACTCATCTTGACCTCTCACTGAGCTGTCTCTAGCTCATCCTGTACCTAAAATGTAAGCTCCTCAGATGTCAGAGTTGTGGGAGAGTCAGTAACTCAGCTAGCGCAGTTACACATTGCCTTCCTCTGACTCTCCGGCCCCATTTGTACTTCTAGGCAAAGAGTTCTGCCCTCTGAGTGACGGAACTAGAGTTCCCATCCCACTGCCTCCACTAACCAGCCCTGTGACCTTAGGAACGTTGCTTCATTTTCTCTGGGTCTAAACTCCTCACTTGGCAAAGGAGGGTGTTGGAGTACTTAGTCCTGGATGGCCTTCCTAATTCTGTGATCCTGGAACTCCTACTCTCCATCCTGCACTCTCATGCCAGTGTCCTCGCCCATACCAGCCTCCCCCTACACACACACACACACACACACACAAACACACACACACACACTCAAATCTGGTTCTCCACCTGTAGTCACTTACCCTTCCTGGTGACATACACAGGCACACACACACACATAAGGAGTCACCTCCAAAGTGGCACACCGGCAAGGCCACTGAGCAGGGCCCCCCACAGCAGAAACCACCAAGGAAGCCCGGCTAGGGACATGGGCTTGCTCTTCAAGCCCCATGAATAAAGAAGCAGGCACAGCTGGCCTATTCATAATCAGCATAAAAAATTGATTAGCCCTTTCCAGATTAAACATTATTGTTTCAACAATGAACATAAATCAGCCAGACGTGGAGGGTTTGCTTCTCTCTGCTGCCAAGGAGCTACAGCAGGTAGACTATGTGTGGGGACCTGGGCATGGTGGAAAGAGAGGAGGGCTCCTCTCTTTCCCTCTCCTCCCCTAGAAGGACCGGCTTTCAGAAGGTACACAGGAGGGCAGACCTCTCCTCACTTCCAACACCGGCCCCTGCCTGCGAGCACAGAGGGGCAGCACCTTTTTTTCCCAGAGGTAAGAAGGAGGAGAAGAGCCAAATAGCCTCACCACATGCTTCATAGAGCACCTCCTCCACCATGTGATTGGCTCTTGAGACAACAGAGGCCCAGGGCCAGCCTGGGAATGAAGGCAAGATGGTGGGCTGGTGTGCTGCTAGGGGAGCAGCGTGGCCCTCAGCAGCAGACTGGGTCTCACAGGCCCTTGGGGTGAGCCTTGAACCCGGCCCCACACCTCTCGCAGCAGCCTGTGTAACTGAAGGGCATAGGCCTCTACGGTCAGATAGCCCTCAGGTTCAGCCTCCAGCTGAGCTGCTGTCCTGCTATGTGGCCCTGAGTACCTAGTATGTCTGAATCTTATTTTCTACACCTAGGAAAAATGGGAAAAGGGGCACCTAACTTACCTAGTTTTTGTGAGGACTGAAAGGAGACTGTGTTTGGAAACATCTAACACATGCTAGGGATGGAGACACAATAAATCTGCAGTTCCTTGACCTGCTAGGGTTCCCCACCTCCCACTTGGGAATGCTAGGAGAAGCCATAAACTGCTAGGACACAAAACCTGGGGAAAGGCCCAGGGCTCCTTACACAGGGCAATAGAACACAAGGGTTAGGATCTTGGCATCTGCCGTCAATCCTGGTTTTGCTCCCAACTCAACCTCATGTCTCTGTGCAAGCTCAAACACATGACACAACCTCTCTGGCCTTGGCTTGGATAACAGTACTTCACCCAAAGGGCAGCTGTGGGGATTACAGGAGAGCACACCGGCACATGCACACCTGCAGTGCCCACCCAATCCTTCAGATCTTTCCCCTGCTCCCTCCTGCAACTTCAGTATTTGCATATGAGCTGGAGGGCTCTTTCTCCAAGGCTGCAGGAATTCACAGCCCTCAGAGGCAACCATCACTGTGAAGTTAGGAAGCTGGTGTATAAACACCCAACCTTCTCTCTTGGCCCTTGGGCTGGTTGATTTTAAGGCAAGTGTTTGGCACCACTTCCCAGGTTCCCATGGTGGCAGCTGGTTTAAGGGCACACGGTCACTGGTCGCCTTCTCTTCCCTGAACCATGTTTCCACTTCCTTACTGCACCTGACCTTCCCACAAAACCACTCTCACCAGATTCCTCTTCTTGGAGTCGTCTTCTGGGAGTTCCCAACCAGGATTAGCACCTCTCATGTGGTAAGCATCCAGCTGAGGTGGGCGATTATGTTCCCTCTAAGACAGTGTGGGACCTGGGACTTCAAATCATTGCTTCTGCCCCAGCCATCACCAGTAAAGACAATCATCTGGCTCACTTGGACTCCAGGAGAAGGTATCAGAGCCACAGCAATCATATCCACCCTGCCCATGCTGCCAACCCCCAGCCTTGAGCAACCTGCAAGAAGACACCTACCCCTTCTCCCTGGGGAGGGGAAAGAAGGCCATGAGCTCCATTCAAGGAGAAGATGACACCCCTGCAGTTCGCCTGGCAGTCCCAGAGGGCATGGGGTCAGCTGTCAGGGCAGCTCCTTCCAGAGCAGTGGTTACGGCACTCATTTTCTGGCTTGTGGCCTCCTGACCCACTGCTCAACCTGGGACACTCACTCTGAGTCCTGAGAGATGACAGGGAGTCGGGGGGGGGGGGGGCATTGGGGGGGGAGAGAACTGGGCATGCCCAAGCTCCAGGATACAGCTAAAATAGGCTCAAAGGGAGAGCTCACTTCTACCAGATGTGGAGGAAGGAAGGAGCCTCCTTGCGTGGCTCCTGCCTTGCACCTCTCCAGCCATCCTTCACTGTGGGCCGACTCTGCCCATAATCAGCCGTGGAGGCCTGCACACGCACGCATGCACGCACGCACACAGACACTATTAGCTACTATGACCAAACACAGGTTCTAAGACCAGGACCCTCAAGTCTGCACACCAAGGTCCAATACCTACACCCCTACACCCACTATATTGCCCTCCAGAAACCAGGCCTTCCTCACAGGTAGCAGCTGCACAGCATCGGAGGGGCACGTTTCGGGGCAGGGTGGGGGGATGCCTAGGCAACAGAGTTCAAAGCCTGCCTCTGCCTCTTTTAGCTAGGAGACAGTGGCTGTTACTTCACCTTCCTGCTTCCTCATTTGGAAAACTGGAATGGTAAAATCGACCAACCTTGCAGAATTATTGTAACGGTTAGAAACAATATCTGTAAACCATTCAGCCAAGGTGTATGTACTACCCAGCAAGTACCAAACAAACACAAACTCTCCCATTATCATCCACTGACATGAACATCTTTTATACCACGTTCTGCTTTGCTGCATCCCACCCCACCTCACCTGTCACCTTGGGGTTTAAATGGAGAGGGATGACATCTCCTGATGGACCCCACCTCCTGCGACCGCTGTGATTGGTCAGGGACTGGTCATCTGTATTTGTTTCCCAGGGTGACCATAACAAATCACTAATGGGTGCTTAAAATAACAGAAATGTATTGCCTCCCCATTCTGGGGATGGGAAGTCTGAAATCACGGTGTTGGCAGGCCTGCATGCCCTCTGAGGGCCCCCAGGGAGAAGCTTTCCTTGCTCTTCCTCATTTCCAGTGGCCGCCAGCAGTCTTGGCAGTTCCTTGGTTTGCAGCTGCATCACTCAAGTCTCCACGGCAGCCACCACATGGCCTCCTTGCAGGCTACCAGTCACTGGAGGTAGGGCCCATCCCAATCTACTATAAACTCCTCAAGTTACCAAATTACAGCTGCAAACACCTCATTGCACATGCTCAGGTTCTAGGTAGATAGGAACAGGGTGGAGGGGCGTGGGGGACACTATTAATCTGACTTGGGCTTAGTTGGGCAGAGTCCTGATCCAGAATTTCATAAAAGGAAAGTGGAGTCTGGGGGGAGGGTCTGTTGGGGGTAAACCTGGGAAGAGGGAAGAGTGAGAGATGCCAAAGGCAGTGGGTCACAGAGGAAACCAGCTGTGGATGAAGCTATAGGAAGAACATGAGACACAAGAGTCCTGGAAGAGCACCCCAAAAGCCCCATTCAACCCTGTCCCTTCCCAAAGCATAGTGACAGGACACAATAAGTCTGCCCTCTTGCCTAGGCTCATTCAGGCTAGGGTTCCAACCCTCACGACTATAAAGGTGCTAATGCCCTCACCTGTTCCAGCCTAAATTATGGCCCGGGAATATTCATATATTGGAGTCCTAACCTCCAGTACCCAACCTTCAGAATGTGACCTTACTTGGAAATAGTGTCACTGCAGAGGCGATAAGTTAAGATGAGGCCACACTGGCAGGGTGCTAGTCTACTATGACTGCATCCTTACAAGAGGGGGCAATTTGGACAGAGAAAGACAGGCACATAGGAAGGACGCCAGGTGAGTGCGAAGGTAGAGACCAGGGGTCACTTCTACAAGCCAGCACACCACCAGAAGCTGGAGGAGAGGCTTGGAGGAATCTCACAGCCTCCGAGGAACCGAGCCAGCCAACACCTGGGTCTCAAACTCCTGCCCCCCTGAATGGAGACAACAGATTTCTGGTGTTTAAGCCGCCAGTCTGCAATGCTTTGTGACAGCAGCCCTGTGATCTGATATAGCACACCCCGGGGGCTCGGCTGCCCCAGCCCTGCTGCTCTGCTCCCGGGCACCGTGGAGCTGTGTGCCACCCTTGCTACCAGACCACCAGCCTCGAACGGCCTACTTTCACTCCTTCAATCTTACTCAACCTCCGAGGGTCCCCTCCTCCCAACTTTCCCCAGAACTCCTCCTGCATCAGCCCCACAGCAGAGCTTAATTGTTCTCTAATTACTTCCTCTGTGAATTGTTCTGTCTGCCCAGCTTCAGGAGGGAGGAATGGGGCTTTGACAGATTCTAGATCCCCCACAGCGTCCATACAGAGGTGAGTACCTATCAGCTGCTCAAGGAGTCTGTATTTTGTGATGGAATGAAGCAGTCAGTGGTGGGCCCCTACCTTCCAGAGTCTGTGAATGGGAGCCACCATAAGCTGAGGAACTTTCTCCAGCAAGCAGGACCAACGCATTTGCTAAGTAGAGGGTATGGGCTTGGGTACCACTTTTGAACTAGACCCCAAAGAGGGGGGATATACCACAAGCCTGGTCTACAGGTTGAAGGTGAAGGGTGAACACATGGGTATAATCATCCCAAACCACTGGCTAGTGGGAGGGCTGACCAGAGGATAGAAAGAACACCCAGAATCTTCTCACCATGAGGCATGAATCTCTGAAAACAGGGCTTCCTCAAAGTCCCCAGGAGACCACCAAGTTCCAAGGAGAGCGAAAGCCAGTGGAGCACCTCTGGGTTTGACAGCAAGACCAGGCGTGTCTCCAAGTGCTGGCCTTCTCACTCCAGCAAGCTCCCAGCCCTCAACTGGGAAGATGAGCACTGGATTGGGAGTTGGGAGAACTGGGTTCAGGTCCTGCTTACACCACCACCCAGCTGTGCCACTCTGGACCAGTGACTTCCCACTCTGAGCTTCAGTCTCCTCACCTGTGAAACACAGGGCTTGGACCAGGTGATTTCTAAACCATCACAACCCAGGAGTTAGTGATTCTCTTGGGTAACTTTTGTCTAAGGCACTTGCCACTGAATGACAAAGGCCAAATAAGAAAAGCCAGTGTTTGTCGACCTCCAGAAAGGTCCAGGCACAGGTGGGGAGCTGGATAGAATCAAGGATCCCAGTGTCTCTGCTTCATTTTGTCCTCACAAGAGCTCTGCACATGATGACCAGAGCCAACTGCTGCCAGGATTCACTGTGTGCCAGGCCCTGCACCCCAGGCGGGCTATAGCTTTCGATCCTCATCACGGCTCTATTAGGGCAAAGTTTCTGTTGTCATCCCTACTTATGGAAAAGGGGACTAAGGCTCAGAAAGAATGAATGATACAGCTAAAATCTGGCAGCATTTGGGATTCTTGCAAGGTTCTCTGATGCCAAAGCCTATTTTGTTAACCACTAAGCCATTCTGCCTCAGAAATGACCCTTCTGGGGACGACTGGGTGGCTCAGCGGTTGAGCATCTCCCTTTGGCTCAAGTCATGATCCTAGGATCCTGGGATTGAGTCTCACATCCGGCTCCCGACAGCGAGCCTGCTTCTCCCTCTGCCTATGTCTCTGCCTCTCTGTATCTCATGAATAAATAATAAAATATTAAAAAAAAAAAAAGAACTGACCTTCTGTTCCTTCCGGAAGACAGACCCTGAACTTAGCCTGTAGTTTAGAAAGCCCCAGACACCCCCTCACAGAGCCCTCCACATGGCCCCAGGGGACCATGGAAGTGAGACAGAGGCAGGAGCAGAGCTGGCCACCCTGAGGACTCCAGGACCCATAATGCCATGTCATGACATCCTGTATCAGACAGAGTGTCTCAATGCAGGTAACAACCCATGAGTGAGCAACTTTGGTGTGCCAGGCACTGAGCAGTGATCTAAGAGAACCCCAAGAAGAGTGGGAGAAGACCGCCCACCCCAAGAACATAAACCTGGCATGGAAATGACCAGATGTAAGAGGTCAACCAACTGATCCGGATTCACAGTCCAATGTGGCTGAGGAGGTCAGTGAAGGCTTCAAGGGGACAGGGGTACTCAAAGTAGTTCTGCAATTCAACTCAGCCACACTTACCAACACCTCCTATGTGCAGAGCCCACAGTAGGCCCCATGGGAGATTCAAGATGGTTCTTTAATGCAACAAAGAACTGCATAAGATCTGTGACAGGGGCAGAAAGCATCCAGGGGAAACACAAAGGAGCCACCAATCCCAACTGGGGGTGTGTGAGGAAGCCCAGGGTATGACTTCATGGGAAACTGTACCTCAGTTTCCCATCTGTAAAATAAATAATAGTAGGACCCATCTCAGAGGATCTTAGCAAGAAGCTGAATTGTGTGGAACTTCTGAGACAGTGCCTGACACTGAGCAAACAGAACGTGTGTGTGCATGTGGTGGTGGTGTCAGCCCGGAGCTCACAGGAGGAGAGGGGCCTGCTGAGTGAAGATGGGAAAGTGAGAGGACAGGCCTGGGGTGCATGGAGTGAACCTCCCATGTGGTCAGGGTGTAGTTCCATGAAGACTGGAACAGCGGATGAGGCTGGAAAGAAAAGTGGGAAGCAATTCCTGCCCTGGTCTCTGGGGGGCTCTATTCCACAGGCGTGAGAGGGACGTGACCCAGGCTACATAAGGGCCATGCAGAAGCTGCAGAGCAATGGACTAAAGGTGCCCTGGAGATGAAGCAGACCCCGCAAGGAGGAGGCCTCTCGGGACTGAAGCAGGGCAGTGGCTCAGGGTGAAGGCAGGAGCCCGGGGGCCTGGGGAAGAAGACTCTCTCCCCTAGTGACTAATGGCCCACCATTCGTCCTGGCTGACGTTAATGCATCCCGCCATCCATCTCCTACTTGTTAAATTACCATTTTATGGCCAAAATCTTTCTCCCATAATTGATAAAAATCTCCTTTTGATGTTCAGTATTATTGGGGAGAAAATGTTTTTTTATTCTTCATTATGTTTTTAATATAAATGTATTTTTTATTGAGAGCTGCTGGGAAGCCTGGAGGAGGTGAATCTCTCTCCCTTGCCCCCCAGTCCCCCCCCACCCACATCTTTGTGGCCACCAGCTCCTTCTGTTCCACTCCCAGAATGCTCACATGGCAGCCGTCTTGGGGACAGTCTGGGGAGACAAAGAAACCAGACGCCAGAACAAAGGTTGTGCTCAGGACAAAAGAAGCCAATCTAAAGATAGCTGGTGGTCCTCAGCTGCAGGCAGCGGAGCAGCCAGGGATGGTAAGGCTGAGTGGGCCTCCGCCACGCCCCTGCCAGTGTGCAAGAACACAGGCAAGAACTCCAGGAGGCGGGGATGCCCAGGGGCTGGCACAGCATCTGGCACACAGGTATGCTCAATAAATATTTGTGAGTAAATAAGAGAAGGGCAGGGAGAAACTGGATCAGCCCTGGAAAGAAGGCAGCAAGGAATATGAGATGGAGGCCTATGTCACCAGGGAGGGGAAGTCTGCCAGTCATGGGTCCCCCAGGTTAGAATCGGCTCCTCCAGCCCCTCTCCCTAACCATGTCCCTCGCTCCAGTCCAATCCAGGGTATGTTCGTCCCCACATACGCCCACAGGACAAGGGAGGCAGAGTCCAGCTGCCATCCTGCACAGTAGAAGGCTGGGTCTGGAACATAGCACAACCACCAACTTCCGGACCCATGCTCAAGAAGCCCAGGGGATGGACTGCCAAGGCAGTGAAGGGAAGGGGCTGACCAACAGATGGAACCCTAGGTAATCATCTAGAAAGAGAAAGGAGAATTTTTTCTGTTTCTTGCTAGCAAAACAGTATCCGGGACAGAGAACCATACCAGCTATCAGAAAGCCTGGTGTAAAGTCCCATGTCTGCCATTTATAAGTCTCTCAGAATCTCGGTTCCTCACGCTTACAAAGCATCCAGCATAACACGGAAATGAGCTACCATTTGCTGGTCACTTGTTCTCTACTATATGCTCCAAGTCCATTAATTCATTTAATCCCCACAGTAACCCTATGTGGCGCATACTGTTATTATCCCCATTTTACAGACGAGGAAAATGAGACTCAGAGGAGATAAGTCACATGCCCAAGATCACACAGCCAATAAATCAGCAAGCATGGGATCCCTGGGTGGCGCAGCGGTTTGGCGCCTGCCTTTGGCCCAGGGCGCGATCCTGGAGACCCGGGATCGAATCCCACGTCAGGCTCCCGGTGCATGGAGCCTGCTTCTCCCTCTGCCTGTGTCTCTGCCTCTCTCTCTCTCTCTCTCTCTGTGACTATCCTAAATAAATAAATAAAATATTTAAAAAATATTTTAAAAATAAAAAATAAAAAATAAATCAGCAAGCAGTTTAGCTCCTGCCCACCTCCAAGTCTCAATAGAAAGCCTGACGATCAGGACCAAAGGTACAAATGTGTAGTCCTGACGAGGGCCATGTGGGAACCATGATGGATGATCTAATGTGTCAACTTGGCTGAGCCATGGTGCCCAGACATTTGGTCAAACTTTATTCTATTATCTCTGTGAGGATGTTTTTGAATGAGATTTACATTTAAATCAGTAGACTTTTGGGGCGTGTGGGCGGCTCAGTCAGTAAAGCATCTGACTCTTGGTTTTGGCTCAGATCATGATCTCATGGGCCATAATCTCATGAGTCTTGAGATCAAGCCCCATGTCAGGCTCTGCACTCAGTGGGGAGTCTGCTCTAAGATTCTCTCCCTCTGCCCTTCCCCCCACTCACGTGCATGCACACACTCTCTCTGAAATAAGTCTTTTTTAAAAAGAGTCAGAAATTAATACTGCAGTTTAAAAAAAAACAAAAACAAAAAAAACCCACCAACCTGTTTCAGAGTACAGCAGCCAAACACCAATTCTCCAACACCAGTACAAGCGGTGCCCCTAACAAAGGTATTTCTGTGCATCACTCTGGCAGCTGATCTCATTTCCTTCAGTTTTTCATAGAATTTTACGGTTAGAAAGAACTTAATCTGACACAAGTATATCCCAAAACAACAAACAAAACTGGATCATTTATTGAAATATACTGTACTGAGATCAGGTGTGTGTGTGTGTGTGTGTGTGTGTGTGTGTGTGTTAGGGAGGGGGTGAGAGGAGGGATGTATGTCTATGACCACAGGTAACTGTACCAGTACAGCTGACAGTTCCATCATCTCTTCCTAAGTCCCACCATAACTCCTCTCCTCAACTTCTCCACCCACCTCAAACCTCCCACCCCTTCCCTTTCCCCCACCTGGAAAAAATGACCTCATCCCCCACTTTGCTAAGAAAATCTGGCTCCACTCCATCCTCCTTTGCTTGGGTCCCTCTCCAAGTTCTCCTCTCCCTCAGGCTCACATTATAAAAAGAACATTCGAGGCCCTTAAAAATATGATGTTAGCACCAACTTTGCAACCTCAACTCCACTATTTACCAACCTGAACCCCATATTCAACAAGACTATTCACCATGCAACCTCTGTACTTCACACTTCCCAGTGCCTGTACCTGTGCTTAGCCCACCTCATCACTCAGATGTCCCCCCCTCCAACTTCCACTTTTCCAATCCCACCCCCCCTTGAGAGCCTGGGTCAGATGCCACCTGCTTCAGAAAGCCTCCATCCACCCAATGTAATTGAACGCTCTCTCTCTCTTCCTATAAACCCTGTGGGCTCTTACATGGCCAGCTACAACAGTGACGTGTACCTCCCAATGACCCCAGACTACAAGGGCTGGAATGAGATCTTACCCATCCTTGGCTGCACCCAAAGCTTCCAGTACTGTCCCCTCCTCACTAAATACCAGCTGCTTGGACACAAAGAGAGAGATAAAGAATGGAAAATGAAGGAAATGGTATCAAAACACAGAACTACGGGCTGCTTGTGCCTCTGAGGATTCCTCCAGAAGAGGAATGTGTAAGGGCGGGTTGGTGGTCAGAACCCTCCAGCAGATCCTCCAGCAGGAGGCCAAGAACCCTGGGAACCAAGGTGGTCAAGAGCCTCATGGCTTAGGCCCGTGTCTGCCCCATTCAGGGTGCAAAGGTGTCAGCCTGGGCTCCTTCCACAGCATGGGCCATGCCCAGGAGAAGAAAGAACTCGAGTCTCAGCCACCTGTCAGGGCTCCCCTATGTTGGAAAGGGCCAAGGCTTCAGCGTCCTTCCCTGACGCTCAAGCTCCGGCGCCATCTGCTGGCTAAGGCCGGCACTGCACCTAGACCTCCAGTCCCAAGGGCAGTTAAGCGACCAGGTGGAGACAATTCCCAACCCACTCCAGACCCAGGTCATTTTGGAGTCACCAGAAATGACCCCACCTTTCTAGAGTTCGGGCTTCTAACTGCTTCCCAGAACCTGTCCTTCTAACTTATAAAATTAAAGGGAAAAGGGCAAGTTTCTTTCTGGTAACACTAGCTGAGAAACTTCCAAGACACACATACAGACACAGAAAGCAGATTTCCAAAAGATTTCTGCCAAACAGAAGCTCTGCTGCATGGGAAACAAAGCACTGGCCTGATAATCAGAATATCTGAGGCCTCGTGCTGTGGCTCACACCCCTGTCTTAGCTTTGTGGCCCCTCCCCAACCCCTAGCCACACACATCCCTGTGTCAGGACAGTGCCCCTTTACTCACTCTCCCCTCCACACTGATGGCACAGGCTGCTGTGCAGGGATTCACACTGATTCAGAACCACATGTAAATCATAGGGTTTACAAGAGATGCAAGCTCACTCTCATCTCCCCATCCTGCTGGGGACATCCCTCAGGGCCAGCCCCTTCTGCCTGGTGCAGGGACTGGTGTGAGGACACCAGTGACCCCTGTCAGGCTTCTGCTGATGGGAAGGATCTGCAAGAGGCACAGATGCAATCAACGAGGGCAGCCAGAACACACCAGCCTCAAGCTCTCTCTGGCCTTCCTCTCTGCTCTTCAGTCTGAGATTTAGGGGCAGCAATGAGGTCTTTGAGCTCCAAGTGTCTTCAGAGCCCATCCAAGAACTTGAACCTAGACAGCAGACGGTGACACATGACAGTGTCGGAAAACCAGGGATGGAAACCTGAAACCAGGGACAAAACAGAGCTTTCCACTGAGTGTCCCAGGGCAGGCACAGAGCCCACAGTCAGTGGGATCCACTCAAACATCTCCCTGGCAGGGAGAGCTGCTCCCCACGAAGTGTCACACACAGGAGAGGCGGGAGGAGGAGGGAAGTGCAAAGTGAGTGACTTTCCCCGCCCTCACACCCCCACATCCACCTACCCTGCTTCCCACACAGCCCCTCGCCCCTCCCTCCACCCACAGACTGAGAAAGTGTGTCACCAGGGAACAAATGCCATCTCCCAGGAGGAAGGAGGAGGAAGGGGGAGAAGAGAGACTTCAGTTGTGTGCCTGCGGGGGCCGGGGTAAGGAAGCAGAGGTTGCTGAGCTTCCCAGCTGTGAAGGACGCCCCCTCAGAACAGTGACCTTGACATCAGCCTCCCTCTCTCAGAGGGCTCGAGACCTGTGGGGCAGGAGCCACAGCCCCCACACTCAGGATCACATGGCCAGGGGGACCTAAGAAGAGGCCCTGAAGATGCAGATGAAATCTATTAACCCCAAAGAGCCTTTGCCAGCTGAGTGGGCCCACCATGAAGCTGATATCCCAAACTTTTCATCTCACTGCACCCTGGCTTAGAGGGGGCCACTGACCTGCCCTTGCCACCCCCTCCAGCCCTCCACAGACAAGTCGGCCTCCAAGGGTTAATCTGCTGCCTTCCTTTCCTTTTATCCGCCCCCACTGAGCTGCCACATGCCAGCAATGATGCACTTCACACTGTTATTACCGTGATTTATTTAGTTTTAATTTGGGGGTGAATCTCGTGCTATAGGAAGCAGGAGGCCAACAGTTTGGCAAGAAGCAAAGCCACGCAGGGGCCTGTGCCATGCCAATCCTGTCCCCTCTGCCTGGGGTCCCTCTGTCCTCAGCCTGCTCCTCCTGGCCTGTGGCCTTGCTCCTGACTCGAACCCTAAATTGGGTTTGCCCTTCATTTAATCTCCTCCACATAGCTTTTATTCCCTCATCTGCAAAATGTGATAAATAACAGTACCTACCTCCTATTTTTGCAGAGAGGATGAGGTGAGATAATGCACGGAACACAGTACAGCTGTTCTCACACAGTAGACTCTCAATAATTAACAGATATTATTAGGTTGATCCCTATGAATCACATTACATTGCAGAACCCAAACAACCACATATCAACAACTTCATATGGTTCAATCTTTTTTTCTTTTTTTTTTTTTTTTTTTTTTTATTCATGATAGACACAGAGAGAGAGAGGCAGAGACACAGGCAGAGGGAGAAGCAGGCTCCATGCCGGGAGCCAGACACGGGACTCAATCCCGGGTCTCCAGGATCACACCTTGGGCCAAAGGCAGGCACTAAACCGCTGAGCCACCCAGGGATCCCCCTCAACTAATCTTTTGTACTCAGGGCCACAGAGGTTCCTTCTAACCCCTACGATTTCCCTACTGAAAGTTGCCATGAAGTCCCCTTTCCGCTCCAGTGCCAGAGCCCCAGCCAGAGCTCTGCTGGTGCCTTTGAGAAGCACAGCATCCCAGGACCCAGCCCAGCCCGGCCCAGCCCCGGCGGCTACCTCTTTGCCCAGGTCCTCACGGATGACCTGGCGGACCTCTTGAATGCTGCTCTGCGGGGCCTGGCTGTGCAGCACCTTCAGCGTGCTGGTGTACTCCTCGGGCAGCAGGTAGTCCAGAGCCCCCAGGTGCTGGCCCACCTTGATGAAAGTGCCCCGGTTGGCACAGCAGAGCTCACAAAGACGCCTGGCAGAACGGAGGTGCACCTGCAGGGAGACAGGCCAGGGCCAGAGAGGGATGAGTGCCCACTGCCCACTGGAAATCACCCCCTTTGCTTGCCCCCTCTGCCTGAAAACCCTGATTCGCTCCTCAGAGTACACACACACACACACACACACACACACACACACACAGCTTCATTCACCGACTGCCTCCATGCTCTCCTTCGGTCTTGGTACCTAGAGCAGTCAATTCCAGCCTCATCCTGAGGCCAGCCCCCTCATATGGCTGATGCTCCGATGCTTCTGATCCTCTTTCCATCGAGATTCATCTGGCCCAGGAACCAGAGCCTTCATTCAAGGCTTTTAACAATTCTAATCTACTAATGATTCATTTGAGGGCACACTGAGTTAATGTATGTGTCACCCAAGCCTCAGACATATTAATAACACTATCTGCTTAGAGATCTACGGTTTCTAAAACATGCTCATATGCATTATTTCTTTTAATCCTTATAGCAGTTCAGGGAGTCAGGTACTGGTGTCTTTAAAAATAAGAAACTCAGATGTGGCGCTTATGAATAAATAGCTAATAAAGGTCAAAGGAAGGTCTAGAAAATGCTCCAAACCTAGAGCGCTTTTAACTCAGCAAACTTTAGAGCAGGAGACTCCTCTTAACTGGAAGAAAAGTTTTACTGGGAAACATCAGGTGCATAGAGTAGGCAGCTGGGCAGGTTACCTACGACAGGGCAGCCTTAACTTGCAGCCTGATGCCCACTGTCCTTCCAGAGCTGGGAGGTAATACCCCCTGCCCCCCAGGCTGTGTATCCCCCAGTTATCACTCCAGCTCAGCTGAGGACCCTTGGACCTGCAAGGGTCCTGCCTTCCTGAAGCTACAGCTTCTAAGGCAGGATAGAGCCATGTGCACACACAGAAGGTAAGGGAGCCCAGTGCCCTGTGGGAACCTCTTGTACCCATGAAATCAACCAACAGGGATAAACATCCATGATAGATTTACACTCTCTTGGGTGTTATGGAAGATGCCAACATAATTAACCACATACTGGAGGCAATGAACCACCTGAGGAGTTTAATAACTTTTGGCAACAAGGATGGAAGAAACAGTCAAAGATCCTATACAATTAGTTGCCAAGTGGACCATACAGAAAACTGCTACTTTTAAAAAAAAAATGTATTTATTTTATTTATTCATAAGAGACACAGAAAGAGAGAGAGAGGCAGAGACACAGGCAGAGGGAGAAGCAGGCTCCATGCAGGGAGCCCGATGTGGGACTTGATCCCCGGTCTCCAGGATCAGGCCCTGGGCTGAAGGCGGCACTAAACTGCTGACCACCCAGGCTGCCCAGAAAACTGCTACTTTAGAAATTAAGAAGATAACACTACAGCCCTCAACACCCTTGTCCCAGCAGCCAGGATCCCATCTGCCCTGTCCCACCACAGCAGAGTAGATGCCCCAGACTCCAGAGGCAGGACACTGGGAGTTGTCCTGAAGTCCTTTTGGGCATCCACTACTGGCTCTGCTGGACACCTCACTGCCCCCACCCCAGTGCCCTCATGGGAAGCCCTAAATACACATGACTCCATCCCGCTGGGCAGAGTCCTCCAGCCTTGATGTGGATATCTGGTCCCAGCTGGGCCACAGAGAGTCTTTTTTCCCTGATGGAAGGGTGTAGGGAGAAGGAAATTAATCCTAAGAATGAAGAGAGAAAGATGCTCTTAGATGGGATGAAAGATTGTGGGAAAAGGTGGTGAATTCACTTTAAGAATTTGGAACTGGGGACTCAGCTGACCAGTGGCAGGTGTCAGAAAATCAGTGCCATGGCCGGCTAAGGCTATGCCCAAGCCCTGGTTCTGAGGAAGTGTGAAAGAAGGCAAACATGGTCAAACATGGAACCAGGCATTTTCTCACAGAGCAAAGGTCCAGGCTGGTGTGAACAAATGACTTTTTGTAGCTCAAATAATCATTCTCCAAATTCCAGCCCAGAAGAGGAGAGATCATAGTCATTGGCAGAATAAGACGGAGTGGACAGGCATCTACAACCCACTATTCCCTAAGGTACAGTATGACTGGAGCCCACATCCAGCTGGACACTCACAGCTGGCTGCCCTGCCACTCAGCTGCCCTTTCCCCCAAGGAGACACACTCAACCCCCCACATCAAAGCTTCTCTGGAGTCAAAGCCACATGGAATCAGAGGGCTGGGAGGTGAGATGAGGACACACCCCACTTTCCTCACCCTGCCCAGTAAAGACCTGAGCCACTGTGTATTCACTGGGCCCTGCAGCAGGCCGGCTGCATGCCCTCCACCACACGGGAAGACGCAACTGAGCCGCTTGCACACACCGAGGGACTTGCAACAACAGGATCACACTGAGAACCACAGGAGCTCAGCTGCAAGACCCAAGAGAGCTGGAATTAGAGGAAAGACTCACTCACAGGATGCAAATGGGTGTATGCTGCTCAGAACTATGGCCTCCAGGCTCCAAATCCGCCCTTCTCCGCCCCACACTGTGATCCTAGGGCTGCACCCTGTCGTTTCTCCATTGTCAGGTGGCTTCTTATTAAGCTTTGTCTACAGGTGTCTCTGGAGGGACACTGAGGCTACCGGAGGGAAAGGAGGCTCCCTTCGAGGTGTCAGTGTGGCATTTATCTCAGCAGCCAGAAGGCCAGTGGTTTAGGGGTGGCCCCCCAGAACAGCCCATCCCCAGTAAATTTCCCCATTACTCGGCAGGCCCCTGTGATGGACTCACTGAGGCCCACACCCTCCAGCAAGTGTGCTGACCAGGCAGCAGGCTGCTCCTATAGGTTAGCTCCAGTCCACACCCTCCTACAAATTTTACTGCCACCCAGTCCACTCTCCCCTCGACCGTGCCTTCCATTGGGTCTCCTCAGCACTGGGCAGACCTCCACCTCATCCTTGCAGGTGGGAGGCCCTCAGCTGAGTTCTGTCCTTGTTCACGACCCCTCAGCCCGAGAGAGAGCAGCTGCTTTGTGTGCTTACTACTTTTTACCAGTTAATAATCTTTTCTGTTAAGTCTTCCCCACTTGAACCCTCTTGCACTGTTGGTGGGAATGCAAACCAGTGCAGCCACTCTGGAAAACAGCATGGAGGTTCCTCAAAAAGTTAAAAATAGAACTACTCTCTGATCCAGCAATGGCAATAGTAGGTATTCACCCAAAGAATACAAAAATACCAATTCAAAAGGATATCAGAAAGGGAGACAGAACATAAAGACTCCTAACTTTGGGAAACGAACTAGGGGTGGTGGAAGGGGAGGAGGGCGGGGGGTGGGGGTGAATGGGTGACGGGCACTGGGGGCTATTCTGTATGTTGGTAAATTGAACACCAATAAGAAATAAATTTTAAAAAAAAAAGGATACATGCACCCCGATGGTTATAGCAGCAGTATCTACACTAGCCACTAGCCAAATTATGGAAACAGCCCAAGTGTCCACTAACTGATGAATTAATAAAGAAAATGTGAGATATATATGTGTGTGTGTGTATACATATGTATGTGTGAATATTACTCAGCCATAAAAGAGAATGAAATCTTGCCATATGCAACAATACCAATGGAGCTAGAGAGTATTACGCTAAGTAAAATAAGCCAGTCAGAGAAAGACAAATATCATATAATCTCACTCATATGTGGAATTTAAGAAACAAAAGAAATGAGCAAAGGGAAAAAGAGAGACAGAGAGAGAGAGAGGCAAACCAAGAAACAGACCCATACCTATAGGGCACTGATGGTCACCAGAGGGGAGGAGGGTGGAGGGATGGGGGAAACAGGTGATGGGGCTTAAGGAAGGCACCTGCTGTGATGAACACTGGGTGTTGTACGGAAGTACTGAATCACTGCATTGTACACCTAACTCTACTATTATGCTGTATGTTAACTAACTGGAATTTAAATAAATAGAAAATAAATAAAAGGATGGATTCCATTCTAAACTTATTTTTTTAAAGGATTTTATTTATTTATTCATGAGAGACACACACACACACAGAGAGAGAGAGAGAGAGAGAGAGAGGCAGGCAGAGACACAGAGGAAGAAGCAGGCTCCATGCAGGGAGCCTGACGTGGCACTCGATCCCAGGTCTCCAGGATCATGCCCTGGGCTGAAGGCAGCATTAAACCACTGAGCCACCCGGGCTGCCCTAAACTTTTTAATACAGTGTATGCTCTGCAGTTTACTTACATAGTAATCAATGTGAAATAAAGATCTCAGAAATTTAATAAAAAAAAAAGTTTTCCCCAGTCAGATACTGGTATGATTGGTCCCTTATGGATACATAGGATTGGTCCCTGAAATCAAATCTGAATAAATTAGGGTAAAAAGAAGGGCATTTCAGGGATGTCAAGTTCAGTGGTTGAGCATCTGCCTTTGACTCAGGGTGTGATCCCAGAGTTCTGGGATCGAGTCCCACATTAGGCTCCCCACAGGGAGCCTGCTTCTCCCTCTGCCTGTGTCTCTACCTCTCAATGTGTCTTAAAAAAAAATAAAATAAAAATAAAAATTAAAAAAACAAACAAAAAACCATTTCAGATCAAGAGGACAATACAGCAATATGTATCTGCGTGCTGAAGACCTATTCCACTGTTTTCTTTAGACTGGATTCACACCTTCATTTGTCTCTGCCACTGGCAGCCCTCAGAAAGCACCAGCCTCAATGATGTCAGTTGAAAGATTAAAAAAAAAAAAAAAAGGAAAGCACCAGCCTACTGCCCATCACCTGCAGCTGGAGCCTTGGTAGGGTATCTCTTGGCACAAAGTGATGGTCACCTTCAAGACACTGTGTGGACAATACAGGGAGCCCTTTCTGGTCACACAAGCCCAGGAAAGCTGGTTGACTTCCAACTTACCAATCATTTGGCACATCAGCCATAGGGGCAGAGACCATGTGTGTCCCCTGTACGCTCTGTGTACCTCAGGGAAAGCTGTGCAGGAGCCATAAATGTAGATTGATGACAACTATGAGTTATACACTCACAAAACCGTCACCCATGAAGCTGAGTCAGCATCTACTGCAAATGGCACCCACATTTCAACTAAAGAGGCCCCAAAGTCACCTTCAACTAGCTTCTAAATAAACATACACACATACACACAAGTGGTGAGGGATACTGTCATTCATCAAAACCTTTTAATGTTCTTTTAAGGCCAAAAAACACAAACGCAGAAGAACAGAGTAGGGTTTCTGATCTCCGCGGTCCCTTTTCAGCTCTAGCTTCTAGGGCTTCCCTGTCCTTTGGATTCAGAAGGCAGGTCCCATTCAAACTTTCAAGAAACTGCTGCTTAGTAACAACCCTCCTTTTAGCATTCACTTCCCTAATCTGATTCCTTAAGGGGCTGTGTCTGCTGACAGCAGGGACTATTCATGGGGAACCCACAGTTCTCTCCCACCCAGGAAACTTTCTAACCCCAACAAGGACTGTGCTTCAATGAAAAGGTAAAAGCTTCTAGAATCTCCAGATCGGCACTCTCCTGTATCTAGTCGTGCATATTATAATTCGTTGGGTGTGCACCTGCACAAGCCTAGAGACCCCAGGAAGGACATGCCAGTCAACAAAAACTAGTTGATTCTAGGTTTGTCCAAAAGAACCTGCTGCAGTGATGGAAATATTCTGCATCTGCAGTGTCCAATAACACAGCGCCCACCAGCTACCACTAGATACGGGGCACTTAAAATGGGGCTAGTGTGAAGGAAGAACTGAATTTTTCATTTTACTTAATTTTAAATAATTTAAATCATCACATGTAGCTAGTGGCTCCCATACTGGACAGCTCAGGCTTATCAATCAGTAACAACTATAATAAATAACCATTTCATTAGTGCCCTGTTCTAAGTACTACTCCTGGCCTACATTAAAAGCTGAAATAAAGGTGGTTATTACTGTTTTTAAATCTGCCCAATATCTCTGTAAAATGGATCTCAATATGTGTCTTTAAGGATGACAAAATAGGGATCCCTGGGTGGCTCAGCGGTTTAGCACCTGCCTTTGGCCCAGGGCTTAATCCTGGAGTCCTGGGATGCATTCCCACATCTGGCTCCCTGCATGGAGCCTGCTTCTCCCTCTGCCTGTGTCTCTGCCTCTCTCTCTCTCTCAGTGGATCTCATGAATAAATAAATAAAATCTTTAGGGAACCCTGGGTGGCGCAGCGGTTTAGCGCCTGCCTTTGGCCCAGGGCGCGATCCTGGAGACCCG
The DNA here is from genome assembly GCF_048164855.1 of Canis lupus baileyi. NCBI lineage: Eukaryota > Metazoa > Chordata > Mammalia > Carnivora > Canidae > Canis > Canis lupus. The sequence goes on along the minus strand of NC_132846.1, from coordinate 52,049,375 downwards.
GGATCAAATCCCACGTCGGGCTCCTGGTGCATGAAGCCTGCTTCTCCCTCTGCCTATGTCTCTGCCTCTCTCTCTCTCTCTCTGTGACTATCATAAGTAAATAAAAATTTTAAAAAAAAGAATAAGGACCAGAAATGGTAAACCTTGTTTAAAAAAATAAAAATAAAAATAAATAAAAAATAAAATAAAATCTTTAAAAAAAAAAAAGAAAGAAAAAAAGGATGACAAAATAATCTCAGAGAGGTTCAGTGACATTTCCAAGCTCCCAGAATTAGCAAAGGGTGAGATGCTGGTGTGTTCAACCATGTGCCAGAGGGCAGGCATGAACTGAATTTTTCCATGTATGAGCACCATGGGGATGCAAGCATTGTCAGGATGGTCTCCAAGGGCAAGGAGCTTACAAACCAGACCAAGGGGTGGACACATACCCATGACATTGGAATCACCAATGGCAGGCAATAGAGGTAGCTGCCCAGTAGCTCCAAAGTATGACATGTGCTGAAGAGAGGACCAGCCTGGCACGAGGGTGGCCATGGAAGCTGAATCAAGTGTATACAGTTTAAAAGGCCAACAAAAGCCATGCTCAATCTTGAATACAAGGAGTTGTAAAACATAAGGATTAACAGCACTGGCTTTGGAACCAAAAAGACTTGGGTTCAAATCCTACTTTGCTACTTACTTGTCATATAACCCTAACTCTGGGCCTCAGTTTCCTCATTAGTAAAAGGAGAACAATGGTAACTATCACTGGGATGGCCACATGAAGCAATGCATAAAAAAAAGAGTTCAGCACAGGGCTTAGCATACAGTCAGTGCTCAATATATGAATAAAAAAAGATGGCAGGGCCAGGGGGGGAACCAATGTTCTTAGAAAAATAAAATTAAAAAAAAAAAAAAAAGAGAGAGAGAGAGAAAGAAACACTCCCAGACCCATCCACTCCCTATACTTTCTTCAGACCAACAAGTCTGGACTGCAATCTAATAGAAACCATAGCTAATTTCATGCTCCGTCATCTAAATGGCATAGCAACCATGCATAAGAAATGCAAATAGTGATAGAGCATTATTCTACTAAATACACTGACTTTAGGTTCTCTGCCCCCAAAGGCCTGTATACTTCTTCTACTACCCTAATACCAACCACTCAGCTGCTCACTGACCCAAGTGTTGCCTTTACCAAGCACTAGGTTGTACTGGCTGAGTGGGTGTGTGGCTGCAGCATGTCCTCACTGCAGAGGCCTGACATCCCTCCTTCTGTCCCTGCCAAAATACAGTAGGAACAGCTGGCATGGCCTCCCTGCCCCTCCTCCAACTTCATTTCCACTCCCAGCTCAATAACTTGCCTTATGATTATCTCATTACCAATAACCTTGCTGTAATGAGTTTTAATCTGCCTCATATTAATTAAAAGCATTGTTATTAGCTAGCTTGGTTTGGGGTTTGAGAAGGGGGCAGTGAATAGCTAATAAGATCAACCCAGTGCTGATTAATAATTGATTGGGAGGGATGGAGCAAAGAAAGGCCCAGAGAGGGCAATTCCTAACTCATGTCTAAATACCCAGGAACATGGGCTTTGGTCTCCAAACTCAGCAGAAAGTTACCAAAGTCAGCCTGAATCAACAGGTTCCCCATCAGAACTGAGCAATAATCTCCAATGGAGTTTAGGGGTGTTTGTGACACACAGAGGAAAGCGACAGACACACATGCAGACCCCACATGATATGAGGGGGAAAAGAGAGAGACAACGAAAGAGGATGTAAGAGACAGACCCCAAAACAAGGGTTTTTGATTAATTCTAGTCAAAAAATAAAGACTCACAGGAAATGTAATGAAACCTAAACAGTGGTATCTCTAGACTGTGAGATCACAAAGGTATTTTTTTCTTCAAAGCTTTTTCTGTATTTTCCAAATTTCTTAATACTCATATGTATTATGTCAATAATGGGGAAGAAATTTTTTTAATCATCCCTCCTTCAACAATCTCTATAAACATAAAAGTCCAGCTGATTTTTTTTTCAGATTTATAAAACAATGATTGTTACAGAACTGGATACCAGGCAGTTAGGACAGTGATTCCTGAGCAATGGGAGGCAGACAAGGTGAACCCTATAACTGTCCCAGTTTACTGCATCAAGACTTTCCAGGCTCAGCATCAGGAAAGGGAAGCCAGGAAGTGCCCAGAGAACTCCCTGAGTTGGGGAGATGGAACTGGGAGTCCAGGAAGGCCAAGCAACAAGGCTTCTTCACAGGACAGAGTACTGGAGAGGAGAGAGCAATATAGAGGAGGAGCAGTGAAGATGTGTGGAGGGTCCACCTCACATATTCAGCACATGCACATGAGGAAACCACCTGAGTCCAGAAAAAGAACAATCAAAAAAGACTAGAGTTAACAGTACCCGGTGCTCACATAGAACCTACTTCCACCAGCCAGACTGGAAAATCTTGTAATTCTTGAGCCACTTGTTATAGCACTATCCCAGAACAAAGCTGAAGAGTACTTATAAGAATACAAAAATACCTAGAACCCAAAATGATGTTCAATGTCTGGCACCTAATAAGAAATTACCAGGTATGAAAAGAAGCAGAATAATATAACACAAAATGAGAGGAAAACTATCAATCAAAATAACTCAGAAACAATAATAATGATATATAATTTGTTTAAAAACCAGAACTGAAACTTACATTAGAATTAGTAGAGAGGAACATTAAAATCATTATTATAACTGCATTTCATATGTTTAAAATTTAAGCAGAGACAAGAACAATATTTTTTTCAAAAAGAGAGTGAAATCCAAATGAAAATTCTAGAGATGAAACTGCAATGTGTGGTGTAAAAAATACACTGGATGGGAACAATGGCAGATTAGGCAATGTAGAAGAAATGATCAGTGAACTTGAAGACCTAGCAATAGAAACGATTCCAAATGAAACACACAAAGAAAAAAGAATTTTTTTAAAAAATGGAAAGAAATCAGTGATCTGTGGGACAAATTCAAGCAGCCTAGTAAACATTTAGCTGGAGTCACCAAAAGAGAGGAGATAGGAGAGGGTAAAGAAAAAATATGTAAAGAAATAATGATTGAAAAATTTTCCAATTTGATTTTCTAAAAAAAAAAAAAAAGAAAGAAAGAAGGAAAGAAAGACCGACCTATAAACCAACAGATCCAAGAATATTCAAAAAGCCTCATGCATAAGAAACATGAAGGAAACTATTTAATGAAATTATTAAAAATTAGTGATAAAGAGAAAAATCTTTATAAAGTATCCAGAGAAAGGGATGTCTCAGTGGCTCAGCAGTTAAGCATCTGCCTTCAGCTCAGGGCATGATCCTGGAGTCCTGGGATCGAGTCCCACATCAGGCTCCTTGCATGGAGCCTGCTTCTCTCTCTGCCTATGTCTCTGCCTTTCTCTGTATATGTCTCTCATGAATAAATAAAATCTTTTAAAAATAAAGTATCCAGAGGAAAAAATTACATCATAGACAGAGGAACAAAGAAAAGAATGACAGCAGATTTCTCACTGGCAACAGTACAAGCAGAAGTGAGCAGAGCAACTCTCTGAAAGCACTGAAAGAAAACCCAGAATTCTATACCCAGAAAAAAACATCTTTCAAAAACAAAAAAGTAAAATGGAAGCTCTTTCAGGCATATAAAAGCTCACAGAATTCATCTCCCTCTACAACAACAAAAGAAAATGTTAAAGGATATCCTTCAAGTAATAGGAAAATGATATGGGAGAGAATTATGAATGTATGTGAGGGAAAAAAGACTAGAAATAGAAATTTCGTAGGTGAATACATAAGGATTTTTTTCTTATTTTCTGTATCTCTTTAAAAGATAAACTGCTTAAACAAAAATTATAAAGTAATGTAGAGTTTATAACATATGTAAAAGCAAAATGTATTAACATCAGTAGCACAAAGGCTGGGAAGAAAGAAATGAAAGTACACCATTATAAGATTCTTACACTCTGTGAAGTGGTATGTCACTTGAATGCAGAATATAAAAGTTAAAAATGTATGCTGTAAACTAACACAATCACTGAAATAACAAAAAAGCATCAAAGGAAATAGAATCATTAAAAATATCTAATCCGAAAGAAAGTATGAGAGGAAACAAGAAATATAGGGCGAATAGGACAAACAAAACAAATAACAAGATGAAAGACATAAATCTAACCATAACAATACTCTCTTTCTACTAATTTATTTTAATTTCCATTAAATATAAATGGTCTAACTACCCCAATTAAAAGCCAAAGATTGTCAATTTGGATAAAAAAGAAAGATTCCTGGGGTGCCTGAGTGGCTCTGCCAGTTAAGTATCCTACTCTGGATTTTGGCTCAGGTCATGATTTCAGAGTTGTGAGATCAAGCCCTGTAGTGGGCTCCACTCTAGATGTAGAGCCTGCTTAAGATTCTCTCTCCCTTCCTCTTCTGTCCCTCCCTGTTCCAATCCCTCTCTTACTCTCTTAAAAAAAAAAAAAAAAAATCCCAGGGCAGTCCTGGTGGCTCAGCGGTTTAGCGCCGCCTACAGCCCAGGGCCTGATCCTGGAGACCCAGGATCGAATCCCATGTCAGGCTCCCTGCATCGAGCCTGCTTTTCCCTCTGCCTGTGTCTCTGCCTCCCTCCTCTCTCTCCTATGTGTATTCTCATGAATAAATAAATTAAATCTTTAAAAAAAATCCCAGTAAATATTGCCTATAAGAAATGCTCTTTAAATATAAAAATATAAATAGGTTTAATGTATGTGGATGGGAAAAAGTACATCATGCCAACACTAATTAAAATAAAGCTGGAATGGCAATGTTTACGTCAGACAAGAAGATTTCTATCCAATTCTATCTAATTCAATTGTGTCACAGCTGAATTCTACCAAACATTTAGGCAGGAAATAATACCAATTCCACTCAAACTCTTCAGAAAACTGAAGACAGAATACTTCCCAACTGATTCTATGAGACCAACGTTACTCCAATATCAAAACCAGACATTAAATACAAGTGGGGGGGGGGGGGCGGTCACAGACCAGTATTCACTCTGACCATAGATATAAAAATTTCTTTTTTAATTTTAGCTAATCAAATCCAACAATTTAAGAAAAAGCTCTATTCTTATTACATCTTATCAGGTGGTGCATAATTTTGATTTGTCTCCCTCCAGGCAATGTGAATTTTGATCATTTCATTAAGATGTTATCCACCAGGCTTTCTTACTTAAAGTTACTTGTTTTCTTTTTATAATTAAGTATTGTACAAGGAAGAACTCCCAAATTTTATAAATTAACCAGTTCCTTATCAAACTCTCGATTTATTCATCTGTTTATTTTTGTCCATTTGGACTCATGGATTTCTACTTTTTTCAACATATCACAATCTAATACTATCATTGTTTTAACAGCCTCATTGAGGTATTTTGACCCATGATAAATGATACAGGTAAAACCTATACTTCTTGATGTATGCATGCATCCATGATACAAAGTTTAATTCTGCATATGAATATCTAATAATTCAGGCATTGTTTGTTGGACAGACCTTTCTACACAGAATTGCCTTTGACCCATCGTGAAAAATTAATTGTTCATATATGTGTGGGTCCATTTCTGGACTTTCTTACCTGTTCCATAGATTAGTCTGTTTTTACATCAATTCTACATTGTCTTGACTACTCTGAGTATATAATGTCTTGAAATCAAATAGTATTTGTCCTCTTTGTTCTTCTTTTTCAGTGTTACTTTCTAGCACTGACTCCAAAACCTTCCATAATCCCATGTGGACTTTAGAATCAGCTTGTCAATTTCTACAAAAGGCCTGCTGGGATTTTGGTAGGAATTGCCGTGAATCTATATATTCATTTGGAGAGAATGGACATCTTAGCATTATTGAGTCTTTCTACCCATGAATATAATACACCTTCTCCATTTATTAGTCCTTTTTAAAACTTTCAGCAATATTCTGATTCATATATATCATATATACAAATAAAAATAGGGGCACCTGGGTGGCTCAGTCGGTTAAGCATCTGCCTTCAGCTCAGGTCATGATCCCAGGCCCTGCATTGGGCTCCCTGCTCAGCAGGGAGCCTGCTTCACTCTCTCCTCCCTGTTCCTGCTCTCTCTTGGTATCTCAGTCACTATCTTGCTCTCTCTCTCAAATAAATAAATAAAATCTTTTTTTAAAAAAAGAAAAAGAAATAGAATAGAAATTTCTCCTAAGAAAATAATCTAAGACATGGAAAATAGTCTATGCACAAAGGTGTTCAGCACAGTGTTAATTATAATAGAAAAACATATGCAGATGCATCCTAAAAGTGGGAAAAGGGGAACAGCTAAGTAAATCATGTAACAGGCACACAAAGAAAGTAGTAAGCTATTTTAAATGGACTATATGACAATATGGAAAATGCTAAGGATAACACATTAAGAGAAAAGAACAGTAAATTATATTCATAGAACACTATGGTTTTAACAAAACAGTGTTAAGGTATATCAAGGGTACACCTGGGTGGCTCAGTCAGTTGACTGACTCTTGGTTTTACCTCAGGTCATCTCCTGGGTTGTAGGATTGAGCCCTGAGGCAGGCTCTTCACTCAGCAGGGAGTCTGCTTGAAAGATTCTCTCCTAGGGCACCTGGGTGGCTCAGTGGTTGAGCGTCTGCCTTGGCTTTAGGTCGTGATCCCAGCGTCCTGGGATCAAGTCCTACATCCAGCTTCCTGCATGGAGCCTGCTTCTCCCTCTGTCTATGTCTCTGCTTTTCTCTGTGTGTCTCTCATGAATAAATAAAATCTTAAAAAAAAAAAAAGAAGATTCTCTCCCTTCTTTGCCTCTCCCCTCACTTGCCCAAGATATCTCTTTCTTTCAAAATAAATAAATAAATCTTTTTTAAAAAAGAAAAGAAGGTATATCAAAGTCACAGTGAGTTTGATTTGGTGAAATTAGAGGTAATTTTTCCTCAAATCTCTAAATTTTTTAGTAACATAATTATTGCTCTATAAATGCTTTTCTATTTTTCAATTCAGAAATAATTCACACACCAAAGAATTCACCACTTTAAAATATACAATTCAGTGGTTTTTACTATATCTGCTAAACTGTACAACTATCACTACTACCTAGTTCCAGAACATTGTTTTATTTTTTTAAATCAATTATAATTTTTAGTCACACTTCATATATATACAAAGTCTTGAGTCTTTGAAATAAAAAAAAAACCTCATCTTCATTCAATTTATCAGTGCTCATTAATAGATGATAAATGTTGTGAACATCCAAGTATGTATAAGTTTCCTATCATCTTATGTTTTACTAATATCTAATAATTTCATATTAAAATGAGGATCAAACGTAAGTTGCCAAATGACCTGTCAGCATAAAACAAGCACAAATAGGTCCTTGATTTATAATTTTCACATCCTCTTCTCAATAATTACTGTTTGAGTTGTTGATTCACTGTACCAGCATAGAATAGGAATTGCCAAGAAACAAAATCTTGTTCATCATACCCTCTGTACTAACGATCCTCAGTAGTCAATGCACAGTCCATGAAACTTCAACACACACTACCTCATCTGATCAAGGGTAAGAGTCCTTTGGGCAGTGGGGGGGGGGGGGGCGCACTATCATTCTTCCCATTCCACAGATGTGGAAACTGAGGCTCAAAACTGTTAGGGGGCTTACCAGGGTTACTGAGCCAATACAAAGTAGGTAGATCCAGGGTTTGAGTCACCGTCTTGGATTCCAAAACCCATCTCTTTCTACTAAAGTCTGCAGCCCAGCACACACACTGTTAAACACTACCCATGGGTTGGAAAACAACCCAGGAAGCCAGTGCCTGCAATGAGCCCTGAGTGTTGCCCTCTCTGCATGCTCACAACCACCTCCCACTCGCTGAGCCTCAGCTATTTCCCCCAGCCAGGCCACACAGCCACCATGGTGCCTGGTCACATCTGGGCTCCCAGGAGCTGCTCCCGTAAGCCAGCTAGGACACTGAGATTAGAAACAAATTCATGACCACCCGGGGCCTGAGAAGCACCAGTCATACAGAGGTCAGGGAGCCACTAGGAGAAGGAAGTGAGTGAGGCCCAGGAGGTATAAGATCTCAGTGCAGCAACTGGATAAGGCCACAAGTCTGTACAGCCCCAGGAGGCGGGTCCAGAAAGGGGCAGGACACTGGCCACAATGGGAAAGGAGGACAACCTGCAGTGATAACCATCCAAAAGCCACCAGAGCTTTCAGTATGAAATTCAAACTCCTACCTGGGCCTCAAAGACCCAGCATGAAGCAGCCCAGGCACCCGCTGACTTGATCTTTTGCCCTCCCCACATCAATAGCTATCCCCCAACCTAATGACTGGTAATGTCTATGCCATCCTCTGCCCCCCAGTCTTTGCAGCAGCCACTCCAATCTCACCACCCCTTGCTCCTTTCATCTGTCAAAATCCTCTTCAGCCTGGACCCAGGCCTCCTCCCCTCCCCTCCTTTCCCCTCCCCTCTTCTCTACTGAGTCCCAGTCTGGCCCGTTCTCTTCTCTTCCCCCTTCCCACCTTACAGAAGCAGCTGCCTCCCCCATCCCATACCTATCAGCAGAGCCTGGAGTTCCATCCCCAGTGGGGCTCTCAGCTCTTCTTTCATCTGTGCCTCCCTATGACAGAACTGGGCCCGGTGCAGCTCTGTGGCCCTGATTGCAGGCTCTGCTCTGGGCCCACATGACAAAAAGCAGGGAGATAATTGCACATAAGGCCAGGCTGCTACCAAATCAGGCTACAGCCCAAGGTGAGAGGCCCAGAGCAACAGAGCTTTCAAATGTGAGGGACAATGGTAGGACCGTCTTCCAAGGGGGATAGCCTCCATAGCCCTCAACCCTTCCTCAGCAGGGAGCAGACAAATAGACCCCAAGAAGGCTTCCTTGAGGATCTGAAGCAGAGGCTTTTCCCCTGCAGTCAGGACTGAACTCAGTGATGACTCACTCAACAGAAGCCACAGACCTATCACCACACCACACCCCAGAGAGCCCTCCCCACCCAGCCACTCCCATGCCCTACACTCTCTAAGGGGGCCAATAGACACTGCTTCCATCAGGAAATGTCACTCTACCAGGAGGTGAGGTCAAATAATACCGGGGCAGACGATTCGTCCTGCAGGAAGGAGTCACCTCTGGCCAGACTCCCAGGACCATCTGGGACTCTTCTAGCTCTCCAGGCTTCCCCATCAAGGCCACCCAAAGGGAACAACCACGGACGGACAGCCTGCATGGCTGGACTAGGGCACAGAAGTGACCACAGCACAGCTTTTGGGTCTGAACTCTGACTGGGCCCTGCTGTCTAAGCCCACAGGAGATGTGGGTGTGAGGGGACAGGGCTGGCATCAACTGTACACAGACACTCAGTCTGCAGACTAGGAACACACTAGCATGGGGAAGCAGAGACTGTCTGGAGGAAATGCTTTAACAATGTTCAGATCAGAGGAGCGACCAGGCAAAATGGTCACCAAGGCCCCACCTGGCAGCTCGCCCTTGGAGAACCACACCAGGCCTCCAGGGCTCTGTTACATGTCCAAAACCAAAACAAACTTCTGTGAAGTAGGACACCCAGAACCACAGGCATTTACAGACCCAACACCATCTCACACTTGATTATTAGTACTATGGGAGTTTCATCAGCAAATTATAAATTCCAGGAATACCCAGAAGACCCCAGAACATTCAACAGGGGAGGATGAGAAGTAGGTATCTGAGGGGTAATAACTCTGAGTGATTCTGCAGAGGGGGGTGACTTTGAGAAGGTTTTGTGTTCATATCCAGCAATAATCTAAAAGGACAATGAGGGACACCTGTGTGGCTCAGTTGGTTAAGCGTCTCTTAGTTCCAGCTCAAATCATGATCCTGGGGTTGTGAGATTGAGCCCCATATCAGGCTTCATGCTCAGAATGGAATCTGCTTGAGATTCTCTCTCTCCCTCTGCCCCTCCCACCACCGCCCCCCCCACCTCATACCTGTATTCTCCTTCTCTAAAATAAATGAAATCTTTAAAAAAATAATAATAATAAAAGGACAATGAAACAAAATTTAACATTTAAATTAAATTACCAATGTTGATTAACTATTTACTATGTGTTAGGCTCTAATCTAAACACTTTATATATGTACTACCTTATTTCATTCCATAACTACCCTAAAACATAGGCACAATCATTATCACCTATTTTACAGATGACGGCAGTAGTTCAAAATGATGAAAACACCCAGCCAAGGTCACATAGCTAAGTAGCAGCAGAGCTGGGACTCAAACCCAGGCAGTGTGACTTCAAGACTACATGCTCTTTAACCACATGAATATCAATACTAAGAAGCCAGCTTTTTAGAATACCTGGCTCCTTCCAAAGAAAAAGTTCCAAACCAGAACTCAAGAAACCTGGATTCTTTTTTTTTTTTTTTTTTTTGAAGATTTTATTTATTTATTCACAAGAGACAGAGAGAGAGAGAGGCAGAGACACAGGCAGAGGGAGAAGCAGGCTCTGTGCAGGGAGCCCGACGTGGGACTCCATCCTGGGTCTCCAGGATCACACCCTGGGCTGAAGGTGGCGCTAAACCGCTGAGCCACCTGAGCTGCCCAGAAACCTGAATTCTGCACCAATTCTGCCCCTAACTTATTGGCCGTACAGTACAAGTCCTGAACAAATTCTTCTGGCTTTCCATTCCTCAGCTGGCTTATGTGGGAAATGAGAGATCAAGCAAGGTGGCACACATGTCTCCCCTCTATTACCACACCCAGGGCATACATTGGACAACACTGATCAGGGCAGCCCGGGTGGCTCAGCAGTTTAGTGCCACCTTCAGCCCAAGGCATGATCCTGGGGACCTGGGATCGAGTCCCACATCGAGCTCCCTGCATGGAGCCTGCTTCTCCTTCTGCCTGTGTCTCTGCCTCTCTCTCTCTCTCTCGTGAATAAAATCTTTAAAAATAAAAAAACACTGATCAACCACAACCCACTCACTGAGCCCAGGTGAAGACACGGGTATGCTCTACCGTGTGTCAGACAACCACTACCTACCAAGTAGAGTCAGAGGATGGAACGCACCTGCTTTCCCAGAGCTAGGCTGTTTCTAAGGCATATTCTGACTCATGAAATTTACAACCGTGTTAATGGGGTTCTAAAGTCAAAACTTTAACTCTAGCCCCACTGCAACTAGATCACTGTCCTTAAACCTCGATCTTCCTTCTGCAAAATGGACATGATGTTACACATGGCCAGTTCTACTTCTTTTTCCAGTCTCCAGGTGAATAATACTCCACGCCAATGTCTGATCTGTGTTACACAGATAACCAGATCTCAGTGTGTCCTGCCAGGCCCCTTTCCTCTGCTTTTCTAAGGGAGCCTGAAAAAGGGAAGATCCAAGGCCATGACAGGATGACATAATAGGATGAAGGGGTATAGGTTCCTTCACATTAGGAAACTATGTTTCTAGAAAGTTCCAGTTAAAGTGCAATCCCTAGAGGTGATAATACAGGAAATTATCTGTCATTGTCACTTTGGCAGGAATTTCTTTACCTGTTTTTCCAGACTCAGAAATGAAAAGTAGAATTCTATGGAATGGGATAGGTTCCAAACATGGGTTCTGTTTCAGAGAAGGCCATCCTAAAAAGAAATTTGTAGGAGGGGGCATTTGGGGAGGGCAGCTGGTAGGGGCTGAGAAGGCCTAATGAATAAAACATGCATCACAGCTGCCAAGGATACTTGCATTTTAATACGGAACAGTTTCAGGCCAAAGGAATTAATCTCTAATGGTGGAATTACAAGCATCAGCAATGATTTAGGGAGGTATTAAGCAAAGAAAGTTGTTCCAGCATCTCTGAAATCCCAACAAATGAGCTGATATGAGTGCACAAGCCTCAGAAAACAGGGAATACGCTGCAAATTTAAGGGATTAATAATATTATTACTGGCAACTTGTGAGTCTGCCTGCCAGTGAACAAGCCTGCCACCACACAGACAAATCCAGATGCCCACAGGAGCCCAGGACATGCACTCTTTGGTCTGGAAAGCATCCATTTGGGAACCTAGTTGCCAGAAAAACTGAAGAGAACCCTTCCCTCCATCTGCCCCTTAATCACACACACTGAGAAGATGCATAATTAATTTGTTCTCAACAGTTGCTCTGTGGCTAGAAGAGCGAGGGCATTTCTGGAATGGCAATTACAGACAAGAAAAACAAATGTTAGGCCACAAGCAGAATAACATATCCAGCCAGCCTGCTTCCCCTCCCTTCCCCGCCATCCCATGTTCAGGCCATTTCCTCACTGCCTGGAGATCTTGGGGGCCAGCAGAAAGGAAGAGAAAACAAAATCCTCAAAGATACAGGGAAGGAGGCCTCACTCTAACCTCAGAAAGAGGGACAGCCACAAAGTTCAGGTACAGCATGAAGGTTACTGGAAGGGACATTTGGGGGGGGGGGGGGGGACAGCATAACACATATAGGAATTAGTTGAAATTAAAGAATTCTTAGGAGCACCTGGCTGGCTCAATCAGTTAAATGTCCAACTCTTTGTTTCAGCTCAGGTTGTGATCTTGGGGTTGTGAGATCGAGCCCCGTGTCAGGCTCCACGCTGAGTATGGAGCCTGCTTAAGATTCTCTCTCCCTTGCCCTCTGCCCCTCCCTCACCCCTTCCTTTCTAAAAATAATAATAATAATAAATCAAAAAATAAAGAAACAATTCTTGCTAATTTCATCCACTGTGATAATAATGGGAATACTTAGAAAATGTCAGCTGTTAGAGACATGCATTGAAATTACAGGTGACATGGCATGATTTCTGCAATTTAAAACTCTGGCAGAAAAAAGAAATGAAAAAAATGATAGCAACATGTTTTTTTAAGATTTTTTTTTAAGTAGGCTCCACACCCAGAGTAGAGGCCCAGCATGGGCCCCAACTCAGGGCTTAAACTCACAACCCTAAGACTGAGACCTGAGCTGAGATCAAGAGTCAGACACTTAATGGACTGAGCCACTGACACCCCTATAGCAACATATTTTAGATCTAGGTGCCAGGGTTCATCATATTTTATCTCTACTCTTTAACTGCATTTGAATTTTCATATAGAGTTGTTTTTTTTTTTAAGGCACACTGTGGCCTAGGAGCCCTGTATTCTCAGCCTAAGCCAGCCTCTCCTGCTGCATTTGGTACCACATATACTGTCATTCACTCTACTCTATCCCACTGCCCTCCTCTCAGGGTCTTTTTTTTTTTTTTTAATTTTTATTTATTTATGATAGTCACACAGAGAGAGGGAGAGGCAGAGACACAGGCAGAGGGAGAAGCAGGCTCCATGCACTGGGAGCCCGACGTGGGATTCGATCCAGGGTCTCCCGGATCGCACCCTGAGCCAAAGGCAGGCGCCAAACTGCTGTGCCACCCAGGGATCCCTCCTCTCAGAGTCTTGAACAAGACAAACTCATTCCCATCTCAGGGCTCTTTAGGCTTGCAATTTCCTCTTCTCAGGGCACACGGGGCCTGCCTTGGTAGGGCCTCAAACTTGCCATCTAACGTGAAAGAATAATGCCTGCACCCCAACAAAGATGTCCACGACCTAATCCCTGAAACATGGGACTATGTTACCCTGCATGGCAAAGGAGAACTAAGGTTGCAGATGAAATTAAGGTTGCTGGGCAGCCCAGGTGGCTCAGCAGTTTAGCGCCACCTTCAGTCCAGGGCGTGATCCTGGAGACCCAGGATCAAGTCCCACATCAGGCTCCCTGCATGGAGCCTGCTTCTCCCTCTGCCTGTGTGTGTGTGTGTGTGTGTGTGTGTGTGTGTGTGTGTCTGTATAAATAAATAAAATCTTAAAAATAAAACAAGAAATTAAGGTTGCTGATCTTGAGATCTTGTGAAAGATGATCTCAAGTTATTAGGTGGGCCCTAATAACTTGTGATTACAAGTTATCACACTTGTGATTACAGTGTGATTACAATGGTTCTTTTCAGTAGAAGAAAAGAACCAGAGAGCTGGCAGCGTGAGAAGGACGTGGCCAGATGTTGCCAGCTCTGAAGATGGAGAATGGGTGCCTTGAGCCAAGGAATGCAGGTGGAAAAGACAAGGAACATCCCACTAGAGCCCCCAAAGGAAACACAGCCCTGCCGACACATTCATTGAGTCCAGTGAGAAGCATTTCAGACTTCTGACCTCCACAAATGTAAGAGAATAAATCTGCACCTTTTTCTTTTAGAGACTGTATTTATTTATTTATGACAGACAGAGAGAAAGAGAAGCAGAGACACAGGCAGAGAGAGAAGCAGGCTCCATGCAAGAAGCCCGATGCAGGACCCGACCCCGGGACTCCGGGATCATGCCCTGAACCGAAGGCAGATGCTCAACCACTGAGCCACCCAGGCGTCTCAAAACATTTGTATCTTAAACCACTGTTTGTGGTAGTTTGTTACAGCAGCAATAGGAAGCAGTAGCTACTGTCTTAAAATTAATTTTATCTTTGAATTTGTGTTTTGCAAATGAAGCTAAGTGGGGCAAAGGATCATGCACCAGGGTATTTAGCTCACGAACAGCCCCACCTCTCCAGGGACTTCTCAGCTGCCCACTCGCCACCCCCAGTGCCCTGGCTCCACCTAGTCTCCCCACCTGCACCCCACAGCCAGGCTGCTCTCCACCCAGGGTGGCAATCAGATCACATTGGTGGGAGAGATCTGCATTTTGCCACTGCCCTACATCCCCACTGCAGGCCTGAGTGCAAGCCTAGGCAGGGTAGAGTCACACACGTCAGGCACTGGCTCTCCCCATTCTAAACTAGCATCATCTCAGCAAGTTCCACAGGAGACTCGGCAGGGACCCCTCCCCCACCCCCGGATCCAGACCCTGAGCACATCCCAGCAACGAGGCTGTAATCTCTTGGGAGCTGCCCATCCACTGTGGGTCAGGGCTATAGGGCCACAAGAAGGGGAGACTGACTTCCTCACACCACCCCCCCACCAGAACCCCCCAGTGAGCCCTGAAATTACATAGCCCTGCCTCTTCTGCTAACAGCATTTTCCCAGGTCTTCACCTGCTGTTCTGTCTCACTTCTCAGCTTCAGCTGGAAAAGCCCCCATCAGAAAGCCCTTCCCCAGCCCTGCTTCAGTAGCTTTTTATCCTATGACCATAGTTTCTCTTTCTTAGGGCACTCAGCAAGAGCTGACATTATCCTGTTTACCTACTTCACGGATTCACTAAAAAGAGCCCACTTTGTGCCAAACCCTGTGCTGTGCCAAACCTGTTCTAAGTGCTAAGGATGCAGCAAGCTGGACAGACACCTGCCTTCCTGGAAAGGATGTTCTCGTGAGTTCCACTGATAGGTAATTATCTCATCCCCTCAAGAATAGACTGCCGTGTACCTACCACCTGGTACAGTACTCAATTAGAATCTGCTACACAGGGGGATCCCTGGGTGGCTCAGCGGTTTAGCACCTGCCTTCGGTCAAGGGCATGATCCTGGAGTCCCAGGATGGAGTCCCACTTCGGGATCCCTGCAGGGAGCCTGCTTCTCCCTTGCCTGTGTCTCTGTGCCTCTCTCTCTCTCTTTCTCTCTCTCATGAATAAATAAATAAATAAAATATTTTTTTTAAAAATCTACACAATTGGGGCACATGGGTGACTTAGTTGGTTGAGCATCCGATTCTTTTTTTTTTTTTTTTTTTGAGAGAGAAAGGAAGAGAGAGTAGGAGAAAGGGCAGAGGGAGAAGAGGGAGAGAATCTCAAGCCCACTCTCCATTGACTGCAGAGCCCAACGCGGCTCCATCCTAAGATGCTGAGCTCATGACCTGAGCCAAAACCAAGAGTCAAAGGCTTAACCAGCTGAGCCACCCAGGCACACTGGAGTGTCCGACTCTTGATTCTGGCTCAGGTCATGATCTCAGGGGTCATGAGATCAAGCCCCAGGCAGGCTCCACACTGGGCATGAACCCTGTTTCAGATTCTCTATTTGCTCCTCCCCCACGCACACGTGCATGCTCTGTCTAAAAAATATAAATAAAAACTTTGCTACACAATTGACTGTATGAATCGTGAGTGGCGTAGGTACTCTGCACTGTGACCAGGCAGTGCATGGAGACATCCTTCTTCATCCTATATACAGAGTGGGGGGAGGGGGAGGCATGAGGATCTGGGGGTAAGGGAGGGGGGCAGTGCTCCAGTTCCTGAACCACGCTGCCTTAAATTAGCCTCACATATGTCCCACCATTATCAGTCAACAGTTTATTTGTATATTTAAGTGAAGTTATTCTGCTAATTGGACATATGTCTCACGGTTCTACAAGGAAAAGTCTATTAAAAAGTCTTGCTGTAACAGGCAAGAGCTTTGAGGGTAGTTTTATTCAGGGACAGGAAAGGAGCTGAGTGGATTTTAATTTGGTAGAAAATAGCTGCTTGGGGCCAAGACGGTGAGAAGCGGGAAATCAAGAACAGGCTATTAGATTATTAGTGCAGTTAACAAGCATCTCCATCAACCTCATAGCTGCAGACTGCCTTTCACCAACTTTATTAGTTATATCATGGCCTTCCATCTACCCCTGCTATTCCAGCAAGTCCCATTTGAGAGACGCCAACACAGAGGCAGGAGAAGCCCATCCCATCCAAGCCAGTAGGAGTTGAGCCTCACCTCCTGAGCACATCAAGTGTGAGAATTTTGGAGTTGGGGAGGATAAATAGCTCAATGGGTTTCAGGAGACATGGTAGAGGGCTGAGGGCTGGGAGAGACGGTTGAGGAAAACTCTGGTTTATCAAGGCTTGACATATGGCTCAAACTCCCTTGTGCAGCTAGGAAATTCACACCTCGGCTGCTGGCCTAGAGGAACCCTAGAAGCTCATCTAGTCCAGATGAGAGAACCAGGATGCACATGGTTATAGGCACAGGCTCAGGGGCCACTTGATCTGCAATTAAATCAAAGACCCTGTAGTGGGCTGAATGGTGGTACCCAAAAAGATATGCCCTTATCCTAACTCCCTGGACTTGTGACTATGACCTTATTTGGAAAAAAAGGATCTCTGTAAATGTAACTGAGGTAAGGATCTTGAGATGAGATCACTCTGGGTTGCCCAGGTAGGCTCTAAACTCCCTGACAAGTGTCCTTATAAGCAAAAGAAAACAGAGGCAGAGACTGGAGCAACACAGCCACAAGGTATGTCTGAAGCTACCAGAAGGAGCATGGCCCCACTGGCACCTTGATTTTGGACTTCTGGCCTCCAGAACTGTGAGAGAATACATTTCTGTTGTCATGGGCCATCCAATATGTGGTGATGTGTTATAGGGATTAAGGAAACTAATATACCTACTTTTTAGCCATGGACCTTTGGACAAGTCACTTCATCTGTGCTTCCATTTCTTCATCTGTAAAAAGGGGGTAGATACCTCAGATTGTTGGGAAGTTAAAGGAGATACCAGAGAGAGAACCCTTAGCACAGCGCCTATCCCATGATGCTCAACGTAAACACTTGTTCTTAACCTCAAAACCTCACCTGGGAAACCCATTAAAAATATGGTTTTCTAGGCCTCACTCCAGAACCACCAAAAACAAATCTTTATAGAGCCCGAGGATCTGCACTTTATAAGGCTCCTCAGGTATCTCTGATCATTTGATAGTGCATTGTCACATTCCCACCTCCATGGCACACAGCCAGAATCTGTTCCTAGAAAGCTGCCCTTCCAGATACAGAATTCCCTACCATCCTCAGTAACCCACTACAGTAGTGAATTACCCTAGCACTAAGGAAGTCCTAGTTTATGCCATCCCCCATCACATGGGTCATGGTGGAAGCACCCAATCCAGGGCAGGAAAGGAAACCATGAAGGGTTTTCAGGGGGAAAAGCAATATAGCAATGAGAAGCCCAGTCATGGTTAGTCCAGGATGGAGTCTGAGATGGGGAAGGACAGTGTCTCCAGCTGGCTTCTCTCCAGCTCCTGCCCCATTAGGTGTAGGCTAACACTCAACATGGCATCATCTCTGGGGAGCAATGCACTCTGGCCTCCTCCACCCACCCCACAAGAACCAGGTAGCAGGAGCAGTTGGTGAGCAGCTCTGGGGCAGCAAGAAGCCAACCTTGTGTGTCCAAGCAGCCTGGGCAGGCAAGTAAGCTACAGATACATGCAAATTCAGGATTGGCTAATGGCATTAATTATACTGATCAGTATGGGGAGATGCCTCGCACATGGCAATAGCCTCCCATTGCCAAAACACAAGGCCTTTTTTTTTTTTTTTTTTTTTTTTTTCATTTCAGCTGTGGCCTCTGGCAAGAGATCATTGCTTCTGAGCAGCGGCAAATACCATCCCATCAGGCAACTTCAAGTGCAAAGCAGCCCCAGGAGATACAGAGGGTGAGCTAAGAGGAGAGAAGAGCTGGAAAGAAAGTGGCCAACCCCAGCAGGGGAGAGATCACAGCAATGGTGGACACAAGCCAGAGTTTGGCCTCGCATTTGCTACAGATGGTACAGCCTTTTCTCCCAGGGTGACCCGGTACTAGTAATGGTATGTAAAAAGATGGCACACAGGCAATTTCTGGTGGTACCTAGGACACTTCTTATTTGCATATGCAGACCCCCCAAAAAGAGATCGCTAGTCTATTAAGCCTGCAATCTTGCTTAGAACAAAATCAAGTAAAGGGACAAGCCAATAGGATGAAAAATATCATACAAATACATGAATAGCTGGTTACAAAGAAATACATGGGAATAACAACCCATGAATTCAAGATAGCAGTTGCTTCTGGTTTTGTAGGAGAAAGCCTGGAATCAAGGAAGTACTAGGAGGCTACATTTGTATGGATATGGCATAATTTCTGAGATCATGCAGTGAGTAGAAGAGTGATCACCAAATTATTTTTTATACCTTGCCTTAGGTCTTAGATATTTCACAAGTTGTTTTTTTTTTTTATTTCACATATTTTTTTAAATACAAGGGGTATGTAGGTCCATAGGTCACTGATAAGTCTAGAACAATCAAGGTGACCACATGACGTTCGCATGGCCTCCCTGGGAACTACAGAGAAGTCACCCCACACTGAACACTGTCTCCGGGAGAAGCCCGAATGATGCCTTTTTCCTCCAGGGTCCCCACTGATGGAGGCAGACCTTCCCCAGTCTCTCCCCAGACCATGCCAAGGCCCCAGTTCCTAGTCCTCTGGAACTCTCCCCAAACCGAGGCCACGGCACAAAGTCCTGCGGGTTTGCAATGCAGTACTGGGAAGGTTTATGGACACAGAAAGCTACAAAGAGGCACTGGGTACCGTTGCAGACTCTGCCTCTCTGTTCCACAGGCCGGGTCCTTACATGACCCAAGCAGAGCAAATTAAATGCAGCTCATGCTCCTGCAAAAATTATCACAAACTCTGAGAAAGCCAGTCACCAAGACAGCAAGGATTCCATTTCTCTCCTCCTCCTCTGTGTAGAATACTCTGACACGTGTTCCAGGATGAGAAAGGAAAGGAGCAAAAGGGGGCCTGAGGGACAGAGTACATGAAAATTCACCAAAACACTTCCACACCAGGTTGACAGATGGTGCGCGCATAAAGGAACAAGGGCACAGTTAGATATGACTACCAGAGGAGGCCTTCCCTGGTATGCACCCCACCCTCACTCGCCATGCTGGCTCAGGAGCCCCTAACATGCAAGGTTCCTGCCCCCACCCCGGCCACCCCACCACCACCACTTCTTGGCTGGGAGTTAGTTGCTGTCAGGACCCAGAGCTGGAATGAAGACAAATCGATCCTTCCGCAACTGGTGATTTTACGCCTGCTTCCCCTACTGGACTGTGAGCAGCTGGAGGGCAGAGGTCAAGTCTTATTTCCCTTCATACCCTCTGAGACTGAGCCATACGCAAGACCTGGTACAGAGCAGGCTCAGTAAACTTTATTAAAATAACAGATGGACAGATGTGGCCACGACAGTCCCCAGGTTTCAGAGAATATTCCTGAAGAGCCAGACACTGCTACAGTTCCTCTGGATGGGCAACAAGGTCTTTAAAGCACTTCTTGAATTATCATACCTTCACTAAGTTGATAGCACAGTTATTCTCAAAACTGGCAGTTGGTCAGTAGCTTAAGAGCTGAAACACTTTCCCAAAGCAAAGAGCTAGCATTCACTGGTTCCTTTGGAGGGTCTATACTTCCTCCACTGAGAAATGAGAATTCCAAATATTTGTTGGATTAACTCTTTGGTTGGTTGATTAAATACAGAAAGGGATTCCCAGGAGGAGATTCTGTAGAGATTCCCAGGGCTCATACCAGGATGGATGGACCCAGGGGAGAAGAACCCAGCAGCAGCAGCTAGTTGGCAAGAAGAGCTACACAGGAATCTTTGGTTACACTTTCTATCCAACTTGGTGCTTTCCCCCAGGTGGCAAGTGGATAAACAGAGACAATCAGGTATGAAGAGCAAAGAACATGAGATCAGGCAAGATCTGGATGACCCAGTCCAAGCCCAAGATCTGCCACAAAACTTCAGGGGGCTTGGGGCACCTGGTGGCTCAGTTAAGCATTTGATTCAATCTCAGCTCAGGTTTTGATCTCAGAGTTGTAAGTTCAAGTCCTGTGTTCCATGCTGGGCATGGAACCTACTTAAAAAAAAATCCCATCACTCCTCTGGATCTCCAGTCCCATCTGTACATTAGAGGCCTGAGGAGTTGGTGCCAGAGATGTCTTTCTCAAGGTCAATGGCATAACTATAAAAAGAGTCATCACTGTACCTAAGCCCCTTCTAACCAGTATCTTTTTTCCACAAAAAACACTCTACCAGATACCATGGTTCTAAAGGTTGACAACAGATGACCCTTCTCTCTAAATGTGGCTTTCAGTAATGTTGCAACTGTTGTCCCATACTCAAACCTGAAGCAGCCCATGTCCCTAAACATGGTCAGGTGTAAACATTAGCAGAATTTAATGGATATGAAAGGTTTTTATAGCAAAATTATAGCTATTTGCTGTCTGCAGGTGAATAAGTACTATTGGTGAACCTCCTATCTCTGTTTAATGGGAGCCCCACTAGAAGTATAATACTCCTGGCCTCTCTCTTCCCTCTCACTTCCTGTGGGAGGAGGACTCACCAATTAGATTGGTGAGTTTGGGAAAAGAAACAATTCATGCTCAGCCCACCCCTTCCTCTTGCCTCCCTTTTTGGGATTTGCACACACCCACAGACACACTGGTGCTCCACTCCTCCCTGTCCTAAGAGGCAGGCCCCCCTCTTAGAGACTAGTACTGCCATATCTGTGCCTGTGGAGGTAAGTCTATCAAATTCAGGACTGAAGTACAAGTCAACTTGCTCACAGACCCAAAACATGCTCCAGCCCAGCATTTATCAGTAATAAAGCTGACATTCTCAGCTCTTTCTAGCAGAGACCTGCATCTCCTTTGTTCTGCTTCTCAGACAAGGAGGAAAAGATTATTAATCATTACCTCCTCAAGCCCCAACAGTAAATACTAGAGTAACTAATATGATGCATACACATACCAGTGACCTGAAGCATCTGACACCATAGGAGCCCAGTGACCTACTCAGAAACAAGAAATGGGATTCAATTCAAAAGCTTCCCAAAGCAGCAGTTGAGGCCCCCTCCTATATTAGGACTCTGATTAAGAAAGGAAAAGGCACCTGTGATCCCTCTCCCTCCCTCCCTCTCTCATGCTTCTACTCTATCAGATGATGAGTACGATATTATATCACATCGAAAAATATTCAGTGACTGATGACTTTAAGCATTCTCATTCACTGAAGGCTTAACAAAACTTTACCCAAGAACTTGCCATGGCTCCCTACTACCCCTGGTACACCCCTTCGCCTCTCATCCCTCTGTGACCTAGCTTTAATTCTCTTTGCCAGTATGCCTCTTTGCTTAGTATACCTTAGTCCCCAGTAACACTGAACTAATCTCTGTTTCTTATAGACAATCCCCAAAATTCTACCCATCAACCTCAAGCAAAATCACCTGTCCCCAGTGTTACATGTTTCAATCCTATCTACCTTTCCAGACCCAGCTCAAACATCCCATTAACTCATTCAGTCTCACCCAGATTGGGCCATTCTCTCTGCTCCTATATGCCCCAAGGGTTTTAACTATTTTAGGGTATACTAGTTGAACAAGTAAGTGAATATGTTGTAGATAATAACAGGCTGTCACTTTCAGAGAAATAAGTTACACATAAGGAATGGGAGAGAGCTAAAATAAACTCTGTGATGTTAGACTGGAATTGGAAATACCAGTATAAACTCACAGTTTTTTTAACAGATAGGTGTGTGTAAGCATGAATAAATATACATACATATATTTCCTAGCTCCATCTCCTGGAAGGGCCTAAAAACAATGGCACTCCAGGAGCAATATGCATATCTAGCACCAACATCTTGGTTTCTAAATACCATTCTCCAATAAAAGGAACCAGGACTCCTTGGAGAAGTGATTGATTCCAGGGCTGGAGTAAGGAAAATACAAGATGAGTCTGCAGATTAGAAAGGTAAGATAGTGGGGGCGCCAGGGTGGCTCAGTTAGTTGAGTGTCCGACTCTTGGTTTCAGCTCAGGGTGGTGAGATGGAGCCCCGTGGGGCTCTGTGCTCAGCAGAGGGTCTGCTTAGGATTCTCTCTCCCTCTCCTTCTGCCCCTCATCTAATGTACTTGCATTCTCTCTCTCTCTCTCTCTCTGTTTCTCCCTTCTCCCACTCTAAAATGAATAAATAAACCTTTAAAAAAAAAGTTGATAGTGCTCAAAAATGAATGGAGACGTGCAAAAATGACACACACACAAAAAAAATCAACCTGAAGGAGCTCCCAATGGCCAAAATTAGAAGAATTTGAACAATAAAAATAATGATGGTTTCAGGCTATAATCCATAGAATATTAAAAATATCCATGAGTTCATATGATAAAAATAATTAAATAAGTAACTAAAGGAGAAGGCATAGCTCTTCCTTAGAGAAGAATTCTAATTAACAGATGTAAAAATAAGAAAAATAGAAAAACATTAACTTGTTCATTAAAATGATAAGGAGCCACTGAGGCAAACTTTGTGCCTCTCAATCTCCCCTCTGGCCATATTCAAGAATCCACAGTGTTTAATTTAATAAAGCTTCTCATCTCTGTTCCTCCAGATTCAGCTGGTGCAAAGGCCACTGCCACCACTTTACAGATAGGGCAATACAGGTGCGTGGTGGCCGACCAGGAGCCTGAAAGGCCAAAATGCCCACAATACTACCCAGCACCATGCAAACCCGTCCTCACCCTGTTTAGGCCTTGGAATTTCTGAATTTCATTCTTTCCTTGAATTACCAAACCTTCTAAGATCTATCAAAACCCTACATATGCTTCAAGATCAAGGATGCTTCTCCAGGAGTCCCCAGTGTATTAGGAATCATTTGATTGCATGTAACAGAAAACTGATCTCAAACCATCTGAAGCAAAAAGATAATCTCCTGGCACATCTAACTGGAAAATCCAGTGGTAATCTAGTTTCAGGCTCAGCAAGATCTAGGGACTCCAATGACACGTCTCTCTACAATACTGACTCCATTCACAGACAGGCTGTCGCCTCATGATGGCAAGATGGCTGCCAGCAGCTCTAAGTCAACATCCTATACTTGCAGCTAACACAGCAGAAAGGGCAGTGTTCTATGAGGGACACCCCCAAATGTCCTAGACCTGACACTCACTGACCAACACTGGCTCAGATGCCCATCTCTGAATCAATCTCTAGGGCCACAGGAATGGACTCTACAGATGGCCTAAGTCATGTGCCCACTCTTGGAGCTGAAGGTGGGGTGAGCCTCATTTAAACCTCATGGCAAATACATGAGATATGGGTGGCTCCCCAAAGGAAGTTTTAGATGGTACTCCTCAAAATATGAACTGTTCTTGAGCTGAAAAATGAACATACATCTAGTATACCACACCCCCTCGGTCAGAATCAACTCAGCCTTGCCTCCTCCAGCCCAGTCTGAACACTTGTATCAGCCATGAGTTCTTTCTGCCTTCTGGACAAGTTGGTTCACACCTGTTGCCTCTGGTTACAAGCATCCTGGACACTAGGAGTCTGGTTCTTCAAAGCACTGGGGTCTCCCCACACCCCCTCAGCTGCCCAGCAAAATGCCACTGCACCTCTAGAAAACTTTGATTCCCACCCCTTCCTGATGTGGAGCTGAGTCACTCAGATACCAGCCAGCCGAGCACCAACCTTGAAAGTGCTTCCCTAAGTCACTGTCTCTTGGCTCTAGCATTCTCTGGGACCTGGAGATGCTGACTTGACAGGTGAGATAATTATGTTTTACCCTTCACTCATTCCGTTATCAGTCACGAAGACAAGAACAGATAAGTGTTCCAATGGAAGAACACACTCCTGCAGTATTTACTCCAGCCAGCTCCCCTTCCCAGGCACAACTCCCAGGGACCAGCCTACACTCTTGTTATCTGTGCCAGCTACCACGTGCTACCCTCCTGCCAAATACCAGGCTGCACTTCCCTTCCTGCATCCCCTAAAGCTGTCAACTTTCCCAGGAACTGTGGCACCATTGCCTTTCAGATGACTTACACATGAGGGCCACTGTCTCCACATCACCCATCCCCTGTCTGCTCTGCAGAGAGCTTGCCCCTGAGCCCCGGCCTGGACCTCTGTGCAGAATGTCTCTCTGGTGGGCTCTGAGGCTCAGAACACTGGTTCAATGGAGAAAGAGGGATAGGGAAAAGCAGGGGATGGGCATGGGCATCAGTCTCAGAGCCTGGGGCTTTGAGATCTTCTGACACAAATTAACATTTCATCCATTCATTTGCTCAACAAACCTTTATTCAAGACCTACTGTGTCCTGGGCACTGCTATAGGTGCTGCGAACATGAAGACCAAGTGTCTGTCCTCATGGAGCACACCTAGTAGACATCCGACTGATTTTTGATATCTGCTTCACATTTACACTTCACAACACACTGTCTCAGATATTATCTAAAGCCTCAATATGTGCTATAGCCAACTGTGGTCTACAGACAAGGAAAATGGTAGTTCCAAAGGCTAAATGACCACCTTAAAGACAGAGCACACATTCAGGTCTTCTGCATACAAACCATGCACCCTTTCTAGTTCTCTCCCAAGGAAGGAGCTAGTAGGGTGTAGCCTGTAATAACCATTAAGTCAACTTAGTCCTAGGTATCATCATCAGAGGTAGAAAATATAAAAAAGATGACCCAATCCCTGATCTAAAGGAATCTATAGTCTAAAATGAGAGGAAGGCATGTAACCAATTATCATTTGTGGTAGAAATAAAGAAGACAGAATGATTAAATTCAAATAGGAAGATATCTCTGGAAGGACCCATATGACATGATGATCACTTCCAGGCAGGAAAACTGAGGAAGGGAGAGAAGAATAATTTTGTATGTTCAAATGTTATATACTTTGAATTGCATGCTATGTGAATCTATTTCTCATTAAATGATGCTTTGAGGATGCAATCAGCCAAATCCTGAATACAGAAAATTCTATAGGGTAAATGATCTGCTTTTTTCAACAAGCAAATAGCTCAAAAAGAGGAGGGAAGGGAAATATTATAGATTTGAGAAGATTTTGGTTGATGTTTCCTAATGCAATATATGCACTTCATTTGGATCCAGATTGTAATGTACCAACTTTAAAAAGACATTTTTGGGATCCCTGGGTGGCGCAGCGGTTTAGCGCCTGCCTTTGGCCCAGGGCGTGATCCTGGAGACCCGGGATCGAATCCCACGTCGGGCTCCCGGTGCATGGAGCCTGCTTCTCCCTCTTCCTATGTCTCTGCCTCTCTCTCTCTCTCTGTGTGACTATCATAAATAAATAAATAAAAATTTAAAAAATAAAATAATAAAAAATAAATAAAAAGACACTTTTGGGAACAGGGATATTTGAGTATAAACTAGCTATTAGAAGTTATTAAGGAAATATTGTTATATTTGTTAGTTATGGGGCACCTGGTGGCTCAATGGCTGAGCGTCTGCCTTTGGCTCAGGTCGTGATCCCACCATCCTAGGATGGAGTTTTCCATCGGGTTCCCCACAGGGAGCCTGCTTCTCCCTCTGCCTATGTCTCTGCCTCTCTGTGTCTCTCTCATAAATAAATAAAATCTTTTTTTTTAATTTTCTTAATTATGATTATGGTACTTAAGCTTTTTTTAAGGTACTTATCTACTAGAGATACAGAGTTAAGTATTTACAAATTAAATAATACGATGCCTGAGATTTGCTTTTAAATATTTCAGCAAAAATAAATAAATGAATTAAAAATGAATGAATGAATGAATGAAGGAAGGAGCAAGTAGATGATACAAGACTGACAAAATGTTAATAATGTCTGAAGCTGGATGACAATTGTATAAGTATTCATTATACTATTCTATTCTCATTAATGGTTGAAATTTCTATAATGAAAAGTTTAAATAAA